>NC_132809.1:22510102-22860102 GCF_048594095.1 Paramormyrops kingsleyae | reverse complement strand
GTATTTTGTGATGCTTCAATTTGGTTGTGTTTTTCTGTTGACTGTACAGCGAGTGACACGGCAGTCTTATGGGAGAGAGCGTATGCTGTACTTATGGCTGCATGAATCACTTTTGCGTGAAGCATGAAGTGTTTTGGTGGTTGAAGTGCATTTTACTCCAAAGGTTAACTGATGGGCTCAGGTCTGTTTTGTAAAGCACACTGTGTGAAGAGTTTGGATAAAGTGGACATGGTATTGAGAGTAGTGTGAAAACGAGTGTAAAAACTGAGTGTAAAACTGTAACATCAGGACACTCCATTAGACATGGCGCCGTACTGTCAGTCAGGGTCATCGGTCAAAGAGATGCTGTGACTAATATTTTGATTCATATTCAAATGACTATGGCATGAAAATGGGGGCATGTGGTGCTGTGGTTTGCACTGTCATCTCACACCTCTGGGACTAAGGTTCGAGTCTCCACCAGGGTTCCCTTTGTGGAATTTGCATGTTCTCCACTTGTCATTGTGGGTTTCCTGCACCCCCACCCCCACAGTGCAGAAATGTGCTTTGGTATATACTGGAGTTACCAAAAAGGCTACCTTTGCATGAATGGTGTGACTCAGTGTGCCCTGTGATGGGTTGGCACCTCATCCTGGGTTGTTCACTGCCTTGTGCACATAGCTTCCGACACAGGGTCTGGTGTCTGCGTAGCACTGGCAGTTACAGAAAATGGGTGAGACATTTTGGGAAGGATGTGCAAAATTCCGGGGATGTGTCTATTTCAGGCCAGTGCCCAGCTTACCGAACCCCCCCCCCCCCCCCCCCCATAAAGAATTGCATTAAGCCGTGCTCCATTCTTCTGCGATACACTGCAGGTACAGAGATTTTATTAAATGCTGGGTGAAGCCACTGATCAACACCAGCCTGATGTCACTCAACGAGCAGTTGAGATTGTCAAATCTTAAAAGTTTGCTTGGCTAATTAATTGATTTGTTTTGAAAATTAGTACTAAATTTTGCATTATATTGTAGCACAACAAAGTCTTTTTATGTCTTCAGAAGAAATTAAAACTACACATTTCCCTTTGTGCAGCAGAGTAACAATTTGTCATAATGCTCAGTAACTTCTTGCAAAAAACAGGATCCACTTTGGTTTGCCAATATGTGGCCGGCATTGTGAATTCATGCAATAATTCATTGTGATAATCATTTTGTTGCAAGCCAGTGTTTTTGGATCAAACCAGATAAATATTAATAAAAAATATATATTAAAAAATAATCTTTGTGTAAAATAGATTACATACAGAACTGGTGTCACCTTTCTCGATTTAAGGAAGCTTTTTTATTGCATCTATGGTCATTTCTATGACATTATTAGGGCTACAGATATAAAAGTGTGTTGAATTTGGGTAGTATATCATATTTGAAAACTTTTGCAAAATAATTTCAAAATTTCTTCTCATGCAGTGAGCTGCTGCATAATGTCTGCCTGTATGTCGCTGAATTTAAAGAGGAGAGTGTATTTACAGTCATATTTTGTTTTATATAAAGCATACATTATGTGTGATATTAAAGATATACAGTGGACCTTTGAGCATAATTGTCCAGCTACCTCAGAATTGCAGAGTATGGAATATCTATGCCAGGAATAAATTGCCGATTAGTCATGATCATAAACGTGTGTAATCCAAATGGACTGGTACACCGTGTCCTTTCTCATCCGGTCTATGTGAGTGGTACACACCCAGTCCCCCCCCCCTGCACTGAAAGCTGAAACTGCACAGACAAGTCACGCAACTGGGTGTGAGAGTCTGCGTGATCAAATGAAGACAACTTTTTGTGAAATGATGTCATGCAGCCAAATATAGGTGTTAAAATGCAAAAGCCCCAAAAGGAAATATTTATGTTTTTTCCCTCATACTGTAATTTCTTAAATTGTAAGTGTGTCAAAATAATTTACTGAACTTCATCAGTGTAGGGAGTTTGCCTGGTGCATGTGACCGAGTGCATGTGGAGCTTGGAAGGTGGATGGGTAACTTATAGAACAGAGTCGTAGGTCATATGTTCATATTTACCCAATAAGAGAAGGCATTTTAAGCAATTGCAGAAGTGGGGGATGACTGTAATTAGGGACGAAGGCACTGTGTGTCTTTCTGAGATGCTGCATTGGTTTATTAGCTAACTTTTGGTGAGAATGCCTTTTGAACATGCACACATAAACACATACCTAACGACATGATTTTCTGCAGAAAAAAATCTGGCAGTGCCGCATTATGAGAATGCGTTAATGCTCTGTCAAATGAACAGAGCCAGTGTTAGAGCAGTCTGGCAGTTTATCACCCTACCTGCAGTCATTAGACATTCGACAGCGTGAGCCAATAGGAGAGCAGATCTTTAGGCCATTTAATTCCCCCTGCAGCTAAGAACACTTCTCATTGGTCTGTCGGGCCATTATGTGAGTCACTGGGTCACCCCATTCCTGAAGGGGGGGGTGAGAAGGTGCAAGAATGCAGGTCAACCTGAAACCTGTTCAGTGTTTTTGTGCTAGAACAGCAGACTCAGGGAATGCCTATGATTGGATGAATACAATAAATATGGTTTCATATGGTAGTTCCAAACCTAGGCTGTATTTGGAATGTCCACTTCCACTTGTCTACTCATTCAGTATATTGTGTTCCCTACATAGAACATTAACCTGGGGATAAGAGCAGCAGCTGATACATTTCAGACCCTAGGCGGGTGTCACGCTGCTGGATATTCGTAATTGTCATTTCTGCCACATAAACAAATGCCAGGACATGGACACCAATGTTGCTGTTTTTGGATAAGTACACATTGTAATTAACATATGACATCACAATGTTGAAATAAGAAAAAAATATATAACCGTTGATCTATCTTCTGTTACTGCTTATGCTATTCAGGGTCGTGGGGGGGCGGAGCCTATCCTTTGGGTGCAAGGCGGGGAACAACCCAGGATGGGGCGCCAACCCATTGTAGGGCACCCTGACACACACACACACACACACCTATGGGCAATTTAACTTTTGTGGGAAACCCTACACAGGGAGACTCGAACCCAGGTCCCAGAGGTGTGAGGTCACAGTGCTAACCACTGCACCACTGTGCATAAAATATAGCTTTACAACAAACCTGTGCACATGTAACCTCATTTGCAACATACTTGAGTATACTGTATCCACCTACTTAAGCTTGATGGGGGCTACAGCTGTAACTATGGTTTATCTAATTTATACTGCATTAATTGTGGATTAATGTTTTCCATGTAAAGCACTGCTGATTGGCTTCTTTTTGCCAATAACGTGTGTAGCTGGATGGGATACGATGCTGTGCTTGTGAGAGGAAGGTTGCCAGTTCGAATCCCCCTAGATTGGCGGACTGATTTCCCTCTTTTGTCCCAAAGCAAGGCCCTCAGCCCCAAACTCCTGGGACTGACTGACCCCGCTTTCCATAAGAGCATCAGTTAAGTAAGTTGTAATCCTGCCTAGTGATCGGACCTGTTATCTTACCCATCATTCTTTCATTAACCGTACAAATCTTCCCTCCAAAACAGTGCACTCATTAGTGAGTGTGATTGTGCCCATGAGGTGACAGCAGTTTTGTATCCTTCTAGAACCCAGCATGTGTTTTATTTTTTTCATTTAAGCACGGGGGGGGGGTGGGGGGGAGCATTGAAATGGCCATTGAACCCTTAACCCAGGAGGTGTAAGGCTGCAGTGATGAGCACAGGGGCAGCGTACCGGCAGCCATCTTTAGTTATACTGGCCTGCCGTGTGATGTTAGGGTGCATATACCTCTAGGCGATACATTCGACCGCCACAGTCAGCAGCATTTGGTTAGCAGCCAGCAGACTGGGAGGTTACAGTGCTGTGGTGCTTAGAGACGGCAGCCCAAAGCCAGGAGAGTGGATGCTCAGTGTTCTCAGGCACAAACAAGGAGCCCCAGACAGCCGGCACCTTTCCATAAGGCTGACACCCTCACACGTGCGGAGCAAACCGACTCTACACCATCACCGGCCAATTACAGGCGAGTACGGGGGCCTGACCTTCTCTGCCGAAACACCCACAAGATTCTAGAAGCTGTGGTAGATCTTCACTGAACACGACGCTTCAGTAGAAGAAAATGATCCAATTATCTTTGCTGGGGGGGGGGGGGTTGAATATGTAATTGTACATGCAGCTGCTGGCAGTGTCTGTGTAGCAGACAGGTTTGAAACGGACTACAGAGGAAAGTCAGCACAGACCGATAACAGAAAAATTCAGAGTATGAGCGGCATAGAAATATGACATGAGAAAGAGTGAGGTACACAGCTATAGAAATGTGAACTGAGATAGAGTGAGGTACACAGCTATAGAAATGTGAACTGAGATAGAGTGAGGTACACAGCCATAGATATGTGAACTGAGATAGAGTGAGGTACACAGCCATAGATATGTGAACTGAGATAGAGTGAGGTACACAGCCATAGATATGTGAACTGAGACAGAGTGAGTTACAAAGCCAAAGATATGTGAACTGAGATAGAATGAGGTACACAGCCAAAGATATTTGAACTGAGATAGAGTGAGGTACACAGCCATAGATATGTCACTGTGATGAACTTTTAGTGCGAGTGGCTATTATTAGACTGAAAGTAAAGTAGCCTTAGGTAGTTATAATTAGAGTCTGTGCCTCTCCTGTTATAGCAGACTGGCGCAGCTGAAAGAAGGAGGGGCTTCCACAGACATGTGATAGCTATTTCTCTTAAATACGGGAGACTATTGACATACACAGAAAATTAGCAATGTGCATGTACAGTGATGCCCTTATTTATTCTTACCCTTAAGTGGAACTAAAACATGAGACCACTGAAAGAAAAAGACAGTAAATAATAAATTAAAAATAATCCAAAATATGAAATATGCCACAACTCTGACCAGGTTAAACGATTTGAATTCCCTGGATGGATGCAGCACCCGAAAGGACTTTTGAATTTGCATCCACGTGGAACTTCTCTGGTGAATCTTCTTGCTTGTTCAAACCACACCTTAGATTGTTTCGATATGAGCAGATATCAAAAGCCAGTTAATAACTCTTTGCACAAATCTGATGTGTGTGTTATGGTTTATTGGTTTTAGATGCAATTGTTATGAATATGACTAATGATACGTTTTGATTTAGTTATAACTTAAAAGTTATTATTTAATCATTGTGTTCACATCATAGTGTCAGCAGCAGCTTGGCAATGTAGAGAAATTATGCAATATGATCATGTAATGTTATGATTTACGCAGAGACAGCTACAGAGTTTAAAAGTACAGTAAGGAAGAACAAATGTGAGTTTGAAATTTGAGTATTATGAGAGAGCTGTTCATCTGAGAAAGCTTGCTGTGAAAGTTTTGTAAACTGTGTCCATGTTTTCCCGACATCAGTGTTTGGGCACTACAGTGACAGGCCAGAAAGAACATATAATTGTGCGAGTAAAAACCTCTGAAATGATACACTAGTCAAGCATATCGATTACAGGTATGACACTACATTACTGACGTTAGCATGCGTGGCCAGTGGGACGTGATGGTGGGATTGGGAACTCGCAAGTTCAAGTCTCCAGTCCACCATCGTGATTTTACCATTCGGTCCTTGAGCAAGATCCTATTAACGTCCGATTGCTTCAGGGGCCGGCTGACCTGGCCTTCTCAAACAGGTGCATCGTTTCGGATAAGAACTTCTGTTTAGATAAATAAAAATACTTTACACGACTTTTCCCAGGTCCTTCCGGAAAACATGCTTCGTGTAGCCATATCGCTCCTCATCCCTGAATCTTTTTCTGCCGTGTTGTCAGGAAGAGCTTCTAAAGTCCCAGGCTCCTCTTACTCAGACAGCCTTCGTCCTGTTTGCATTTCAGGAACCCTTTCCTAACTTCTGCTGCCTCACGTATATTTCCCTGAAGTCCACAACAGTCTAATGCATCATGTATTTAGGGAGAACACAGTAATTCCTTTTTCATCACCGCAGTCAGCAGGGCTGCATTTTATGAGTCTTACAATATGTTACGTTTGTCATTGTCCTATAATCATTCTTCTTTTCTGTGTTCTGACATGTAACAGGGCTGGGCCTTGGCTGTCTCTTTTGGACCTTATTATGTCAGTTTCTAATAATATAAAAATTATGTCATGTTTTTTTTTTTTCCTAATAAAGACATTCTTGGCATGGTTCAGTCCTTTCTTGTGTTACCTGAAAGGCTGACTCATTCTCCCAGTGAGGGGGAATGGAACTCGGCACAGGTCAGACACAAAGATGTTGTGACACGCACACGTACATCCCAATCACCTCACGGGCACGATCACGCTCACTAACGAGTGCGCACACGCGATTACACAATGCCACATACTGTCAGGTCACGGCAGATGCAGACAAACAGTGCTGTGTGCTATACTGCTTTTGAATTACATTAAAAAGTCATGGACTCTATGTGTGTCACTTTACTAAATGTACTCCTGGTGTTTTACATTTACATTTCATCTCCAAAGTGTGTTATTATTGAAACAGCGAATGCATACATACCGTCTCGTGAGTCTTCCTCACAGCTCTTATTAGTTAATGACTCACAGGCGGAATTCTGATCTTGAATTAAATTTCTGATTTTTCATTTCAAAGACATTGTTTTACTCGAGGACAAACACAAGTCAGTAGCTAAGAGGGCAGTAAACATAATAAAATATAATCAAATAATTTAAAAAGTCAAATTATATAGTTAGCAGATGGATTCATCAACGGTGGCATGTAGTTGAGAAATCAGAGTCAGTATGTGGAGCAATATGAGCTGAGAAATTCAGTGTTAAGCCCATTGCTCAATGGCCCAATGGTGAAATCACTCTGTCAACCACAAGATTTGAATCGACAGTCTTCCCATCACCAGCACAGAGTCCGAACCCCCTTTTAAGGCAGTAAATCTTACAATTTAATCTTGACTTCCGCTCCGTTTTGTCTCTGGATCACCAATGGTCAGGGCTGATGTCCTCATTACCTATAACTACTGTCACAGTCCCCTCGTATCCCGAAGGTTTACCCCATCTCACCACATCCTCACTGTTCCGTGCCGCCCTAAAAAACACACGTCAAAACTGAACATCTCCCGCTCATCAGCAGGAACACGCTGCCAAGCAACCAATGGGTTTGTGATTTTCAGCTCAGAGACACGCCATGAGGGTTCATTAAATGTGGCAAATAATGTGACATTATCAATCATTCTGTGGCTCACTTTCAGTTTTGTGGATATATCTGTAAATATATCTGTGTGTCTGTGTCTGTGACAATAATCTCTAATATATAGTACTATAAATTGCATATATTATATTGTTTTAATGTATTTCATTGTGACAAAGTAATATGTATTTTGTTTTTAAATGAATGTGGGGGGATTTCTTTTTTAAAGGAGATTCCCCGATGAAATCATAAAACTGGCCACACTTGAATACCTTTGGTCACGTGACCTCATATCTGGAGAGAGTGGGGGTGGGGTTTCCCAAAGAGGGCGGGGCCTTTCCATCAGGGGTTACTGCTCTACAGATGGGTGCAGCTCGAAATCGTTGGTCAATGAGGTATTTTATTGCTGCAAACACTTTGATTTAATATGTTTTTTTTTGCTAGAAGACTAGAGTTTTGTTTAGAACAGTGGAATAGAACACATTCTGTGGAAAATGTTTGTTTTTATAGGCCGTGTGCCTGACTTAATGTGGTTTTGTCCTGGTCCTGTCCTGGCTAAGGTAGATCCACCTACAATAAGCCTCTAGAGAAGAAACGTAACCAAAATGAAAATGACTAACACACTTGACTTTTTTATTTATCACTGAACGACAAACATAAATAATGTCAATGTCTTAATGTGAAAGATCCTTTTCCACTGTAGGAGGTCAATTTGAGCATCTGGTCGGAATGTTGGGGAAAATCTTTGTCACAAAATAAGGAGCAAGATTCTCTTAACAGTTACTTTCACTGTCGTGTTTCAAATGGTTTGTGTTTTTAATGAGATGGAAAGTTCTATGGCATGGTGGATATCAACTAAGATTTAACATTATGAAATATTTTTCTAATAACGATGAACCCTGCAGGACTTTGAAACGCTACAGTCATTTGAAATAACACGGTTGATAGCCCCTTCTTCACATGGGTGATGCTTCTTTAATGCAGAATGTGACCGAGTCGATTCAGAAAGCTGCACATCCCTCTGCTCCCATTTTAATGTTCGTTCATTCTCATATTTACGTTTATGGTTTTACCGACAGCTTTTAAAAAAAAAAAATCCACAAATACCTGTGGAAATTTACAGAAGAATTCTAGCAGAAAGTCAAAAGTCTGTGGTCCAAAGGTTTTACCAAAGGGATGTTTTCCTGCAGGCGAGATACGACAGGAGATATTTGACCTGGCATGATGTGGCCAACGTTAGCACTGGTTGGATTAGTGTTTAACTTTACGGCGAGGTGTGGGCCATCTCCATCACGCTGGCGGGAGCTCGCGACAGCAGGCGGAAAAGCCAATCCGCTCAGCCGGCCGTGTCTGTGCAGATGGTCTCCATAGCAACAGCTGTAGTGTCAGAGGGCTGTCGGCTTGAGGAGCGGATGCCGCGAGAGGTAGCAGTCACATCGTGAGGGCGCTTCAGGCTACTTCGGGGTTGTTCTGTGGCCCTGATAGGTTAGCTACCGCAAGTTCATGTGATCCCATGCCAACGATTAACTCTGAAAAACAGGACCTCAGTGAGGAGAGGCCACACATGTCAGCAGTCCATCGTCCAGGGAAGGACACTTGTTTTATATTGCTATACAGAGGCTTACTTAGTTTGACTTTAACCAAATGAGTGATACAACAGTCTACAGCAGTGTTTCCCAATCTGGTCTTCGGGGACCTACAGCCGGTCCATGTTTTTGCTCCCTCCCAGCTCCCTACCAGAGGGAGCAAAAACCAGTGGACTTTCTGTGAGTCCCAGAGAACCAGATTGGGAAACACAGGATTCATTCAAAGAATATGAGCTCTTTAGTAATTTTAGCAAATTTTCACAAACTTTCACAAGCCAAATGTTTGCAGGGAATAGTCCTTAAAAACCTGGTCAAAACTTTGCTTGGTGTGCTAAATAATGAATGATAGAGAGCCATGTTAATGATTTATTCATGTGTGTTTATAAGTCTGTGTCTGCATGAATGTGTGTGGTGTACACACATGAATCATTTATGTTATCTAATTCAGACTATCCGCTTCAATTGATTAACATATAACAATTCACACCATTGCTGATTATTTGGTTTAGTAAGAGTTTATTCATTAGATATGTAGGGGTTTGTCATGGGTGTGAAAAATCAAATGGGCAAACCTGGAAAATATAAATAAAGGAGAATAGTGGCGGATGCCAGCAACAGCGTTTGTAGAAGCTGCCCTGGGAAATGATCTGCAGCCTGGAGAAGGAGCTCTACATGACCATGGGGACCCCAGCTAGTGCACTATATCACCAAGACGTCACAGGAGAGAGAGGGGGGGAGCCAGGAGCAGGGAACGGGGGGACGTTACGGCCACAGCAAAAGCAATTTACAGCATGACATGTTCAACAGCCAGCAGGAAATAGAGTGGAATCAAGCAAAAGGAGCCAGATAAAACGTATGTTATCAAAGACACTTTCAGCCAAGCTGTGAGGCATTATCCTGGTGGCTGAGTGGATCAAGAGGGAGCTTGTCAGGGTGGCAGTAATAGTGTAGAAAAGGAGAGACCACTGACCTTAGACCTGCGCAGCTGTGCAACCTCAACTGTACACTGACCTTAGATCTGGGCAGCTGTGCAACCTCAACTGTACACTGACCTTAGATCTGGGCAGCTGTGCAACCTTGACTGTACACTGACCTTGGATCTGCGCAGTCTTACAACCTCAACTATACACTGACCTTAGATCTGTGCAACTTTAAAGCCATGACTGTATGCTGACCTTAGACCTGCGTAGCTGTACAGCCTCGACTGTACACTGACCTTAGATCTGTGCAGCTTTAAAGCCATGACTGTATGCTGACCTTAGACCTGCGTAGCTGTGCAGCCTCGACTGTACATTGACCTTAGATCTGCACAGCTGTACAGCCTCAACTGTACACTGACCTTAGACCTGCGTTGCTGTACAGCCTCGACTGTACACTGACCTTAGATCTGCACACCTGTACAGCCTCAACTGTACACTGACCTTAGACCTGCGTAGCTGTACAGCCTCGACTGTACACTGACCTTAGATCTGCACAGCTGTACAGCCTCAACTGTACATTGACCTTAGATCTGCACAGCTGTACAGCCTCAACTGTACACTGACCTTAGACCTGCGTAGCTGTGCAGCCTCGACCGTACATTGACCTTAGATCTGCACAGCTGTACAGCCTCAACTGTACACTGACCTTAGACCTGCGTAGCTGTACAGCCTCGACTGTACACTGACCTTAGATCTGCACAGCTGTACAGCCTCAACTGTACATTGACCTTAGATCTGCACAGCTGTACAGCCTCAACTGTACACTGACCTTAGACCTGCGTAGCTGTGCAGCCTCGACCGTACATTGACCTTAGATCTGCACAGCTGTACAGCCTCAACTGTACACTGACCTTAGACCTGCGTAGCTGTACAGCCTCGACTGTACACTGACCTTAGATCTGCACAGCTGTACAGCCTCAACTGTACATTGACCTTAGATCTGCACAGCTGTACAGCCTCAACTGTACACTGACCTTAGACCTGCGTAGCTGTACAGCCTCAACTGTACACTGACCTTAGATCTGCATCTATAGCAATTGTATTCGGTAAGGCAAGGCAAGTTTATTTATATGGCACATTCCATACAGAGAGGCAGCTCTAGGTGCTGTACAGAGAAAAAAAGAGTGAATATAATAATAAGGACAAGCAATTAAATATAGTAAAATACAGTGAAAAGAAATAGACAAAGCAAGTAATTAAATACAGTAAAAATATAGTGAAAAGACAGGGCAATATCTGAATTAATCAAAGGCATGGATGAATAAAATGCTTTTAATTTATATTTGAGTGTCTCTGCTGTTCGCAGCACTAGCAGTTTAACCGCAGCCGCATGACGGATGCAGCAGGAAGACTATAAGCATCACACGGCGGTCTGGGTGGTTTCAGGCCTGAAGGTGAGGAGTCCTGTCCTGCTTCTGTTTGTTCTCAGTTTCTGCACGACTGCATGCCTGCATGCCGGGCTGATGCCACTCCCTCCCCACCTCCAGCTCCCTGGGACCGGGAATTAAACAAAGAAGCGGAGTGCATGTGGTCGGTGTCGGAAATCACGTGTGACTCATCATGTTAACTCTTTACTAAGCTCTCAGTGAGGCTGGCTGGTGCGTTATACGATACCATATCTGTCAAAATCTTTGTGTTGATGCTGGGTTACACCATCCGTTCCTGAGTCAGATGTTTAGCATGCAGTGGGTAACCACACTTTTATAAATAAGGAGAAATAATGCTAGTATTAATAAAGTTCTATGCACTGACTTCCTGAAGAAGTTTAAACGCAGCTGTATTTCGGGTCCATGATGGTGGCTTTTGGTTGCGTTGACCTTTACCAGTGTTAATTTGCAGAGAATGACATCAGAAGCAGAGGCCCAGGGGAGGAACCCGGGCAAAACAAGCAGAACGCCTTTCCATGGAAATATCCATTCATCCATCCATCTTTGGTACTGCAGCACTGGGTCACAAACAGCCTGAAGCTCATTCCGGGAAACACAGGAAATGTGGCATGGAAGCTCCCAGGATGCACCACTCCCACACCCTACTGCCTATTCCGACAGGCCGGTCCATCCTAGTCTGTTTTTGGACTGTGGGATGGAACTGGGGCACTCAGAGGAAACCGAGATGGTGAAGGATAAACATGCAGACACACACACACACACACACACACACAGATTAGGTATCTATATTTTTGTGGGGACTCTTTTCCACAGGCATAACCCTAATCAAAGCCCTAACCTTAACCATAAGTAACAAAACAAAATACAAGACTTCTGCCATTTTTAGTTTTTTGATTGCAGTCACAGATTTTTATTAAATTTAGTTTATCTTGTGGGGACAAGTCAAAAATAACATGTTTTTATCACACTGTGGGGACACTCAGACTGTTTAGACTCGTAAAATGAAAATTTAGAAGAACCAACCACCTCCCACTTTAAAAATTTGAGTGCGGTACCAAACCCTTTGGCCTGGGCCTAAGACCTAATGCACGGTGCCACTCCTTAAATATTCTCTGGTTTCACGCTCCTATATGTCATCCCTCTGTCTAGGAGAGGCTGCATTAATATCTAAAGAACTTCCACAGTTCCCCAGGGACAAGGCCGGCACGTGGAGTTCCCAGCTTTCTGAAGCTCCCCGCTGTTCGCGCCATCAGAGCCGATCCGTCAGCTGCGAGGGCTCAGGACAGAAGCAGTTTCGGTTCTCCAGTTCGCCGTGACTCACATTTGGCTCGCCGATGATGTCATCTGTGCAGAACCTTATCACAACTTGCCGAATGTAACATCTGTGCCTTGTTCTATATTTAAATTCTAAGTATGTACAATTAGCAGCTTGTATCTCAGTGTCCAGAGTTTCAAACATTAATTACAGAACCAGTTCAAGCTACTCTGGCATTGAACTGAATATTTAGACGTATCAGATCTCCGTGATTTGTCAGAATTTGTTTAGAATTTTATTCATGGATTTCAATTATAAAGAAGAGACAAAGTGAACTACTTCGATGGAGCCATGAAACGCAGGGGGAGTGGGATGCAGGGGGAGTGGGATGCAGGAGCAGTGGAATGCAGGGGCAGTGGGATGCAGGGGCAGTGGACCGTTTATTTCCTGCTTTTAGCTAGGAAATTGAGGGACACCCATCACAGGCTGAGGATGGCGTGACGCCCGCTGTGAACCGGCATCGAGAGCATAATGCAGCTCCCAGCGACGCTGTGCTTTTTCACTCACATTTGCATGCGACATTAGTGCAAGTTGCATGGACAAAAAAGCATATAAGAGAAATCCTGAGTTCAAAAAGGCTTCAGAGTGCTATTGGCTCGGTGGAAAGTCTCATAAAGGTTATCTAGCATGTTAGTGGGTTGGCTGCCGGCCAGAGCGAAGTGTTCCGGGAACCGTGAGCTCATTTCCCTGGGTATCATCAGGAAACCACGTCAGGGGACATTTTTGGGTCACCGTGGGAGTGAGATTTAAAGGCCGGTTCCGGCGGTGACATTTTTAACGCGCCCGAGGCAGGGGTCTGCTGCTAGATCTGACCAGCAAAAGCAGCAAGGGGGCCTCGGTGAATACCCCCCCCCCCCCCCCTCCCCCCCGTGATGCCCTACACCAGTGGGGCCTCACACAGCACACATCATGGATATGAATGCCGTAAAGAAAAACCCTAAAAGATATCCAGGCTGTTTTCCTCTGATCGCCTGCCGCATTTTCCCCTGCCGGGGACTCATTAGCGCTCCCGACAGACAGCAGGACGCACTTATGCAAATGAAGACAAACACAGGAGGCCCTCAAAGCATCACGCTGACACCCCCCCACCCCCCCCGCCACCGCGCTGATGGAACTGCGCAGGCACGCACCCTGAAAGGACGGGAGACGGGGTGTTTAATCAAAGCGACACGCGCCATTGGCGTGAACCACTGTGTGCGACGAGGACAGAGAGCGAGAGAGAGAGAGAGAATACTCAGCTGAAGAGAGGATCAGCTACAGCCCTCTGGAGAAGAAGAATCAAAGAAAAGAGGCTCTCATCGGAATGGCATGTGGGTGGGGTCGCGTTCAGGACGGGTGTCGAAACACTGGGAATGCAGTACTAGGGGTCACGCCCTTTATCTCAGCGCTACGGGATAAAAATAGTTATTACACCAGCTGTTCCTAATTAGTGTACCAGTTTAAACTATGCATGATGAAATTGATCAGAAATCAGCTGAAGAAATACCTTAATTTAAATATATTGTTTCCTTTACTGTAGGACAAAACAGACCAGCGGCCCCTCCCTTCCCAGAATGCTTTGGAACAGCGTACATTTAATGGCACCTGATTGGTTATGAGCCTGGCAGGGCAGCAGGTCTAGCTTCTGAGTTGGGAAGTGTAGGCAGTCTCATCCAGAAGGGTGTAGCAGGGATATGCCTCCATGCAGGGTGGGGGGCGGCGGGGGGGGGGTCTCACGATATGCTGACACCCACAGAGATGCTGCCAGGTCCCCCTCAGCCTGAGCAGCAGCATGATCCGCCCTGGTGAGCTTTTTTAACACGGGCCGCCTGTAGTTTCAGATGCCCGGGGGTTTCTGCTCACCGGCCCTCTCTCTGCTCCACTATCTGCCCCATGCTGTTATCTGCCCTGCTAACTGCCCCGCTCTGCTATCTGGCTATCTGCCCCACTATCTGTTGGGGGTGGACGGCATCAGGAGCATGACATGCTCTGTCTGCAAGCAGCCTTGTAGCTCCCACACCGCATTAGCTCGCCGCTCCGTGGTCACATAGCTATCTCCGGACCAGAATGCAGTTTTGTGGCAGATATCATTCTCCAGTCGCCAGGCTGCTCTTTTGCCGTGATGGTGAGCTATTTTAAAAGTGCTCCCCCCCCCCCACCCAGTGTCCACTCGGCACCCCGCCCGGGCATGCCGCTCTATTTATAGCCGGTGTCAGGGGGGGCAGGGTAAGCAACGCGAGTCATGGAACTTCAATCAGCCACGCTGCCAGGAAGCCCATTGGAAACAGCCCCGCCCCTAGCGGGCCAACGGGCCTATCACAGCCAAAAGCCCACTCTCATTAGCATCACACCGTGTTCCGTCCTGGATGGCTTTTAAAAGTTGGGCTTAGAGGTTCGTTTAGAAAATCGATTATTCTGCTGTGTAGACAGCCTGTCTTGAGTTACATTAATTAGACTGTATGCGATTATTTTGATTAGATTGCATTACATTACATTTAATAGCTGATAATGGATGCAGCCAGCATGGGGGGGGATTGCAGATCCGAGGCCATCGTGAGCTCAGAGAGCATTTAGTGCCTCTGATTGGGTCTTTATTTGGGATGGGGGCTCAGGGAATTCAGGATGGGAGCTTCGCTGTCAGGCGGGCTGGATTGTATGGGCTCCCTCAGTGAAGCTTAAACGTGATTGGCAGACGAGTTGGGCGACGGGCAGATTGGCAGAGTAGACACCTGGGGGGCGTGCTGCCATTAGTAGGAGGGTGGGGGGGTGGGGGCGGTCTTCAGAATTGTGGAACAAATGCTCAGGTTCGAAACTAAAACCTCAGATTTAGCTGACGGGGATCCAGTGACAGCAGTGGCAGTGAGCACTGAACAGGGCTGGGGGACATGTGGGCTGCACTTGATTCTGCGCTAAATCCAGTCGCTTGGGGATCTCATTCTCTCCAGCTGAGCAGCTGATGGAGCCTTAACTGTCTCACCATCCATAACAGAGCCCAGTGTTACCTCACTATCACCCCAGCGCCATCATCACCCTACCCTGGGCCTGCCACCCAGTGCGGGTGCCACTTATAATCTGCTTGCTAAAAATAAGGTATACCTGTCTTTAGGGTTAGGACACAGAACAAAGGTACCTGAATAATGTGCAGGAGACAGGAAGTCAACATACTGCTGCATTAGGTGCAAAAAGATCGTAGCTAATCAGGGAGCAGCGACGGCTCTGTCAACTTCCCGCCGTTTAAAAGGCAGCTGTCCTCGGGCTGCCAGTAAAAGGCTCTGCGCTTGTTTATTTGCTAGCAGGCTGAGGTAATTTGTGACCACTTCACCAATGTTGTGTGATTTTAAAATGACGTGGAGGTCAAATAGACGCATTGCTTAAAACAATTTAAATCTCAGCACTCATAATTCTGCATAATTCATTGAGTTTGAAATTCGAAATGGATCGAGAATTAATAGGCACAGATATTCCCTCTGCCACCCTTTACCAGATAGGTGGACGATGGACGGATGGGGACAGATAGTGAATCAGAAAACGACACAGCGCAGCAGCTCTTTTGGCCGTGAATTAATCAGAATGAGTCGGAATCTGGTTACCCGTGATTTCACAGCATGGGGACCTGCCTTTCACTGAGATATGCCCAGCTATGATGCACATTACCAGGGATGACAGGTCACATGACCAGTTACACCCAGCTATGGTAACACTTTCTATGAAAGCCATGTCTACAAACATGAACATATTCATAACACATTACAATGCATTCATAAAACATTATGAACATGGCTATAAGTATTTATAAAAAGGCATAACAGATTATAGCCATGTTTATAATGCATTATGACTGCCTTATGAAGCTCTCATCTATAATGCACTATAGATACCTTTATAATGCATTGTGAAGGTATCTATAGTGCATTATTGATGAGAAATTTATAGTAGCTTATGAAGTATTATAATCAACACTATAATGCCATATGCCTGTCAATAGAAGATGCTGTAATGCTTCATTAATGTTTATACCGAAGATTGTAATGTACTGTGAAGGTATCTATAATATATTACAGATGACAGCTAAGTAAAGTGTCACCAGTCTCATTTCTAAAGTTTTCATAGTGCCATTTAAACACTACTACTAAACACTGAAACATGGAGCCTTCTGCAGAAGGTAGAGTTGAGGGGCATTGTGGGTAATTACACTCGTGTGTAATTACAAAGTGGCGGCATTGTTGTCCAAACAGCGTGCGCGCTCGTGTTGCGGTGAGAGCTTTGGCAACAGGTGAACACGCAGCTCACGGGGGTCTCTACGGGGCCGTCTGTTCCCATTCACAAGGTCTCTCTATACTTACACATTATATATAACCGTGATTATAATCTTGGTTATGATCATTTATTTACAAGAAGGCTGAGGAACATGTCGCTATTGTCTCAGTAGATGTGGGGTGTTTTGGTTGTAACCTGGTTCACCACGGCACCTTGAGCACTTTGCAAACAGCATGGGTGCATTTTTAGGGACCCTGTAGGATGGGGGGGGGCTTTCTTTCTGGCTGTTTCAGCGTGACGCTGTGTCACATGTAACGGATCTTGAGGCAGCCAGATGGAGCAGAGCCTCCAATGCATAACGGGTCCGCCATGGGTCGAGGGCCCGTCCGGGCCGGCCCGCCTGCCTCTCTCACAGAGTGCGCATCCTGGAAAGGCTCCAGAATCACAGGAACCCTACTCCGAAAAAAACCCGTAATGGGTATTACAAGGATGTGTAGCTAACAAAACCTCAACATACTTACAACATACTTACAAAATTAACATTGCAGTAAGTTCTAGTTCTCCTTGAGTTGCATGTTGGGTTCAGTAATTGCAAGTCTGCTGAAGAATAAAGAGTTATTAGTGGGGTATTAGGATTTTAACGCAGGCTGTGCACTTGGACGCATCCAGAATGCTTAATTTGAGCAGTCCAGTAAGCTCTTTGATGAAGCGCCCTCCCCGCTCCCTGGCAAAAAAAATGGAGCGACAGAACATTTCATTAAAATCGCCGGGTCGCTCGGAGCTGGCGTGTAACCAGACGCACCGCTATCACGGGCGAGCAGCTGAAGTGGCAGGGATTAGGTCTGAGGGCTGGAAATGCCAGCGTGAGTCACTAACAGGCTGCCTCTGCATGATGGGCCATTGGCCTTTCCGTGCATTTTACGACCCACCCTATTTATTTTTTTAGACTCTCCCAGTTTTTGTTTTATTGTTTATGCTGGCTCGACACACTGTTGCGATATAGGGGGGGTGTCAGGTTCCAGGGCGCCTCAGACGTTCTGCAGCACACTTGATCCTGACCGGGGTGGGGTGGGGTGGGGCGGGGAGGGGGGGGTTTACGTTGCCCTTATTTTATCCTCCATTTTGGCACATCAACATAATGAGAGGACTGAGATGCGTCACATTGTGCTGACACTTTGCACTTTAAATTAGTGAATAAATTGTTCAGATTGTAGACCCAGATCTGGGGCTGATGGTCATCATCCACACAATGCAGAAATAAAATGAGACACAGAAGCAGGCTAAAAGTCATCTCCCCCACCTGCTAATATCTCCCCCCTCCCCCAGCGTAGAATGTGAAGAGGGCCAATGAATGCCAACATGCCGGCTAAACACTTGCTGACTTTTTTATTGGGGGGGGGGGGGAGCCGCTTGGAGTTCCGCGAGGCCCGGATTTCGCCCCGCAGTGACTGGCGTGCAGATGGCCCCCTGTTACACGGGCCAGTTAGCATCATTAATGCTTAACAGATGCTTAACACCGAGGAGTCCCAACACGCACCGGCGGAATGAAAAAGGCACCGGGAGTAACTGAAGAACTCGCGGCGTAAACATAAGGCTGGGCCTCACTTTTGGAAAGGTGCAGCTGAATACAACAGACAGATAAATGTGTAAGAGGGAATGTCGAGCCGTGGAAACCAGCTACTGAGCAATAATAAGGATGCAGGTGCCTGTGTGTGGCCGACAATGGCTACTTTGCTCTATGTCAAACAGAGCAGAGAGCCGCTGGCCAGTTTGTGTAAACAGATTAGATTTGTGTCGTGCGGTTAGATTCCACAGCCTGGTGTTTGGGATCTGAGCGGGAGAGTGGAGATGAATTCTCTTAGATGCTTTGGATAGAGCTCTCCACCCAGCAGAACGACATGGAAACTGCTTTGCCCTAAGGAGATCATTGATGTTAAAAACGCTTGGTTTTTATTGCATTCCCCCAGGCCAACTTGTAAGGGAAAACAGTGAATCGATTGCTCCTTTTGAAAGAAGTACAAACCGCACTAATTGCGCACTCCCCCAGCAAGCACTGAATTGTCCGTCTCCTCCCGACATCAAAAGCGCCCCAGTGAGCCTCATTCGTGGCCAGTCGGTGTCTCAGAAAGCCAGATGCATGGGCAGTCAGCGTGTTCTTAATATCCTGCTGAACTTCTCTGTCTCTGGGGAATTACAGAAAGAGACGTGTAAATGGTAATCCTGGCGACTGCCAAATGGGTGTCAGCCCTCACAAAAAATGTAACACCCCCAACACCCACATGACATTACTCAAACTGAGTAACTGAGGGACATACAACCATAATTCTTGTGGGGGGGTTGCATTTCAATAGAGTGTCACCATTGAATGAAGGCCCTTGAATGCAGAATCACATATGGGTGGATATATCAGCACTGAGGATATATTCTGGACCCTGCTGGTGTATATCATCTGTGGGCGGGTATATCAGCTCTGAGGATATACTCTGGACCCTGCTGGTGTATATCATCTGTGGGTGGGTATATCAGCTCTGAAGATATACTCTGGATCCTAGTGGTGTATATCATCTGTGGGTGGGTATATCAGCTCTGAGGATATACTCTGGACCCTGCTGGTGTATATCATCTGTGGGTGGGTATATCAGCTCTGAAGATATACTCTGGATCCTAGTGGTGTATATCATCTGTGGGCGGGTATATCAGCTCTGAGGATATACTCTGGACCCTGCTGGTGTATATCATCTGTGGGCGGGTATATCAGCTCTGAGGATATACTCTGGACCCTGCTGGTGTATATCATCTGTGGGTGGGTATATCAGCTCTGAAGATATACTCTGGATCCTAGTGGTGTATATCATCTGTGGGCGGGTATATCAGCTCTGAGGATATACTCTGGACCCTGCTGGTGTATATCATCTGTGGGTGGGTATATCAGCACTGAAGATATACTCTGGACCCTGGCGGTGTATATCATCTGTGGGCGGGTATATCAGCTCTGAGGATATACTCTGGACCCTGCTGGTGTATATCATCTGTGGGTGGGTATATCAGCTCTGAAGATATACTCTGGATCCTAGTGGTGTATATCATCTGTGGGTGGGTATATCAGCTCTGAGGATATACTCTGGATCCTAGTGGTGTATATCATCTGTGGGTGGGTATATCAGCTCTGAGGATATACTCTGGATCCTAGTGGTGTATATCATCTGTGGGTGGGTATATCAGCTCTGAGGATATACTCTGGATCCTAGTGGTGTATATCATCTGTGGGTGGGTATATCAGCTCTGAGGATATACTCTGGATCCTAGTGGTGTATATCATCTGTGGGTGGGTATATCAGCTCTGAAGATATACTCTGGACCCTGGAAGTGTATATCATCTGTGGGCGGGTATATCAGCTCTGAGGATATACTCTGGACCCTGCAAGTGTATATCATCTGTGGGCGGGTATATCAGCTCTGAGGATATACTCTGGATCCTAGTGGTGTATATCATCTGTGGAGAAATTCCACTCTGTGGAGTCAGTTCAGAAACATCCTAGAGACTGACCTATTCTTATTTGCCTCTGAGTTCCTGCTGAAGTAGACACTTCTGCTCCACCCGGGGCACTCTTCCCCACTCCTCCTAGTGAAGACAAACAGATGGCCTGGAGAATATTTTCCAAAGTGAGATGTCATCCTCCGGAGGGAAAAAAAATACTCCCATAAATCCACAGCAGTGCTCCGGAGCCGACTCCCTGTATTTACCCTGTGTCTCCATGACGACAGACCCAAATAGACAGGGACGAGAGCTTCTAACAATGATTCCAAACAGCTCTTGAAACCGTTTCAATACACGTGAAGGGAGGACAAAGGCTGCTTCTGTTCTGTGTATCAGGGCTGCTTTTCATTGTCTGTGACACAAAGAGACATTCATCTGACCCTAAAGTTACCCAGTCCTTGCAGGCTTACAGCACACCTTGATAACTATTTTGGCAATTTAGTTTTACAATTAAATACTTACCCTGACCCAAGAGACCAACAATATCTGTGTAAATAGAGACATGTTCGTTCTTCTTATTAACGCTTCAGAATAGGACATATTCACAGTAATCATACCATCCATGCTTCACCGTGCCTCAGGCTTTTCGAAAGAAGTGTGTAATTTCACGCCATCTTTCAACAAACGTAAAACGCCAGCATCTAAGCCTTTATTTAGCGTCATGCCAAAATACTCCAGGGTTGCATGTTTAGTGTTTTGCAAAACACATTTTCTCTGAAGTAGGAAGAAAACAAAGTGTAAAATTCATTTCATTTTCGATTTCCCACAAGCCACCATGTATGTCTGACTCACATACCGATGTAAACCTGTCTGTTCCTACTGCTGCTGGCAAACTGCCTTCTATGCTACCTGTGACCCCTTGATATTTTATGGTTGACATGGAGTTCAGGTTGATGACAAGGAAATACATTCCGAACTCCTGTGTGAACTTATACTGCATACAATATCACATGTGTGACACAAATTATATTTATGTCGCTGTTATTTTTATAATACACGATAAATCTGTGTTATTAAAAGCTGGCAACAGTTCTGCGTGATCACTGATAACATTGTAATGTAACATGTTGCATAATTAATTGGATTCAAAATTCAACTAGTGATACTTGTTGATTATGGTCAACACATGGTTCCTGCCTTGATTCTGACGGTACCTGCTCTTTTTTAACTGTACACACTTTCCCTCCATCTTCTCTGTACTTCGTCCACGTCCTAAAGGGTGCTATGACTTGAGAAATTGTATTGATTTTTGCATAGGTACTTTTTATGACTGCTGTCTGTACTTTCCACATGTCTTAATTTACTTAAGAAAAAATATGTAACTAAATCAATATTAAGAGCTTATCGTAAAAGTTCAAAATAGATTTGCCTGGAACTAAAGATTTGGTCTAGTCTGCTTCCTATTTTTACTGCTTTACCATTATTCTTCAGGATGCCGCACCCTTCTATGAGGCCCAAATGCAAAGTCCTATTGTTTAAGCTTAAAATTGTGAAAAATACCTGCTTTGTGACTGGAGCCAGGAATCTCGGGGCTCGAGTCCCAAGCAGAGCAGCCCAAACCAGGCTGTCCATCCATCCACAATGCTAGGATGTCAGTCCTGGGCGGGAGACCCTAAGACTGCACACTGCAGGAAATGGGTCACCAGCAGGACTTACGGCTGCTGACTGGGTAGGCGGTTCTAGGACGAGGTGCACAAAAGGCAGACCCAAGTGCAGAGGACTTGCACGCCATGAAGAGGACCAGAGACAGAAAACACAAAAGGAGGAAAACCGCAACAAGCCACAAACCAAGACTCAGGTGTAATAACCAGTCATGGAAACCCAGATGCAGAGATGGAGAAAGAGATGGAGGAAGGTTTATTAAAGAATCCGGCAGCCAAACACTTGAATCGCATGCTGTGGTCATCGAGGCGGAAGCAGAGAGATCAGCAGCGAGGGGGATCATTCCTGCAGAGACACGATGGGGGGAAGTCAGAAAGCAACAAGGGAAAGTGGATCTAGGAACTGTCAAGGAACGCAGAGCTGTGGAACCCCAGAGGACACAGAGGAAGAGCTTGGTATGCGTCATGGGAGCTGCAATACTTCACACAGGAGCGGTGTGTAGGTACGGCTTAAATGCTGAGGGGAACAGCTGGAAACACTTATTAGCACTAATTGCTTGTGGGTACCTGACATCAGGTTGCCGGGCCACACCAGCTGTGGAGCTCCGTCTCTCCAAGACCACAAACACGGAAACAAGATGCCGGATAACAAGGACCATGAAACTCAAGACGAGATGCTAGCCAAGGTGGGACCGCAAACCCTTAAACGAGAACATGGCACACGGAACCACAAAGCCGGTGATGATGCCAACAGCCCTGACCCAGGAGAAACCCAGACGGAAACAGAAACTAAACCCAACCCCACAGATCCAGAAGCTGAACTCTGAACCATATTAAGCTCTGAGCTTCAGGCTATAAAAGCAACAACAGCACTCCAAGCTGAGCCAGCCAGAGCGAGATCACATGGCCCGTGCTCCATTACCTGATTACAAATGCAGCCCAGCTGCAACAAGGACACTTTGGATGGGATGCAAATCCATCCCCGAGCCCACACTGGCACACTGTGGGACGTTTAGATACCAATTCACTGAAGCACATGTTCTTGGACTATGGGAGGAAACCCTCGGCACAAACGTGGGATGGAACACACACACATGCAGAGAGGGTGCACGGTGCAGAGCCCCAGCCCTGACGGTGCGAGGCTGCAGGAGCCCCCCCCCCCCCCCCCCCCCCCGAGCTGCCACACTCCCATTCATCCTCTTCAGTAGAGCTGGAGATTCCAGGTCCAGAGAGTACAAATCCAGATCAGGATTTTGTTTAAACCAAGCAGTTGAATATAAAGAGTCACAGTCACAGAGTACACAACTGGTTGGTTGAAACAAAATCCTGGTCTGGATTTGTACTCTCTGGACCTGAAATCTCCACCTCTGCTCTTCAGTGTTTATTACTTCAATTCAGGTGCCATTCAACATTTTTATCTTCATATAACATTTACTGCTCAACTGAATCACAGAGATTCATAAAATATTTAACCGAATCATAGTAAACAATCACAGAAACAAGATTTGTATCATTTGAGCCGTCGTGTCACTAGACTTTTTTGATTATTACTGTTGAGGTCAGTATTAAATGGAATGTCTGCCTAAAAACTGAAACTGAAATTGTGGCCTTGTCTGTCTTGTCTTAGGGGGTAGACTGTGCAGCACACATCGGCACTCAGATGCAGTGCTTTGACATACAGTTTGATCTGTGATGATCTGCACATCACACCTTAGGTTACCTGGCTAAATGTTAAGCTCAGGATAAATGCCCCACACACCCGTCAATGGAAAGGGCTGCAGGTAAAATGTAACTAATGAGCGGTTCATTACAATGTGGCATTTACCTGTTGTTTACACCAGTAACAGAGAGCCTTTTGCAAAATTCAGTTCCTCAGTGATTTGTATTGTAAGGTACCATGGAGACTTAATAATAATCGACCCTTTAATGTCCCCCTGAGGAAATTCTTCTTACACCACCCTCAACTTGCTCTTTGTAGAGCAAGCTGTCGGCAAAGAGCAGCCACCCGTTGGGGTGCCCAGGGAGCCAGGGGTTAATGGCCGTCCTCAAGGACCCACAGATGTGGTGATGCTGCGATTGAACTGGTGACCATGTAATTACAGGTATGCAGGCTTAGCCTGCACTGAGCCACACACTCTCACCACAGAAAGCTGGGTTCTGTGCTGAGTGAAACCCAGTCCTTAGCGCCCTTCCATACCCTGCGCAATGACACATTCACAAACCACCATGTAAACAAATAAAACATTACTACTCGCTGAGCTAAATGACCAAATCAGATGTTTGCGCAAAGGGACACAAGAGAATGACATCCAATCAAAAATGGGATGTGAGAGTGACCTCCAGTCAGACGTGTGACATGAGAGTGACCTCCACTGTGTGACATTTTACTGATGAAGCACACATTGGTGACTTTTGAGGAAGTATGGATGCAGGTTCAGGGTCCAATGGAAAACAGTTTTGTGGCTGTATCCATATAAATTTTTTATCTTCTATATTTCCGAAACATCGACATTCAGGTCCTAATAAGCAAAACGGCTCAGTTCAGAAGGTGCTGAATGGCACTAACAAACCTTTCTTTGTGGACAGGAAATTCCCCATGAAGTATTATTGCAGAGTCTCCGTGGGCCAGACATCAGCCTAGTCGCTACCACGTGTTGAAATACAGTGTCTTACAGCACATAACATTTTGGATTCTGCCGCTTTGTGTATGTCTGAGGCGCCGATGTGAAGTGGTGAGGATGCGCGGTGAATCACGGCAGTCTGATAACATGCTAAAGACTTTACTATGGTAACGGGAGGGAAAGAGCGGGGGAACTGAAACAGCTGGAGTAACATCCATTCATAGAGGGTCAGAATGATAGATAGATAGATAGATAGATAGATAGATAGATAGATAGGTAGATAGATCATTTTCCCGACCTCCTTTCTATCTATCTGAGTGTTGCATATAACACACCGTCATTTTTCTATGGTTTATAACATTACCAGTTCAAAAGGCAGTTTTAGCCGTAGGCAAGACCTGGCCAGTTCTGGGAGATTCACAACATTAAAAGCAGCTTCCCAGTTATCTGGATCTTTTTCAAACTGCCACCAGTTCGCCTGCTCCATGGAAGAGGGAACACCGGGAGAGGAAGACATGCTGGACCCCAGCTGCAGCTAATGGCACTAACCGAAAAATGGCCCCCGGCTGAGAATATGAGTCGGAGGCTTTAACAGCCCCCACTCCAATGATTAATGATGAGGAACAATGCGTGGGTGGGCTGGGGCAGCAGAACATCATATTTCTTTATTTCTTCATTTCTTTTCCCAAGATAATCCTGCCTTGTTTTACGTCCAAGTGAAATTGCAGATGGGCGTGAGTGAAAAACTGTATATATATATACTGCCCCGTCCCTATTATATACAGCAGGAAGAATCGACTTCGGAGATTTACGTAAAGATGGACAGCAGGATGGCAGTGACGCTTCAGGGCTCGTACCTGAGGTGCGACAGGCTTGAGGGATTGCGTAGAACGGGACACAAATCCCCCCTCCGCTGGCAGGTTCATCTAAAGCCAGCTTTGCGAAATGCTGTATTTTAGGGAGGACGGGCACATGCGCAGGTGGTCCCATCGATCAGAGCAGCCTGGGAGGGCTTGGGGAGTCGGTAACGGCCCACCCTCTGTCTCCAGCACAAATAAAAGCCTTCGCCGAAGTGTGGAGTCAGCAGGGAAAGCAGCCACTTCTGTTTGAAGGGCAGCTTTGGTACCGTGCAAGACAGGCAGCTCCACATCAACGTGCTTTCTCTGTGCATGCTGGGTAGGAGCCATGGACAGGCTGAAAACTGCGACATCTGAGCTACTTATATGTCCATCCGTCACCAGTAAGAATCCAACCAATCAGGTACATTATGAAATATCAAGCCCACAGAGAATACAGTTTGTGTGTGTAACATAGGTCTGCACAGGAAATGCAATATGCCATTTTAAGATTTTGCAAAGTTGCTTTGTGTGTAGATACTTAAATGCATCATTCAGTTTATAAATGTATCCATCCATTGTCCAGGCAGGAAAGAGGTATTAGGGACCAACCTCAGGCAGCACAAGGCCGGGGTCACCGAGGGTGGGGACACCCAGGGTGGGGTACCAGCATCATGGGGAACAGAGTCAAGCACATACATACTGGGCAAATCAGATGCCAGTTAGCCCAACTGCACATCTTTGGTCTGTGGGAGGAAACTTGTGCAACATGTGGAGAATAAGCAATCTCCTCAACCACACACACACACACACGCACACACAGAGTTGTGTAATCATATCTTTTTTGGACCGCTCATTCATTTCTATGTGAAAAATGCTAACGCTAACTATGACAACCTTAACCCCTACCCAGCCATAACCATAAGTAACCAAACAAAATACAAGTCTTTCGGTGTTTTTACTTTTTTGAATGCATTCACAGATTTTTTACAAAATTGAGGTTATCCAAATGGCGACCTGAAAAATGTCCCCAAAAATAAGGAAGAGTAAGGTTTTACCACACTTTTGGGACATTTTGGTCCCCAAATTTGATCTATACAATCAGCCATAACGTTAAATCCACTGACAGGTGAAGTGAATAACACTGATTATCTCATTACAATGGCACCGGTCAAGTGTGTCATTATATATTAGGCAAGTGAACAGTCAGTTGTTGATGAAAAATGACATCTCCAAAAAGGCAGGTATTGTGAGGTCTCCCCAGTATGTAACGGTCAGTACCTACCAGAAGTGGTCCAAGGAAGGCCAGCCGGTGAACCAGCAACAGGGTCATGGGCGCCCAAGGCTCATTGATGTATGTGGGGAGCGAAGGCTTGCCTGTCTACTCCAGTCCCACGGAGAGATACTCAAGTACAAATTGCTAAAAAACAATGACTATGATTGACAGGTGTCAGAACACACACTGCATCTGCGCAGCTGCAGATCAGTGAGAGTGCCCACGATGACCCCTGTTCGCTGGCAAATGTGCCGGCACTGCGTATGTGAGCATCAGAACTGGATCATGGAGCAATGAGTCACGTTTTCTGTTACATCATGTGCACGGCTGGGTGCGTGTGCATCGTTCACCTGGGCAGGTTGCACCAGCAAGCATAATGGGAATAAGGCGAGTCAGCAGGGGCAATGTTCTGCTGGGAAACCTTAGGCCCTGTCATCATGTGGATGTTATTTTGATATGTATCACCTACCTATACATTGTTTCAGATCAGGTACACCCCTTCATGGCAACAGTATTCCCTGATGGCAGTGGTCTCTTTCAGCGGGATAATGCTCTGTGCCTTACTGCAAAAAATTGTTCAAAAATGATTTGAGGAACATGAAAAATAGTTCAAGGTGCTGACTAGGTCTCCAAATTCCCCAGATATCATTCCAATCAAGCATCTGTGGGACGTGCTGGACAAACAAGTCCAATCCATGGAGACCCCACCTTGCAACTTACAGAACTTAAAGGGCCTTCTAATGTCTTGCTGCCAGCTACCACAGGAGACCTTCAGAGGTCTTGTGGAGTTTATGCCTCAATGGGTCAGAGGTGTTTTGGTGGCATGGGGAGAATCTACACAATATTAGGCAGATGGTTTTAATGTTATGATCAGTGCATATACAGGTGAGAGTATGGAGTCACAACCCATGGATCTGTTGGGATTAAGGGCCTCATATGGTATGGGATTCGAAGCCATGACCTTCCTGACAAGGCCACAAACACCTCGCCCATCGAGCTCCACACTGCCCCCTAGAGTTGTGTGACTGCAATGCTATCCATATTTCCCTCATTTCATTGGTGAATTGGTGCCATGCTGAAGGACATAGGCAGGATCTTCTCATGATGATTCATCTGCCTGCATGCTCATCTCTGCCCAGAGGGTCCCTCCTTCCACTGGCTGCTCTGAATGTCAGGAACCTCGCACGTCTTCATTCTCAATGCGGTCGATGACTCTGGCGTCCGTCACCGAACGCCACCATAATGGAGTTGGACGCGGCCTTTGCAAGTCTCCACCCACCCCCGAGGGCAAGTGCATTGTGGGAGATCTGACAGCTGCGTGTGAAGAAGCAGGTGGCCCCGCTTGGCATTTCCTCGGCGGCCCCTAATCCAGACGTTTTCATAAGTGCTTCCTTCCTCAGTTTCATGGCAGAATAATGTCTGTATCCTCCCTTAATTCTCCCCCTGCAGCTGTTAAATTGCCGATTTAGTGCACAAGCAAGCCAATGCCAGTAAATATAATGTCTCATAAAGAATTTAATTAGTGTCTATTTGCAAAGCATTGGATAAAGGGTGATGATTTGTCTCACCGAATCGCTTATTTATTTCTGGTTGAGACTCGTCATTAGCAGTCGGTTTGTAGTGAGCTCTGGTCTCCAGATCCTCTTAACTGCACAGAAACTGCCTGAAACAGCAGTCTGAATTATTTTTGGTCTTTATCAGTTGCACTCTTTTAATGGTAGAAGTTGACATATTTGAAAGAACAAATCAAAAGGAGGATTAATCTCCAGTTGGACAGAAAGAAATAATTACGAGAATGGTTTATGGGTGGGCCTGTGATCGATGCAGCTCGTTTTTGACCGATCGTCAGGGATAAACCTACGGAGTAAGCAGGACACCGTAAACGTTAAGTGAGATCCTAAGATTAATGAGTGAATTAAGGAAATAAACAGAACTCCAGAAGATTCTTTATCGGCCGTTTCTACGTAACGAATGTATTTATTACATTAAGTGAGCACCTCTAGTGTAGGGTAGACTGACCATATGGATTGCTTTGCACGGACATCGAAACCCCATGTGGGGATGGCAGGGCATGTGCAATCCCTCCCCCCGACACACACACACAAACACACACACTACTGCTGTCCACCCTCCACCCTCCTGCTGATTTAATCTACTCACGGGTAACTGGCCAACACCAAATCAATGGAATGACCACCGTTCCACCTGAAAGCCTGCACTTCCTCTGCAAGCCTGAATGTGGCGCCGGCCCGTGTTCAGATGAGCCCTGACATATGCAAGGACGGCACTGGGCCGCCACCCCCCCCCCGGCACTTTCTAAATACGCCGCTGCTGGCACGACCAGATGGAGGCATTATGCCGGTCGGCTGGGCGGATGCCAGGGGGGATGTGTGGGCGGACGGGGCGGGGCTCACCCGGCGGAAACATGCGGCGAGGGAGCGGCAGCGGCAGCGCGGCTCACGGTTTCGGCGTTTCCCAAAAAACGGCGAATGGAGGGCGACTGCACCCGTCTGTCTCTGAGATGAATGTCAGTCCATCTTTGGAGGTGCCCCGCGCATAAACCGTGCTTCGAGTGCCACTAAACCACATCCTAACCGTCGGTCACGCTGTGCTTCTGAAGAACGACACCCTTTGAAGGTTTAGCCCTGCAAGGCCGGGTTCCTGCACCACAACTGAATTATCTGAGCTGAAATGGAGGGGCACTGGATTGTGATGCTTGTAATATTTCCCATAAATCCCTGGGGCTCAGTGAAGACAAAACACTGTAGACTATGGCATAATCGGCAGTCTTCACTGGGAAGCTGCCAACAGCACGGGGAAGAAAATATTTTGCCGTTTATGAAAAAAAATATTATTTTGCTGTATAATAACACAATCATTTTTTAATATCAGTCATTAAAACAAGTGAATTTGGCTGTGGTTCCCCCACCAACTGGAACATTCAGCTGTGTGGATTGATGTCACACATACTGCGAGAGGGTGCTCCGGCCTGTCAGACTAACTCATGGCAGACATGCAGACAGTTCTGTAGTAAGAAGCACTCTTCAGTTCGTTATTGGAGTTCAGGTGCCGTTTAACCATCTACGGCGTTTGGGACGACTTTGTATGATCATGTGTAAAACTGATGAAATCTAATAAGTTATGCAGAAGAACAGTTCAGAAAACCTTTGGTGAAGAACGTGCAGCAATCATCCATCCATCTATTCATCCGTCCATCCAGCTTTCAATTTTAAGATCAAAAAATGTTCTGGTTTATTGAATCATGATCTTCATATATTTCCTGGACTTATTAAACAAATTGCGTCATATTTATTTGCACTGTATATGTTTGAGGTAGAGGTTCGGCCTCTTGGCTCATTAATCCCTCCCCCTACCTGAAAATGAAGAAAGTGCGGGGAGAGCACTGGGGCGCGGGCCTGGGTCATGGCTGTGCGCTGACTGTCACCCCGGCTCTGAACACACAGATGCACAGCTGCACAGCCATCAGCGTTCAGGGCCCCATCCACGGGCCCCGCTAACGGCAGAGTGGCATGGTGCGTGATGGAGCTCTCAGACGCGACGGAGGCACCGTGATGCTGCCAGTAGAAACATTCATCTAAATGTCAAAATGCTCCAATAACTGATGTACAATGCAATAGCATAACACTGCAAAAAACATACAAATGGTGCTATTATCTCATTAAGGTCAAGGAAAATATGCCGTACTTTAGCATACTGGAGAGTCATTTTTCATATGAAGTAGGAAAAATCTGCAAAACACAATGTTTTTGAGCTGTGCGTTAATAGCAGCCTGTCAATGTCCTGAAACTGAAGGGTTTGTCGGGCCTCCGGATTGACCCAGTCCCCGTTATTTACCTTCCCAAAGCGTGACGTATTCACCATAAGGGACCCTGTTGAGGGTAGGGATCCCCACCTTACTATTTGCTCAGTTCGCTCTCCCAGACATGAAAACACAGCACAACAAACAATTCCGCTGTGGTGAATTAATGAGGTGGATGGCGATATTAATTCTTAATCATGCTTTAACTGTTGTTTCAATTCACCAGTCGAAGCACATGGCCTCTGCACATGCCCAGAACAAAACTCAGTAACATTTTACTTGATGGGACACAAATAATGCAGGAACACTTACTTAATGTATTAATTAACCAGAAAAGTTAGTGTTAGTTCATCATTAATCAAACATGACAGTTCATGTATTTCATGAAGGAACTGTATTAGTTAAGTCAACAAATTAATCAATAATTAACTAATATAGTTCCTCCATGGAATACATGAACTGTCATGATTGATGGTTCACTACATGATGGGGTCACTACATAACTAACCCTTAGTTACTGGTTAATTAATACATTAAGTAACCATGTACTACTACATTATTTGTGTCCCCTCAACGTGTGACCCAAAACACTATGTTTGCAATGACTGTGACAGGTACGGCTTCTCAGTGGCACTGACATAGCATTACATTCCTGAAATGAACTGAAACTAAACTAAAACATTCCGAAATAAACGTTCATACGTTCAGCTGAGGCTTTCGACCAAAATGACAAATTTCGGGTGACGGAGGAGGGTTGGCCAGTCCCGGGAGTTATTGGGGTTAAGGGCCTTGCTCATGGGCCCAACGATGGCATCACTCTGACGACACATCGGACCTGAACCAGCTGCCATCCAGTCACAGCCACAGACTGCTAACCCACAGGGCCACATTCCACCCCATAAATAGCCAGGTGGAAAATTACTATCAACTGGAAAATCCTCAGGTCTCCAAATCAATCTATCCCACTTTATGGCTCCCTGTTAGGCTTCAGCTTGCGGCCCAATATTCTTCACAGTTTCAAAGAGTAAATGAGAGCAAATGCCATTTCATATCCCATAGAATGATTAAAGCTATGGGATTCAGGGCTTCCAGCTTCCGGAACCCCAGAACTCTCCTCAGTGAACTTTCCCACTTTCTTTCAATTTATCGCAGTCACAAGAAGGCACAAAACGCTCTGACACATTATTAAGACCCTATTCTTCACTGCACTCCAACACTGTAGGCTAAGAAAAGTAATTTCACACCACCATCTGTGCAGTGTACACTGCAAGTCTCCCTTCTTTTTTAGAGATTTTTTCAATTACCTGAATTTCACATATAGGGATAGTAACATGCAGGTATTAATATCACAGTTTTGCCATTTAAACTGTCGCCCTGCCACCTACATTCTAGCTGTTTTTTAATATTATTCATTAGTAACCTTGGTTGCGAGTGTGTCCAAACAAATTCAGAAAACAAATCAAAATCTGCAAAACAGATCAGTGTAACGTGATCCAGGGACTGGATCGGTATGTGTGAAGTGAATCAGTATGTGCAAACTGAATCTGTTTATATATAAAGTGAATCGATATGTGTAAACTGGATCTGTGTTTGTGAAGACAATCAATATGTGTGGATCAGTGCATGCAAATAAGACTTTGCAGTAGGGTGTCCTGTGGACAGTACTTTATACTGGAGGAAATGTAAGTTTTAGGCACCGAACGAGCAGGAAATTTAAGTGTTTTTCTGCTAATAAGACCGTAAGACTGTCACGTTCTGACAGCCTTTTGAGTCTTAAAGCCTCTGCTTCAGATTAAGGACCAGAACTGCTGCACTCAGAAGATAAGAAGCATTTGCCCACATATTTGACTGGCTACTTTGAAATTTCTAAGCCACTGACAGAGATGCGATGCTGGAGCTGTTAATGCTGTATGCACCGGGTGGTAGAACTGGGGCTACTGGGAGGAGGCAGTGCCACGTCAGTGGTGGGATCAGCAGAGCGCAGGCTGTTGGCAGACAAGGGACAAATTAAAGTGGGCTCAGAAATGACTGCATTTAGCCTTTGAGGAATGTGAGCGTTAGTGTTCGGGAATGAGTTCTTTGAACAGCCCATAGGGGGCAGCAGAGGCTCCTCACTGCAGCAGAATCCCAGTGAGTCATGGATGAAGTCATGGCCTTTAATGGCTCAACGGCCTCTTCAGAACTTCCATTCCTGTATGTCATTAGGTCACCCAGCTATGCGGGATACGGTGCATCTCCCATTCATTTCTTTATTTAGCAGGGACCTCAGTCTGAAGTGACCTGTAAGTGATGCGGATGTCTTGGCCTAATGTTTCAGTATTGTGTTGTTCAATAATGGCAAGACATGATCTATACGGGCAGCATAAACTGCCCTCATCAAATGCCTGCATAAAGCGGCACTAGCTGGGTCTCTGAGGCCACAGGAGGAACGTCTAGGCTTGGGGTGTTTGTGTTCCAGCATGTTACCTTTACAGAACAGGTGAAATTCATGCTTTAATGTGGCCTGTGTACAGTCTGTTAGCACTTTATCCAAAAAGGTATCTCTCCAGGCTACAAGCCATCCAGAAGGGGAGCAAAATTACCGCAAATGATGAAATATTACAGTACCTAAATGAATATACGACAGCATTTTAAACCAGGATTTATTCTTAAATAATAAATGAATTTAACAAATGAATAACATGACATTGACTTCCAGTTTGAAAAATAACCGCTAGCACCATGGCTCACTCTGGACTCATTTCCATCCATCTGGTGACCTAATTTCACACAGTCCGGAAGGAGAAGGAATGTAAACACATTGTCTGCTGAGTGCCGCAGTTTCCCTTACATGTAATGTGGAGCAAGCGCAGAACACTCGTGACATCAGTCAACCTGCTGCATGTGCTGGCCTGTCCTCCTTTGACGGGGGGCGGGGGGGGGGGATAACCTGTCAGAAAAGCTATGTACCCTTGGGGTGAATAGCTGTGTCAGGGCCTTGACGGAATTTTCAGCTCTCCTGTCAGCTGCCAAAGTTTCTGCTTTGAGAACCACATTTTTCCCATGACTCAAACGATACCACTTTTTTTTTTTTTAACTTTTTATTTCATGGTGGTACAATAACATTCCACAGGGTCTCGGTAATCTGCACTAAAATCCCTGGGTGGTCCGAGAGGCACGGGACGCCTCCCATCCGCTGCCAGGCCGGGATGAAAGCCGGTTGTTTGTGCACTGCTTATCACACACACACTGCGCTTCCCGGGAAAACACCGGACCCCGAGTCCTCAGAACCAGCACAGCACGCCAGCATTGAGCAGAATCCTATCTGCACATCATAGCCCCCATTATCTTCTGCTGGAGGTTCGTCACACCCAGAGGGCCTGAACTAAACACAAACCCCTTACGTGCTCGCTTGCAGGACTTCCATTCCATTCAGCAAACTATCCATGCATATGAAAAACACAATTATAACATCTCCAGCCATCTCTCACAGGTGACTGACCGATGATCAGTCATTGCACAGGCTGTGTAATAGACAGCATTACAGCAACCGCTCAGCTTAGCAAATTTTTTTATGCTACTCTAATTAGCATATTTTCTAAATCATTCATTATATATTGATTGGCAAAACAACTGTTTAATTGGTCTAGATTTTAATTCATTACATGAATGGCTGAGATGGTGTTGCTCTGGTCACATAGACAGACACACTAAATACACCGTATTCCTTGGCACCAACACTGAGGGGGGAAAAAAAACCCCCAACCTCACGCAGACTCCCACCTGGCAGTCACATTCCCATGATTCCCTGGGCTGGGGGTGTGCAGGTGTGACCTTGAGGAGCAGACATAACGGCGTTTGCTGTGGTCTGACCTGAAAACCATCTACAGACATTATAGGGAGCTTGATTACGTGCTGAGAGTCTCTGCAGTTCACAGGCACTGCATGCCGCCCGAAGGCCAAACTAGCCAGCACAGCCAGCGGACAGCACAGCCAGCGGACAGCACAGCGAGCGGACAGCACAGCCAGCGGACAGCACAGCCAGCGGACAGCACAGCCAGCGGACAGCACAGCCAGCGGACAGCACAGCCAGCGGACAGCACAGCAAACAGCTTCTGTGCTTTAAAAGCAAGAATGTATTATTCTACAGCATAACTGCATAAACCTCAAAGAACCAGGGTATACTTAAGAAAATCCAGAACATCAAGGCCTCACACTGACTACCAGAAGCAAACACCCCCCTCTCTCTCTCTCCATAAGCGCTACAACTGGCCCCATTTATTCCTAACGAGGTAATTAGTACAATCAGGCTCAGCTGGGCTTCATTAACTGGGGCAAACACTGGCACGTGATTGGCAATAAATCAGCATGGGCGCGCCAAGCCATCAAAGCCCTTACTGTACCCTCAAGGGGCTCAGCTCCAACATCCCAAGGGCACCATAACGCAGAACTTCCATCTTTTCATTGAGTGCGGGGAAGGTTAGGGTTAGGGCTCGAGTTAGGGTTAGGTTAGGGTTAAGGTTGGGACACAGCTTTATTCCACACCAAAGGCCGGCGCCTTCCCTGAGAACCCCTCGGTGCCGCCATACCAGTCCAGCCTGTCACTGGTGTCGACACCAAGGCAGCGGGACCATACCGTTCAGGCAGTCTCTCCCTGGGGGGTGACAGTGGTCAGGCCTGCTCCACATGTGGTCCACCCCCCCCCCTGCTGCACTCCTTTTCTCCTCCTTCAGTGATACATCCCATAATCACAGAATCATCGCAAGAGCTTTGAAGACGACAGTTGCTGGAGCTGTACCTGAGGTCTGTGGTGTGCAGTGTAAGCAGGAAGGTGACAGTGCCTGAGGTCTGTGTTGTGCAGTGTAAGCAGGAAGGTGACAGTGCCTGAGGTCTGTGTTGTGCAGCGTAAGCAGGAAGGTGACAGTGCCTGCGGTCTGTGTTGTGCAGCGTAAGCAGGAAGGTGACAGTGCCTGAGGTCTGTGTTGTGCAGCGTAAGCAGGAAGGTGACAGTGCCTGAGGTCTGTGTTGTGCAGCGTAAGCAGGAAGGTGACAGTGCCTGAGGTCTGTGTTGTGCAGCGTAAGCAGGAAGGTGACAGTGCCTGAGGTCTGTGTTGTGCAGCGTAAGCAGGAAGGTGACAGTGCCTGAGGTCTGTGGTGTGCAGCGTAAGCAGGAAGATGACAGTGCCTGAGGTCTGTGTTGTGCAGCGTAAGCAGGAAGGTGACAGTGCCTGAGGTCTGTGTTGTGCAGCGTAAGCAGGAAGGTGACAGTGCCTGAGGTCTGTGTTGTGCAGTGTAAGCAGGAAGGTGACAGTGCCTGAGATCTGTGTTGTGCAGTGTAAGCAGGAAGGTGACAGTGCCTGAGGTCTGTGTTGTGCAGTGTAAGCAGGAAGGTGACAGTGCCGTCCCGCCGTCCCTCAGCCTCCCCCGTGCTCTTCGGCACGTCAGATAAGAACATAAATGTAGACGAGAGGACGAGAAGCAGCCCTGTCGTCCTGTTTCATTACAGCACAGAGCGATATCGGGAGCTGAGTACTGCAGTGTCCATGGAGTTTGCTGGTTCTTGTCATGATGGGTCAGGATTGATGAGGATCCACTGTGCAGCTCACAAGCAAAGGGATTTATTGGTAAACTGAACTAGAAACGAAAAAGAAACAAAGGCAGGAAGACAATACAAGAACTCAACAGAGGCTGAACACGCGGACTCAGAACAGGGTACACAGTGAGGAACATCCAACAGCAAGCATGTTTAGCCTCGAACTCATAATGATTAGGGATGCATGGTTCTCAGCCACATAGCCCATTCAGCCACACGGTGGACCAGGGAACAAGGGGACCTGTGAGGGCAATGACTGGGACAAAACCTGAAACAGTGTAAGGATCAGAATGTGATGAGCAGAGACCCCCTGCTGGCCAAACAGGGAACTACAGACATAGACACTGGGAGAATACTAAGATACTAAGACAGACTGGACTAAACATACTAGCAAAGACCAGCAACACATGCTGGACAACAGGGGAAAGCAGGAAATTTATGGAGATGAAGGACAAAATGGGAGAAAGCAGGGACCAATCCTAAAAGTCCTACTTGGGTTTGCTTTGGTTTCTTCCAGGTAGGTTTTTACTCACCTAATCATACTGTACAACCTCATTCCAAAAAAGTTGGGACATTGTGTAAAATGTAAATAGAAACATAATGCAGTGATTTGCAAATCATATAAACTCGTACTTCATTGAAAACAGAACAAAGACAACAGCAAACTGAGAAATTTTGTTTATCTCACATCTAATTAGGTTAATTTTCAACAGGTCAGTAGGATAATGGGGTATAAAAAGAGCCTCCCAGAGAGGCAGAGTCTCTGTGCAGTGAAGATGGGAGAGGTTCACCACTCTGTGCAGTGAAGATGGGAGAGGTTCACCACTCTGTGCAGTGAAGATGGGAGAGGTTCACCACTCTGTGCAGTGAAGATGGGAGAGGTTCACCACTCTGTGCAGTGAAGATGGGAGAGGTTCACCACTCTGTGAAGGACTGTGTGGGCAAATAGTGCAAGAATTTAAGAATAATGTTACTCAATGTAATACTGCAAAGAATTTGGGAATTTCATCATCTACAGGACATAATATGTTTTAAAGATTCAGAGAATCCAGATAGATGTCTGTACGATAGAGATAAGGCCCAAGATCATTATTGGATAGTCATGATCTTCGGGTCCTCAGGCAGCACTGCATTAAAAACAGACACGATTCTATAGAGGAAATCACTGCATGGGCTCAGGAACACTTCCGAAAACCACTGTCAGTGAACAGAGTGTGTCACTGCATCATGCAGGATGAAACTGCCATGCAAAGAAGAAACCATATCTAAACATGATCCAGAAACGCCACAATCTTCTCTGGACCCAAGCTCGTTTAAGATAGACTGAGGCAAAATGGACAGCTGTCCTGTAGCCTGATGAATCAAAATTTCTAACTATTTTTGGACATCATGGACACCACGTCCTCCAGGCTGAAGAGGAGAAGGACCATCCAGCTTGTTATCAGCAGGAAGTTCCAAGCCCAGCATCTGTAATGGTGTGGGGGCGCATTAGTGCCTATGGCTTGAGTAGCCTGCACATCTGGGAAGGCATCATTAATGCTGACCGATACAGGCAGGTTTTGGAGCAACATATGCTGCCATCCAGACGTCTTTTTCAACGAAAAGGTAAGGAGCATGCAGTGAGTACAGTGTGTTGCCGCAGCCACCACACGACAAACCACCTCAGGGATGAGAACCTGAGTGCAGCCGTGCAGTGGGTGATACCTCAGCACCACGCTAGTCTGAATGGACAAGTGTGAGTATTTTTTTTCCAGTGGCTGGAGTGCCAATCCAACCCCCAATTTTTTCCCTCTAAGCTGAAGGACCTCCTTATATGGCTGGATGTAGATTAACATCATGCCCAGGATGAAGCAATTACGGGTAAAGGGCCTTGCTCAAGGGCCCAACAGAATAGAAGCACTCGAGGCATTCACGGGATTTGAACCAGCAATCTTCCGGTTGCTAGCACAGATCCCTAGCCTCAGAGCCACCACTGTGTCCTCAGAGAAGGTTTTGTATACTGTATTTCAGCAAGACAATGCCAAACCGCATTCTGCACGTATACTGTAACAACAGCATGACTCCGTAGTAGAAGAGTCCAGGTGCTAGACTGACCTACCTGCAGTGCAGACCTGTCACCCATTGAAAACATTTGGTGCATCATGAAATGAAAAATATGACCAAGGAGACTCTGAACTGCTAAGCAGCTGAGATCCTATATCGGGCAAGAATCAGACAACATTTCACTTTCAAAACTCCAGTAACTGGTCTCCTCAGTCCCCAAACTTTTACAGATTGTTAGTAAAAGAAGAGGTGATGCAACACAGTGGTAAACATGCCCCTGTCCCAACGTTTTTGAAACATGTTGTTGGCATCAAATTCAAATTGAGTATATATTTGTTATAAAACAATAAAATTTCTCACTTTCAACATTTGATATGTTGCCTTTGTTCTATTTTCAATTAAATATGAGTTCAGATGATTTGTAAATAATTGAATTCTGTTTTTATTTACATTTTCCACAGCGTGCCAACTTTTTTGGAAACGGGGTTGTACATTTCGCTAATTTGGAACGTTGTCTCTAAATTGCCCATAGAGAATGATTGCTCTCTTTCTGGTGTCCCAGCATGCTTTGTGCCTGGGATCCTGTGATAGGCTCCTTTGCCTGGGGTTCGTAGTGATAGGCTCAAGGCTCAAAACAACCTTACACTGGATACGCAGCAGGGAAGATGGATGGATGAAAGGAGGAAAGGGATGGATGGATGGTCAAATATTCAGAATTACATATCAAATAAAATTAACAAAATGCTGGGGAATTCCTCCAGTGAAATAACTTGCTTCAATAAAATATGAAGTTTAAAAAAGTATTATAAAAGCATGACTCGTAAAAGTATGCGTAACCTGTCCCGCTCTGATTCTTTATAAGCATGCAGTTCTACGTCATGAAAAATGAGTCTGCACCGTTTCCACGGGAACCGTCGTGCGCCTAGCCATCCTGCCACGTGTTTATGTAAACAACTGCTTATGACAAATCGGATCAAATCGATTAAGGCCAGAGTCTTCTGCACATTTTCCGGTGATGTTCTGCTATTTCGTCGCTTACAAATGAGCCAGCCGACAGTACTGTGAAATCTGTAAGATTTGTAGATATTGCAGCTCCTCTTCAACCCAGATGGTAATTTTACCATTTGATCATGTCTTAAGAACTGTCACTGACCAACCCCGGGGATCCCCTAGTGACGTCAGAAGGACCACGCCCCCGGGGAGACCCCAACAAGGATTACCTTCCTGAGAATGGAAACTGCCCGGTTTACATGCTTCTCCACCGATTTTTCTGGTTTCCCCAGTTCTTGGACTGTCTGACCTCTCAGCTGATTCCTAGCGGTTTAATCAGTGGAGCCTATTTTAGTTTACCTGATCCGAAGCTCCGACGCGAGATCTTCATGGCCAGTCCTGAGTCTGAGTGTTTATTCCTGTCTGACTGCCTGCTTACCTGCGCCCTGTTTCGCCCTCAGATCCTGAGACCTGCCTGTTCCCCTCTGATCTCCGACACACATCGCCCGACTTCTGCACAGGCAAAAACGGAAATGTATTCTGATGTACAGTACAAAGAGCTTTTAATGCAATACTCGAGAAAACACACCTCGAGGAAAATATTAATAGTTCGGAGACTTGTGGAGAAGCATTATATTGCATAACCTACCAAGCTAATACTTTTACTCAAAGGAATTTACAACATTTATCCATCTCAGCTGTGAGTTATTTTACATAATAATTCGAGTTAATTATTATTCTCAACTGTACTGTGAACTACAGGGTCTCTCTTGGATCTCGACCCAGGAATCGGCATGTCATTAAGCCTACTGCACATGCTCAGTACTATAGCATGCAATGTGTGCGACATCACTGTCACCTCACTGGCAGACCTTTAGGCAGTAGGACATGTCACAGGTGAAACCTTGCCGGCTCATACATATGACCTTCATATTCTGCTGTAAGTCAAACGGCTGCTGCTTTTCCAACTCGACCTTGAGAGAAATGTGGAATAAAACCCTGAAAAACGAGGTAAGATGCTGCCGCATGCGGCTGCACAATCCTAAGAGGTGCCCTATATACTCTTCCCAGTGGTGTATGTTAAAATATAAGGAGTGAAAAATATGAAAGATGAGAACCGTCCACCTTTGAAAATAAATCTGAGTCTGTCTACTTCTTTGATTTAACCTTTATACTACTTAAGGCAACTAACCGCCAGAGGGCGCACTCTACAACGAAATCCAGTTCCTTCCTGTCACACAGCCGTAAGTTTATAGCAGCGACGTGTTACGCTAAACCGCAGGTATTTATTATTGGATACAGTATCAAGCGCCTGTAAATAGCTTGAATAACACATAAGTATTTTAAGTAGTATTTGTATTTATAGTGATAAAATATCTGCCATGCCTCACATATGCACTACGCAGACTTTGGCATCAAAGACAACAGTGGCGTTGACAAATTAATTTATTGCTGGTTCGCCGTGTTCGTTTGCACAGCTCTGATATGGGAGCATGAGATCTCCCTGACTGCACTACTGCGGCCTTTGCATGAGCTCCAGGAGTCCCTTATTCCCAATTCTCTTACAGTATGTCCTTCTTAGTGTAAAGCGCCATTTACAGGTTGGGTAAACTGCTCATTGCACATCAATCACATGGTCCGGCTCTTAAATACGGCATTTTAATGAAATCCCCTCTTTTTCATTCTAATTAGCTACAGCGATTTTGCGAGTATCACAACATCCATTTGGTAATAACAACGTGGATCATACATGGGACCAGACCGGCGCACTGTTTCAATAAATATTTACTCTAAGCTAAAAGATGGGACGATAGGTCGATCGTCACTTTTAACTGGTAGGCTAATGCGCAGTGTAATTTAAAAGGGTTTACGGCATTAAAAAGTCGACGTGGGCTGTCGGTTGAATAACATATCTATATATATATATATATATATATATAAAAAAAGACCCAAATAGCTGGTTGTTCTAATTCAGGGTTTCCCGAGAAGATAGTAGAACATGCCCATCCTCAACCTGGATGGAAAGTTCTTTGTTTTGTACCAATGTTATATTGTGTTGTCCCAAACAACTAAACACAATAGAAATGGAAATCAGAGGGGTATTAAATGTCGTGCTATTTAAAAAATCGATATTAAAGTTAGCATCGCGCACCTGCGCACATTCTCAATAAATTAAAGCTGCAGTTAAATCGCTTTGGGAAACCCTAACGAATTATACTTTCTGAATTTCGTTGCCCTGTATCGTAAACAAATAATTACGGCCTGTAAACTGCCATACATCTTTCATTCAAACCAGCGCATTTCATATTCAAACTGTCAAAATCACGCATTACAGCCGTATTCATAGTTTAAAATGTTTTCTAATTTGCGTTAAGATAATATAAGTTTACTAGATAATGAAAGGACGTCGCAGGGTATTCGATGTATATATTGCTGTCATCAACTGTTTTACAAAAGTATTATGCAACATATAGGCTATCGCAGGGAAATTATGTAGGCTGATGTCTGTCCGCTTATAAGCAATATTAAAGCAAAGCACTGGCGGTATCCAGTGTATTGCATGGTCACTGCGTGCTTTTCCTCGCTGCTTTTCATCACCCCTTCTATCCGATCTGCATGCTGTCTAATGTTTATAAAGAGCAGGTAAGCTTGACTCAGCCCCCTTTGGTATGGGGGAGGGGGTGTCTCTTACTGGCAACACAGAGCAGCGTTGTCATGGTCACACAGCACGCCCGTTTTGCCTTCTGTTTAAGGGACGTGTAGCAGACGGGTTCTTTATGAGCTATATGATACAAGGCGTGCACATTTATATGTATCTCACAGGAACTGTTAAATATGTACAATATAGCCTACGTATAAGCCTAAAATTATGTTCAGCCGCCCCCATCAAATATAAACATAATTAGCATTTTATTTTATTTTGAAAAAAGCATCCCACCTGTCCTTACATGTAGGTACAAAAAACTGTAAATAAAATACATCACTGAATTAAGTACCGGATGAATCTAATGTCGCCTTATGTATATGCTTCCATCTAGCGGTGAAAACTAAGTAAATCCAATAAAAACAGCTCAAGCAACCCACTGATGCGGGGGGAGGGGAAATGTATTAGAATATGTAACAGCCTCCCTTTCCTCCGTAAACATCAAATTAGACCTTGGCTAAGTACATTGAAAGAACCGAATCGTGTCATGATAACACGTTTTCGCTTTCTTTCGAGGGAATTTGATTCCCCATGAGTGTTTAGCAGTTCAATATGTACTTAAACGATTTATTACCCCAATAAACGGCGCTTTACTTCGTAATTATATACTTGAGCGATTTGTGCCTTCCGCAGGCTGAATGTAAATAGGTTTATGTTCATCTCCATGAAAATGGTGAGATCAAGAGGGAGAAATGTAGAAAAGATTCAAAACACGCGGACAAAAATGCACAGGCGTATGCACGTGGTAAATTTATGTTAGGAGCAGCAGCCTATTTTTTTCGAATATTGATTCCTGTCATGAATAAATATCGATATACCATTAGAGGCCATCCCTGCAGTTGACATCTCTAGGATTCAAACGCTGTCTGAAAAGTCAAACTGAAACATTACCGACATCATTCAGCTTTCTTCCCGGGGAAACACAGAAGCACGTGGACCCGGTTGTTTTCAGGTACGCGGCAGCTACCATTTGCCGTTTTCCTTTATTTTAGTGTATTCGTCATATTAATTAAAACAGCCAAATGGCAGCAACTATACAGTCTGGTCCGTATTTCTTTTCATATATTCTGTACATTAAGTGATATACATTAGGCAACAATCAGATTATTGTTAATATCAATTAAACTTCGTTCAACCTCCCCCCCTCTAAAATAATGGGACGTCCCCAGAGTAGTTTAGCAAAACCTTAAGGAGGATAAATAGTGACTCTTCAGAGTCTGGTGAGATCTGCCGCTGTCCGCGGAGGTCTGCAGAGACATGACGGGATCAGGGGCTCTGAAAATGGATGCAAATATCGTGGTCTTGGGAACAGACAACGTTGGCAAATCAGGTAAATCCATTATTATTATTATTATTATTATTATTATTATCATCGTTGTTGTTTTTCCTTTTAATCCTAAAAGAGTGTATAGTTACATGCAAACAATAATTCGTGTGTATAAATAATACTCTTTTTACGTTGACTATTAGCACTTATAGTCCGTTTCCTAACAAGAAGATTCATCGGAGAATATGGAGATATCGGTAAGTTTATCCAGAAATCAGTTTAATTTAAACTGCCTAGCTGCTATAAGACAGTGTGACAGTGTATATTACTGTGCCGTAATACAAGACTGGTATAGGAGGTGTGTAGATTGTTCAATAGGTTGTTTACACGAATAGCTGAATAGATTGAAATGTTAAAGCTTTTATTTGTGGCTAATGCTATTTTTATTTACTGTCTAGAATCCATTTACAGCCACAATGTAATAGTAGATGGACGGGACATCTCCTTCAACATCTGGGATTCTCCTTTTTCACAGGTAATGCATGTGAGCCTACGTACAAGGCAGGAGTAAGCGTGTACCAGTAGCATAATTGCTCTTAAAACGTGCTGTGGGTCCCTCGTTTACTGTTCTGCAATTCATCAAGTCGGATTGCATTTATCATTGCGATGAAAGCTGCTGAGACTGACCTCAGTATGGTCTTCTCTTGCTCATAACTTCAGATATCATTTTAGGGACCCTTGTAAAATTTGTACTATTGAATTGTACTATTAAAGAGAGGATCTACATTTGCAGAAGGGAGTCTTTAACTCTGAAAATTCTTGGAAACAAAACGGCAGTGGGCTCATGCCGCTGTGTCCGCTCTCACTTCGGTGAATGCGATGTGCGCGGCACGCTGTGTCTCGCGCACAAACAGCAGTCACTCAGCCAGCGGCTAGAGAGTGAATCGCCTGTGTGACTAAATGAGAAAGGCTGCTAAAAAGCGCTTAAGACGCTTAAGTATTAAGTACTACAGGTTTATGTCACATTGCAGGGGTCAGAGATTTTTTTTAATGCATACTTACAGTACAGGCGCATAATTGATGCATATTTTTTTATATAGCTCCAGTTCCAGTTTTTTTGTTTTGATTTTGCTGCTATAGGGTGCTGATTATACTGTGCTGCTGTTAATCTGTTACAGATTAACCACTAAATTACAGGTGATCTACTTTGTTGCGCTCAGTTAGAGGGAAAGTAGCTGGATTGCGTCTAGAGTGACAGTCTGTTATATCCCTTGATTGAAGGACGCATCTCGCGAGAGCTCGACGCAGGACAAGAGAATCCAGTGGGCGGATGGTTTTGTCCTGGTGTACAGCATCTGTGACCGGGTCAGCTTCAACAATGTCGCTAAGCAGCTCCAGCGTATCAAGGGCACTAAGGACTACCTGGGGGGGGACAAGGTGCCCATCGCCATCGTGGGCAACAAGCGCGACTTGCACCACCGCCGCACCGTGCCCAGCGAGGAGGGCCGCATGCTGGCGCTGGCCGCCGGCTGCCAGTTCTACGAGGTGTCGGCGGCTGAGAACTACCACGGCGTGCTGATGGTGTTCCACGGCCTGCTGGAGCGGGTGCGAGAGGCCCGCAGCTCTGCCAAGAAGCCGGCCGGCATCAAGGGCATCGTGAAGAGCGTGTCGGCCGTCTTCAGCAGGAGGAGGACGGACTCTGTGTGAGAAGTTTCACCTCAGGAGCTTAGCAGCCGGCCTCTAAGGAGCCCGCTTTGAGTGGGACGCGCTCCCTGGACCCGCCAGGGTGCTCTGAGCACTAGAAAGAGGGATTAAGGGAGCTCAGGTGAGCTTCAGCTTCCACCTGGATTGAGAGTGAAAGGTCTGGGACGATCCTGCAGAGAGCAGCTCTCATTTGGTGGACAGCGTTCCGGACATGCGGCCTGTGATCACACCAGTGTTTCACGCCTTTGCATTTTCACACTCAGTACGTTTACATGCACAGCTATAGCTCGACTACGCCATTTAATCAGACTACTGTCCTTGTCCCAGTATACATGCATGGGAGGGAAATCGATTTACTGACCGAAGTATGTTTGACTCCGATACAATAGGTGGCGATATGGCTCCTTTCAGCTTGTTAGTATTGGGCTTTTTCTGGTTGAGCTTTTACGTTACAGATGTAAAAAAATGAAATGCATAACAATGGATGCATGGACACGAGTGACGAGCTTCAGTTCACGCAGCGTTCATGCGGAGCACGTGCAGAGCGCCTAGGCCAGTTTGAGTCCGATTGAACGTGCACATGCAGTAAATCGATTCCCAATCGCATTATCTGGGTGTTTTAGTCTGACTTCAAGAAATTCGATTTAGTACAATTTCAGTCAGACAAGCATGTTTACATGTACCTTAAAAGTCCGGTTTTAGTCGGACTAATACGATAATTCGATTTTCTTAGTGTGCATGTAAACATACTGACTGATTAGAAGGTTTAGGTGCCTCGGTGCCATCGGCTTAAAGAGGGGTCATTTATATGGTGATGGGAAAAAAAAATAATGAAAATACTTCACCTAAAACTATGACGGTTTCTATGGATTTTACCACCTGGGAAGACCTCGCCATAACATGCAAAGTGTCCTTTAAAAATTGGGTCAGATAGCAGTCTGGGGACAAGTGACACTCGCCAGAACGACAGCGTTCGTCATTAAACAAAACAATCCCACCTTCTGCTTCTACATGCAATCTTGCAGTGAAGGAGCAGCGACAGCTACTGCCCCAGTGGCTCTATTCACTGTTACCAGGCCACAGAAATATTTAGTCTTTTTATAGCAGTGAGACAGCAGCAACCCACTGCCAGTACAGCACTCCTCATTGTTTCCTTTGGCTGGGAGGACGGCGCTTCCCAGTTTGGCCCAGTGGCCCAGGTCAGCTTCCCCGACACTGACTACGGCGTAAATGCAGGTTTAAGTCCCCCTGTCTCCAAGATGTGTTGGCTAAGTGGTAATGGTGGTTTTCAGAAAATTCTAGAAAAAAAAATGAAATCGGCAAGCACTTTCTGCTCAGTATTTAACACTTAGGTGGTAGACAAAACAACAGAGAATGTAATTTATATGTCTGTTGTACAGTTTTACCATGCCTTGTGCATTTGAAAATAGATTTAAGTTAAATGTCACAGTAAAACTAAATAAACATTTGAAGCCTCCTTGTGTCACACTTTATTTATATATCTGCGGTAGGCTCCTGTTCCTGTACATTATTCCCACCACGTGTATCAGCCTGCCCAGCCTCTCACAATACAAACCAGTCCTCTTATAAGCTTGTCTCATACCCTATCCTGAATAGTTCTAGAATACAGATTCATAACACAAGACTCATTCTGACAGTTTGCTCTGTTACTAGGCTGTCAGTCCAAGTGGGGAAATGGCTTCTTTAAAAAAAGCATTACCGTACTGTGAAGTTTGACACATAATCAAAGAACTCTTCCCTTCTTGGGGTATGACGGCTCCATGAAGACTGAATAATATTTACGACTTTGGTGAATGTGCACTTGGCCATGAAAAGCCTTTATTAATAGCCTCCGGTGTCTGTTTAAATTAAGACAGAGCACTTGTGAACTTGGCTGAAAGAGCTGAGCTTGCCGACAGATCATCAGACACTGTGCACACAGCACAGACCTTCTCCTTTCTGGGCAGAGGAATTGTGGGTAAACGGCAGCACAGAATCCCTCCTCGAGTTATTTATGGGTGTAGAATTTTTGTGCGTCAGCACAGAATAATTCAATTCATTTTTCTGTTGTGCCTTTCCCAACAAAGTGCTCCAAAGTACTTCAGAAAGAATCAAAAATGTTATCAACATAGCAGAGCTGAAGGTAACAATAGTGAAAATGAACAGTGAATAAAACAACAACCAACAGAAGAGGAAAATATTTAAAAAGTAATGTGTGCAGCTTTATTTGTAGGTCAGATCTTTGTTCAGCCCTCTACCAACCCATAGCACTGCCAGGGGTCTGTCAAATCAATGACATGAGCTCAACTGATAAGGAGGGAGAAAGTCAGTGGGTCTGGTCAGATGCCGATACCAAAACTGGGTACAGGGGCGAAGGACACAAAGGGCAGTACAGATGCCAATAGCCAACCCGGGTACAGGGGAGAGGGACAGGGTGGGTCAGTGCGGATTCCAATACCTGACCTGGGTACAGAGGACCGGGACACTGTGGGTGAGTAAGAATGCTGACCAATACCCAACCCGGGTATAGGAGAGTGGGACACAGTGGGTAAGTGCACATGCTGACTGATACCCAAGCAGGGTACAGGGGACCAGGACATGACTAGTGAGTACAGATGCCGACACCCAAGCTGGGTACAGGGGAGAGGAACACAATGGGAGTGTGTGCATACCGATCAATATCTTACCCGGGTACAGGGTAGTGGGACTCGGTGTGGGAGTGTGGTATAGGGCCAATACCAAACCAGATACAAGGACGTGGGACGTGGCAAGCAAGAGCAGACACTGACCAATATCTGACCTGAGGACAGGGGAGAGGGACACTGTGGGTGAGTGCGCATGCTGACTGATACCCGAAGTGGATACATGGGGGAGTGGAACATAACAGGTTAATAAGGATGCTGATACCTGGCCCGGGTACAGGGAAATGGGACACAAAGGGTGAGTGTGGACACCAAGAGCTGATGTGGGTACAGGGCATAGGGACACAGGGCGAGTATAGATGCCAATACAGGGAGTGGGACACAGCAGGTAGGTGTGGTATCGGGCCGATACCCGACCTTGGTACTGGGGTGCGGGACATGGTGGGTGAGTATCTGTGCTGACCGATATCTGATCCAAGTACAGGGAACCGGGACATGGAAGGCGAGTGAGGATGCCGATTGATACCCGACCTGGGTACAGGGAAGTGGGACATGGTGGGCGAGTGCCTGTGCTGACCGATATCTGATCCAAGTACAGGGAACCGGGACTGCTTTAAATACCAAGAGTGAACATTCCATACATGCTGAAATAGTGGAAGCCAGCTTTTGATCCCAGCAAATGTTGCAGACGTAAACCTGTTGATCATTTCAGATATGCAGGGTTTGTAAGTCGACAGGATGAGTCGTCTTGCACTCTTAAGACACACAATTTATTAACTTTTTAAATTCTAAAAGGTAAACTTTTTTTTTAAATTTTTTTAAACAATGAAACACACATTACAGAGAAGTGCAGTTTAGCCAATCAGTGTAAAAAACATTTTATTCCCCAGATAAACCAGCAGAGTGATTCCGTAAGTCGTGTTTTCACTTGCCGAATACAACACCCAAGCGTTAGTGCACACAGTAGCTCACGCGGGCTTTTCACCAGACCCTCGCTTAGGTTCTGCTGCAATGGAGGCAGCAACTCTACAAGACCAGACACCCCCCCCCCCCACACTGTGAACATACATCACGCTGACAGTGCAAAAGCCCCCCACCCCCCGGACAGGCCCTCCCCAGGAAAATAAGACCCCAATATTCCAACTCGCAGGTCGTCGTCAGCTTCCTTTAGTGGGCGGCGAGACTGGTGAAAGGTGCACCCTAAATGGCTAATTAACAGCCAATCAGATTGTTCGTAGTTACATAAGCACTCGTTCATAAATATTTCATCACTCAATTCGTAAGCGCTAATACATCGGCGTGCCTTTGCATGAGAATTATGTGCTTACATTTTGCTAACCGTTTAGCATAGCGGATGCAGAAGCTACCCCATCAGCCATCACTCCCCCCCCCCACACACCAGGCACTGCAGGGGTGCCCAGAGAGAATCCCAGATGATCCCTTTTGTTACCTTAAACCCAACACCATGCCTCCTCCTGTCAGACCTGCAGAACAAAGCACAGCTAGAGCGAAGCCAGGTACAGGTACAGATGGGTCCCTGTAGCCTCCAGCAAACACCCCCCCCCCCACCCCGGCCCATGCCCCATCCCCCTGGAGGGTCTTCAATCCTTCTTGGCCACGGTGTGTGAGGTGGGGGGGGGCATGCGCACTTGCGAAGAGCCTGGGGAATGCGTGCCCTCGACTCGCCCAGACTCCGGCTGTGGGAGCATGCTGGCAGGGCGGGGGCCACCCTGTGACCCTTTCGCCTCGGGCGCCCTCTGCTGGTGGGACTGCCACCTGGCTCCGTAGGGTCTGGCTGAGCCCCCCTCCTCGCCACCGGGGTCTTCCGCGTCATCCTTCTGCTCCTGGGCGCTGCCGTTGGACACCTGATCACGGGGTACGTTGCCCTTGCTGGGGGGGACAGCTTCTGCCCCCTCCTCTGCGCTCGGCCCAGGGAGCTGTGGAACACAAGCACTGTGCTGTCATGACAGAAATGCAAGGGAGTGGGGGAGGGGGGGCTGTTACCCCCAAGGGCCATCCATCTTCCATAATAACAGTAAGTCTGGAACTTTGGCCCAGGAAGTGCTGGGGGGCACAGGAAGGACTGGACACAAGGAGGACAGGGCACAGGGTGGGGGGCAGAAAGCACACCCACAGCAGGGCAAGTGTGAGGCTATAGTGCTGCCCAGTTCACAGGAGCAGCAGACAATGGCCAACAGGGCCATAGTGGGGGCGTGTCCACAGTGTGGGCAGGGCCAAGGCAGGGGCAGTGCCTGTACTCTGTCAGCTCATCCTGAGCGCCCAGACAAATCTGCTGCTCCGTGCACTTCTGCCCACGAACAGCCCCTCCGGGTCCAGCGGGTGGCGTTCTGACCAGAACACGGAAAACTCATTTCCGCGGCGGCGAGACGTGCCTTTGTGATGGAGGAGCGCGTTATTAAAGAGCAGCCGAATTCCAGCAGGTAGCTAGGAGACCGAGCGGACCCGAGGGCGCGCCACGTCCGGCCGCAGCGTGACCAGACGGCGTGACCCCACATGGGACCTGACGGGCCAGGTCAAGCCCCCCCACCAAAGCCCAAGGAGGATCCCGAGCAGGACCAGCCCCAGGCCGCCGCTGCTGCGCGCCAAACCGACCCGAGTCACTGGGGTCAGAGGTCAAAGCGGGGCATGGGGACACATATGTTTAAGGTGAGGGTTCTAGTCTTCCTTAAAGGATCAGCAAGGGGCCTCACTGGTTACACGGCCTGAGAGGAAAGCGGAACAAAAGTAGCTTATTAGCTTATCACACCCGAACAGGCAGTCTGACCCGGCCAGCTGTATTTGTCATGGAGACACATGTTCATCCTTTTCTTTGAGCTTGTCAATGTTCACACTCAGACCAATGCCTCTCTTTACCTCCTCCTCCCCCCACCGCACCCACCCTGCACAAGAACACAAAAGGGTAACATTTGCTTTGGTCAGCCGTTCAAACTGCTTCTTGCCATGTCCCCCCCCCCCCCCGCCTTGAGATGCCGTTGGCCCATGTGCGTGTAAAGCAGTGCAGGGCCCCACCCCCCCCCCGAGTTACACCTGCAGGTAGGGGCCATCAGCCTCATCTCATCGTTCCACATGGCTGCCCCAGCGGAGCCCTGCTCGGTTGGAGCAGGTCGAGCGTGCAGCCCATCAAACGCCGCCCCCCTCCCTCATAACACCCCCAGCCTTCGCGAATCACGCAGCAGGAGATCTGAACGGAGTCTGAACGCCATGCCGCTTCGCTTGCCCGCGAGCTCCGCCCCCCCTTGCTATGCGTGATCAGCGGCCAAGACCAACAGCTGGACTGAGGATCGTGCACGGGGCAGGCGGGTTGTTCACACGGCAGACAAAAACAAGCCAGACGTGAGCCGGGGTGACCTTCCACTCACGAGCCGCCGGACCATCCCATCCGGCAGGAAATTACAAAATCAGATGGTGTTTTTCCCCCGAAACGTCGGGGATCCGGCCCTGTCCGGCTAGCCCGTCATCTGCAGATTTGCTGAACCGACAAGGCTAATCGGGTGTCAGCCTTTTTCTTACAAAGGTGGAACACTTACACCTTTACCCATAAATGTGTGTATTAATATCAGTGCAGAGCTCTGTGGTGAGGAATTCTGGAAAGGTCTAATTTACATGGAGGGGGAAGAGAAAATCAAACAAAACGGGTAAAACGGATTTATTTCAGGAGTAAATGGCCAACATCATGCAGGAGGACACATGGGCCCCTGTAATCCATGGACCAAACACTGTAGGGCCTGTATGTCGCCATGACGACAGCCCTGGGTAACTGCATGGAGCAGCGGCGAGCCCTGGCACCCCCCCCCCCCCCGCACACTGCTCCATCGCCACGGGACACCATCTGAAACAGAACCCCCTGCCTGCCTCCCCAAAGCGGCTCGGACCGAAAATGACCCCGCCCCGTGGCCTTCCGAGCGCCGCTTTCGCAGTATCGATCGGAATCCCGTAAACGGCGGCAGGGTCACTGAAGATAAATCGAGCCACTGATTAATGCACTCGTTCGCCCAGCCTTATTAAATACAGAGGCACCCTAACTTCATCACGGGCAGAGAGCGACTGCATTTGCTTGCGGGGGATTTAAACAGGAAGAGACCTGTGAGCTGGGGGCTCAGCCTGGTAGGTAAACAAGCACGACCTTTCGTCTTCTCCTGTCCCCATCTGCCCCTTCAGGAGGCCTCCACCCTGCCGGGGGGGCCATGTACTTACAGTTTGAGGCCCAGACAGGGTGAGGGCATCGCTCCAATCTGCAGTCTGGTCAGCATAAGAGACCGTCACACAAGTTCATATTGTCATGGGAGTTTTGGCATCCATATAAACTCATCACAGGACATGGTGTCCATTAGTATGACAATGCCGAGAGCTTGGCGGTGGCCAGAAGAGGGCGCCATCTCGTTCAGCTGGCTGCCCTTCAACGCAATTCCTCCTGGGGAGGGCAAATGGAGCCTCTCCATCCAATTCCTAGCTGCTTCTCCTGAAATCCATCCTAGGCAGCACGGGGCACAAGGCTGCGGGGGTGGGTGCACCCACCTTCCACACCAGTTTGCTGCACGCAACACACAAGCTGCCACCATCAGCAAATTTAGAGGCACCAGTTAGCCTAACTGCGTGTCTTCAAACTGCGGGAGTAAGCTGAGGACCCAGAGGAGGCCTGCATCACACAGGAAGGACACGCCAACTCCCCCGAGAGTGGGGGCCGGATTCAAATCCATAACCCTGGAGATACAAGGCTACAATGTGGCCCACTGAGCCACCCAAACAAGTCTAAACCAGCCAAAACCAGAACAGAAAACTAGGGAATAACCGTATTTGGGAGCCTCATGGTAACTGCAAGAGCAGCACAGCATGGCAGACTACCAGAGCTCAGCTAAGGATTATAAAACACAGAGCATAATTACAGCCTGAACGAGCTCAAGCGAATTGAAATATGCTGACAGCCGATGGACAGACAAGCGGCCAATGCCCCGCCCTGCCTCGCCTGGCCCCCACCCGCCGGCAGACAGCTGCGTCTCATTAAGGTAAACAATGCCACTACAGTGGAGATAGGTACTTTCCCGAACGCCGTACAAAGGCGCAGTGCGGCCGACTCAGGCCTTGCATGACGGCTCGCCAAGCCCCCGGAGAGAAAGGGCCTCAAACAGCGACCGAACACACAGCACAGCACTCTGCCAAGCGGACTCGGCGCCCTCCCGTTAGAGCGCAGGAACCTCGAACGGCGGACCGACGGTTCAGCCGAACAGTCGGAAAAAAGTAGCTTCAGTTATACTGGCAAGGCAAGAGGCTAAAACCTAGAAATAAATCGGAAGGTGCAGAGATAGCATTCCTGCGGGGAGGCGGATGTGTAAGTCCTAGGATACACGATGGTGGTGTTTTAATCTAAAGTTATTATTTTAATACCACTGTGCTATAACTCAAAACAACGTTTCAGGCTACGTCTCACAGAATGCATGAAAATTGGGCTTCCCCCCCCCCATTCGGGCCACTTATGGCGACGGATGCCCGTCTTGAAGTGAAATTTCAAGCCTCCCACTAAGGATTCTGCACGGTCGGCTGGGAGTCTGGTATGTGTGAACTGTCAAAGCCCAACTGCGAGCGCGCCCACTTGCCAACACGGCTGGAGAGCGCCATTAACCGCCGAGGAATTCCGGCCTTCCCGCATCAGCGCTGCCCCCCCTGCCCCCGCAGCGGTCCCCCACGGCGCACTCCCCCGTCGCAGAGTCTCGCCGCTGTTTGGTCACGCTCTTTGCTCGTGCGTAATGCCCGGATTCGAGGAACCTCCCCCTTATGGGATACGCGTCTGCAGGTTCCGAGAGCGTGACTCGAACCTGCGGCACGCCTTATCGAGCAGGACGGCTACGTTCCTGCGTTTTGGCCATGACTATCTGATGGGGCGGCTTGGTGGAGATCTTTCCAAATGAGGCCTGTAAGTTTAAAAGGGCCGGCAGGAGTGTGACAGGACGTACACTGGGTCCATGCAGGTGGCCAGACAGGCTACCATGACTCGATGCCACAAGGACATCGACCCAGCAGCTCTGCAGAAAAAAACACTCTCAACAGAATACAACTGCCCCTGCATTAATACTGATTCACACCTTTCATGCACCTGCACCTTTCATGCACCACATGGACCTGTCACACATGTGCCGCAGCCCCCCCCCCCCCCCCCCCCCCGCTTGTAGAAACTCAGTTCCCCCAGCCACAAAGTGTGTGTTTGATGCTGCATATTGAGTGATTCATGAATCCTAGAACATGATAAGCTACTTAAGGCCTCAATTAACATGTTATATTAAATCACTGTGAAAACCATGGTAACTGATCAGAGTATTGACTTCAAAATAGCCTCCACCACCGTCAGTCTCCACTTTGACAAGGACACACACATTTTTACACGTGGATTTTCTGAGCTTTACAAATGATAAAAGCACAAGTTTAAGATTTATACACAAAATCACTCTTGGACCGAATTAAACCCCTCCCCAAATTACCTGCAGTTATTAATTCTGCACCCCCATAAAACAGATGGATGCCAAAGGGATTCAGTCTCAGTGGGGGCATTTTTCACATTCCTAGACTGATGAAAATTAGCAGTGGAACTTATTTTGTGCAGATGATGGATGGTGACCTGTGCTCATGCTGTGCAAAGGGCTCAGTGTGGCCCGCCTGCTGCCTCTGTGCACGGGACCTGTGCTGTGCGACAGCAGGCACGAACACAGGTGCAGAAGGACAGCATCGACTTCATAAACCAGCACCAGTTAATACATGTAGCTGGTTTCAAAGTCGGCTTTTTGTCAAGAATGAGTAAAACCAATAAAAAAAAAAGTTATAATTACAGAAATAATTGGCTTTCCAGGGATAAATATTTACACCCTCGCATTCCAAAGCTCAACAGACATGAAGCCGGCTGCTCTTGCCTCAAACCCTTATCCGACTCACGTCTCAGGCCACCTATCTGCAGAGGGACATCCCCGTCACTGTCACCAAGGTTACACACAAACACATGCATCTTCTCTATGGCTTTATAATGAGCGATACATGGTTAATAAGGGGCCAATGAGGCACCAGCCTTCTTATTTGGCTACACTGCCCCTAGGGGCCTGGAGGTCATACTGTAGTTATGAGGTTGAACACACTGACATTCCTGTGTTCTTATGAGTGCGTTCACAGCACTGACGGCCGGCACTGACATCTCCGTTCCTACACTGATGCCTGACACGGTCTACAGGAAGACCAATGCTACTCTGATGTCACAATATCTCCTTCTGCCAATCGATAAGAAAACGCTGCAGAGTAACTTAATGCATGAGAAATATGCCTGGGTAAAATTAACCCCCCCACACACTATTTCCCACAGTCGAGATGATGGCCCATCCACAGCCACGTGCCTCATATGTTCATGCAGCCTTAGCACACAAACTTCCACAACGCCGACAGAATGACAAACCAAGGTGAACAAGCTGGTTCCTTTATCACTCACAACTAGCACTGTGCATAATGTAATACATCACACAGATAAACATAACGCAGATTTTTATATACTACTCTGCTGGCTATGTGTATTGTGCTCTAAAACGAGTTCAGTATTTTCTACAGGATCTTCATCTATCCTTTGGTACAAATACTAACAGTGAGATTTATGTACAGTGTTTATGCGCATGCGCTACTGGGGTACGGGAAGGTTACCTCAAAGAAGCAAAATTAGGATGCAGATTACGATTCCAGTCTCCAATGGAGTATTCAATTTTACAGTCATGTTGACCCATGGGACCTTAAGCTGCCAGTTACCAATAGACAACAAAGATATTCAGTACATTTTCAGGCTGTCTCTGGTTAAGTTAAATGACATTTTTCCTAATAACCTTGGAGGCTTTGAGAAAAGAAAAACTAATTTGAAAGCCATTCCAAAACACAATTCCGCTTCAAAAGCACACCCCCTTTTAAATGCAAATGTACATTTACCACCTTCCGGAGGGCGGGTAGACCCTGCTGTAAAGGGACACTGACGAGCTCGGGGAAAACTGCTCCACACAAAGTGAAAGTAAAGAAGGATTTAGGCAAAAATGTTCAGCCGTGTCAACTCGACCCCTCACAGCTTGGACAGCTGGATTTCACTTTGTTTTTGAGATAGGAGAATACATGAGGAGTGTACAGCCCCTAGCCTAAAACCTGGTATGCTTCATGCTGAAACACAGGACTCAGCTGAGCTCTCCGAGCTGTCGAGCCTTCCCACCCTGGAGCTCCAGCTGTTGCCTCCAGGACTCGGCGAAGCCCAGCTGTGAGTTAACTGTGTTGCTAGGGAACTGGGATGATTGGGGCACTGGCACGTGAGGGGGTACACGTGCAGATCCCACGCGCACGGCCCGGCAGACCGATCGATGCACGTGGCAGGCTAATCGAATAACGAGGGTCGTAGGATTGAGACTGAGGTGGAAGTGTGACTCACCAGGGCTGTATTGGGACACGCTCAGTGGAACGTGCTTCCTGACGACACCTAGTGCTTCCTGCAGGGCGACCACGCCTTCCTTGGCCATGTCAAAGGTTACAGCCAGGGCACTTTTCACACCAACCATTGTAGTGACGCAAGTGCTTTGGAGCTGCTGTACCAAGCCGTTAACCAGACTGAGAAATCACTCTGGAAACAAGCAATTGCCAATGAGCAACATGCAGACGTGCACAGGCAGACCCGCCCTGCACGATACAGGAGGGATCCTGACCCCCTAACGTTCAGAAGAGGCCCCCCGCCATCTTTCACCCTTGGACCCGACCATCGCTTGCATCTCAGTCTTTAGCACTCCAAATAAACCACACCACCAGCCGCCTCAAGACGGCGAGTTTCTACAATCACCCTTTAAAACAAGGAGGCTCAATTAAAAAGCCGTTGTCGTGGTTACGTTTGAGGTCATTGTGCGGTGAGCCCACAGCGGGATGTCACATGAACACACACACACATCCAAAATTTCAAACATCAATACGATACCAAGAAAAGTATTGAAATCCAATACCATTGATACTCACAGTATAATGAAATCTGAATTGCGGTTTTGTTTGCAGTAAAAACTACCTTTTGTAAGCATGTCACTATATCTAAAAAACTTTCACATTGCATTGTCAGTCAAAACAGAATGATATTAAGTCTTCATTTAACACAAACCCAAAGTATTTCCAGGTGCCACTCTGGCTACAATTTATCGATTAAATGCAGAGGTGAAAGCCATAATGATTCTGACCTGGTCATTTTAACACCCCGCGTGCAAGGCCACACACAGACAAGCCTGCGAGTCTCTGGTCAGAGTGATCTGGAAGTGCAGGCTATAGCATCAACGCCATGAAAAAGTGAGTACTGAAACAGTTTTAGATGCGATACAATCAGTACTTTCGATATTTTCGACACTAATTGACAGCATCTTGGCGTGTGCCCCATTCAATTGAACACTCATCAAAAACGCAGGCAGGCGGATTACGGCTAACCAGTGGCAGGCGTGTCTGGAATGTTCTTTAAAAGGGACCTTGCACTCACATGTAGAGTCGGAACATGCCGTGCGAAACATGCCTTCTGGAAGGATGTCCTTCGGCCCACATTACTCAGTTAAGTGAGGGCACCGTTTCATTGTGCTTACTTCACTTAAGCTGAGGACAGTATGAGCAGTACCCTACTAGCAAGCTCACTCCATAACCCTTTGTGGTAAGACTTGGTGCCTTTTTGAGAACTTAAGGCCTTAAGGGTACATAAGTGTTGACCTGTCCTACGATCTGCAGGTTTCACACACACAGATCACATCCCCCTCCAGAGACCACATGGATCTTGTGCTCCTGGGCTCCTCCTTGCATGCTGGCCTCAGAGCAAAAAACTAACCTGAAGGTAATGCGTAATACCACCACAGAGGTGGACATTTCAGGTCCAGAAAGTAAAAATCGAGGCCAAGATTTTGTTTCAACCCACCAGCTGTCTACTCTATGACTGGGACTCTTTATATTCAACTGGAGGGTTGAAACAAAATCTTGGCCTGGACTTTCTGGACCTACACTACCTACCTCTGGAGAAAGGGATCAGTTAACAGTGCAACGTTAGTCAACGAGAACATCACAGAAGAATGTCCAGTACAACATCATTCATGAGGTTCTCCACTGAATTGCCTTTGGTAATTACAAAAATAATCTTGTGTGATATAATTCTCCTCTTTTGACAAGGATACGACCACTGCGACACATTATGTGAAAGATGTTTACAGTTGACAGGCATTAACAGTCTACACACCAAACTATAGCTACTGTACAATTTGCCAATTGAAAATGCAGGACTTCTACATGTTACCCTGAACTGTTCTTAGCCCAAATCAAGTGGGTGTGTTTTCCTTTATCAAGATGGTTTGTAGCATTACTCCATTTAATCAAGATCTAATGGTGTCCTCAGCTTTGTTCCTTATGCTACCTGAGACAGGGTAACAGGACCAGGAGTCTATGTTAGATGAGCAGTAGGAAGATTGATGGATGGATGGTGTGTGAGCCTTACAATGGTGGAGCATCCAATCCTGGTGGTTCCCTTTGGCTTTTACTTCCTAGAATAAGCTCTAGAGAGGTGCAACATTATGGAAGATGGATGGAGTTGAGTACAGACATCAAAGGCAAATAGCATGCATGTTTTACATCAGAGCAACCGCAAACACCCACAACCCCTGTAGTGCTCTCGACCTCCACCAGGCACAAAACCATAACCCCACAGCTGACCTTCAGCAGCTCGCCCTCCTTCTTCCTCTTCTCCTTGTTGCTCTGCTTCACCGTCCCAGTGACCAGCCCCACCACCGAGTTCTGGAGGCCAAGAGCCAAGCCCCCAGCCTTCTCTAGGTTCCTCCAGGTGAAACCAGCCTGCCGACACAGAGAGGTCGTTTACAATAATTGCTGTATGCCTCCATCATAAACAACACGGTCTGGCACAGGGTAGCAAGAATGAATGTTCTACCCATCAAGGGTGGAAAGTTGAGGTTCAGAAAACACAAATCCTGGCCAAGATTTTTTCCCCCCAACCATCCAACTGAGCAAAAAGAGCCACAGACAGAGTACTCAACTGGCTGGTTGAAACAAAATCTTGGTCCGGATTCATACTTTCTGGACCTGACATTTCCACCTCTGCGACCCATAATGCTATGGTCAGGGGTTCCATACACAGCACTACGCTAGTTATACTGTGCCTATAATGTACAAGCATCAGAGGTAGAAGAACGTGGTTTAAAGGAACCACGGGAGTATTCAAAACATCTAACAATCTATGTCAATACCTACAGAAGCACATCATGCACAGGAGGAACATGGAACTATGCATGTCACCAGCATCCCATAATAACCCGCTCAGAGTATCGATCATAGATATCGACCCAGCATGCGTGAGGATGACCCGTTCTGACAGGAGCAGAAAAGAAAAAGTTTCTCCACTAGCATGCTAACTCCATAGACAAACACGCTGTCTATTCAGTTAAAAGGCATAGTAATTAAAACGTCCGCCAATTAGCTAGATTACGGGAAGCCATAATTCGGAACATTAAAGTGACCAATCACAGAGTTTCCCAGGAGACCATAAATTCGAGAGCCGTCTGTGACACGTGTAACTTGATCCGCCGGCTGCTCCAGGTGCTGCCCTGCCCACAGGGCGCCGCGTGCAGCGGACTCAACACCTTAGCGGTGGGAGATTTATACGCAGCCAGCGCAGCTGCCTGCTTTGCTCTGCGCCCAGACGGACAACAGCTTTACTGATAAGCTGCTGCGGTCCTGTGAAAGACCCCTTAGACCCCCGAAAGGGAACAAACAGCTCCTAACCTGGCCATACGTTTAGGCAGCGACTGACGTCAAGTCTTTTGTGCTGTGAAGATACATTTGTTTAGTGGTACTGGGCTATATTTGGATTTTTATAGATGTTATTCAGGAAGACCTGAAATCAGACTATAAAAGGGTATGTGAGTGCCTGGTCTGCCCGGGTAATTGGTCTCAGTGCGCAAAACATAAAGCCCAAGATTTTAGCTGATCAGCATTTCGCTTTTATAGTCATACTGACCCACTTCAGAAAATAAGCAATTTGACAGATATACACTCCCTAAACAAAGGACACTTCACCTCCAAGTCAAGGCGGAGATGCACATAGGCACAGAACTATACAGCTTTCATTGTTCTGGTCATGCTATGGACTCTATTGGTACACGGGTTAGCAGCTTTCGGAACATGGCGGCCATTACTTTTTAGGCTTTTTATGAATCAGATGCCAGATAAACAATATTCCTTTAATTCATGCCAAAACTAAGGCCTCGGTCCCTTCAGAGGCAACAGTTGAGAAGATCACTGGGACCTCCCTGCCCTCCACTGATGGCATCTTCATGAAACGTTGCACCCATAAGGCCTCCAGCATCGTGGAGGATGCCTCCCACCCTTCCCAGATTCTCTGCTCCCCTTCTGGCAGAAGGTACCGGAGAATCCGGGCCAGCTCTGCCAGACTCCGTAACAGCTTCATCCCCATGGCCGCTCAGAATCTGAACTCTGCCATCCACCAGCACTTTGTAACTTTTCCATTTGCATATTGACCAGATAATCCATGACAGGGAGGACACTTTCAGCGGCTTCTGGTTTTACAAACTGAAAGGCTCCTGTGCTTGGCTAAATACTTCAGTTTTTATGCTTTGACTGGTTTGTTCCCTTGATTGAAAGACTCATCCAGCTGTTACACATTAACATTAGCAACTCATGCATGATTATTGGAGACTGACCAATCAGCACACAGCAAGAACTCAGTGTTTAACTGAAATCCAGGTCCTTTTATATGCAATATTAGTTTACACATCCTGTTTTAGCTCCAAGTGTCCTTCCTGACGTGCATTATCTGGTCACTCATTCATTAATCTGATATTCATTTATTTTTCACTGATGCATTTAAATGTTGCTCCCATCACTGCCTATTCTAGACATTCCAGCACTGTTTACATTTATATTGTATCTTAATGTTGTCATTCTTTGGGTTTCTCCTGTGCCAGTCCTGTCTACACATGCAGGGCCATGGACCTCCGTACACAGTGTACGGAACACGGCTGCTGTGCCAAAGCCATGCTTGACCACATTCCTCCAGCAGCATCTCACTGTATGTTTCTGCACATATAACAGGAAGCTAATGGCCTTTTACATTTACATTGTTTACATGTATTTAACGTGGATACCTTTGTCCAAATGGCATACAGCTATCAAGGAGCCAATTAGGTGGTTGGACTGAGTTTGCAGTGAATGATCAGTATTAGTTAGTATTGGAGGAAGAGCTATATAGTGCATTACAAGTGTAAAAACCTAATACGAGGGCGACAATCGCAAGCAAGTGAAAAAATAAGATTATTCAGGATACATATTTAGTTAATGACTGGCAGACATACAAAGAAACAATGAGCTGACCTACTTAAGGTCTGGGGGGGGGGGGGGGGGGGGGCACACACCGCCTGTACTGAAGTCAGTTGTGACCTTGACAACAGCACCTAATGCCTGATTGCTAATGTTTATACCGACAGCAGTCCTGAATAAACATGCGTAAGTGCATAAAACTGTGTGGAAATCTGGGAGATGCTATTCCTCTTTATAGAAATGATTAGAGTGATGAACGAGATCTGAGGAAGAGCACACTGACCCCCGCTAAACAGCCCCTTTTCATAGGCAACCTGCGTTTACAATTTATTGTTACAGAACCTTCTACAGGAACAAGACTGTGCAGAGAGCCCCCACCCCCCATGAGTGGAATGGTTGAGTCCTCAGCACAGCACCAAAGCCTTCTCTAAATACAACAAGCCACTACTTGGCTTTGCTGAGCTACTGCATCTCCGGGACGGTCCAGAAAGTGTGGTGGTGGGGGAGGGGGGGGGTGTTAGATCACATCGGAACACTTATCTGTGGGCTGTCTTATTCAGTTGTTCTCACTGACATAATCTTTAGAGCTCATTTTAAATTCTCAGCAAAGCGTAACGGACCATTGCTATCCAAATCGAAAATAAAAAGAAAAAATGAGCAAAGGAGGAAAAAAAATAAATAAATAAAACTCACAGGTATAAACTAGGCCTAAATATCCAAACCAAGTTTCCTTGACACTTCGGAGAGCTTCATATTCATTGCACAGATATCCAAGATGATTAATCATCTTACTAATTAAACAGCTAAACTCGCTCACCCTAATTACAATAAATATTAATGAACATTTGGCCTAGATTAGGTTTGTTTATCAAATCAATTATTCATGTGACATGCTGTGGTAATGTTTAAAAATATTATCGGGCATACTGTTAGCAAGTTTACAGGCTGTTTACCATCTCCTGCCCCACAGAAAGAAAGGATCTAAAACATTCTGGTTGGTATCCAAGACGGCAAGACTCTGACCTGTAAATAAACATGAAGATTCCTACATGCAAGATGCCTATTTTGGAAAGAAACTGCTGAACTGGCTTCTATTTTGTCTGCATTAAAATGTAAAGGTTTCACACTCAGATTAATAACGCTTACACAAGCAGAGACCGATTACAGTTTGAACTCCCAGTAACAGTCTTCAGGCACAATACTGGAAACCAGTCTTTGGTTATTCTGGTCTGGGAAAAGACATGGAGTTGAAACACTGTGCCAAATTTAACCTCAAATAAAAGTTAAAATACAGTTATATTAAGGGGGGAAAAATACTTATTACTGTAACTGTTAAACCATCCATCTACTAACTGGTTATCCTGGTTGGGGTAGGTGGTGGGGGTGGGGTGGGGTGGTGGGGGTACTCCAGGCAGCAGAAGGCAGGGTTATAGCAGCCCACAAGAACAATCACACATGCATGCACGCGCACACACAGACTGTGGGACACTTAGAGTTGCCAGCTAGCCTAAGTGTATGTCTAGGGAGAACACGAACACACACACACACACACACACACACACACACACACAAAGCACCAGCAGGATTCATTCCCCCAGGCTTGATGGTGTGAGGTAACAGCACTAACATCTGAGCCACCACAATCCTAAATGCTCTACTTCTTGCAACAGTTACCCTAAAGCATTGATTCTCAACCCGGTCCTTGGGATCACCAGACAGTCCACATTTTTGCTCCCTCCCAGTGCACCTGCACCAACTACCCAGGCTAGGTGCACTGGGAGCAGAGAGGGACCAAAAAAGTGGGATGTCCATGGGTTGGGAAACACTGCACTAAATTAACATTCAAAACCTAAAAAAAAAACAACCTTCCTTAAAAGTTAAATACATAGAAGACTAAAAAGGACATTAATCCCAAGGAAAGGTTCAGTGTGTTCAAGTCACAGGCCATTAGGCGAACTTTAGCCATGGAGGAGAGACACCAATGACAGGGCAGGACTCACCAACGGGGACACCCCCGGAATGCTGAGGGCAAGGTCACGCCCCCGAGCGCCAGTGTGCTGCATGCCCCGTGCCGTCCTGTCATACGTACGCCGGCACACGACGGCAAAGAGGGAACCTAGCCGCTTGTAGCTGGGCTGGACGGCGTCCCCGCTAGTGTCCGACTCCTGCTGCCAGGACGTGTCCTTCTCTGAAAGGAGAGGAAGGAGGGAGCTGAGGAGCTGGTGGGCAGATCTCCCAAAAATGCAGCGTTTCTTATGGGGTTCTAGAAGGATCCAAGGCCTCCCGTGGATACACCTCATTACAGGAATTTACCCAACAGAGTTTGGTCAGCAAGCCCTGGGAGCTCTGAAAGCCATATTATTATTGATAAACTGCTTCAGTAGGGGCTTTATGGCTGGACAGCACCCAGGAAGCTCAGGGGCAGAGGTGGGGTGGGGCTGACGGAGCTGGCAGTGTGACAGGGGGCCAGCCAGCCTGTCCTGGCATGCGGGGCCCCAAAGGAGAGCACGGGTGCGAGCAGCCACTTGCCTGGCGTGATGGAGGCAGACAGACACTCGTCTGGCCCCAGACACCCCCCCCCCCCCCCCATCACCCCTAGCCTGCTGCCCTGGCTTTAAGCTCCCCGTTACAGGGGCAAAACATGTGTTATAACCAAGGGGGCTGAAACGGCAAATAAGGGGTATTAGGGTAACACCTGGCAAGACCCATTACCCCCCCTGCCCACACACATACATCAGGCTACAGGATGGGTGGGGGGGGGCATATGCCACAAATCCCATTTTTAGCTTTAAAAAAAAAAAAAAAAAAAAGGGTGATCAAATCTAGAAAAACTATGATCTATGCAGTTTGCCAGAATTCAAGAAAACCCTGCATTAGCGTACAGGACACGCGCAGGACGCCTGTCCCACTCAGAGGGCCGTCAGCGTGAGGACCCCAGGGCCAGAGCAGCCAGACAAATCTGCTTCCTTCTGTGAAGCAGTGGCAGGCCTGTCGCAGGCCTGTGCTCTGGAGCGAAAGGCCAACAAGCAAGTGACCACAAAGCACCGTCAAATCAAACTGAGCAGCAGCTGTCTGGACCCGGAGGTCAGGACCACCTGTCCGGGAGCGCCATCCAACCAAAATCACCTGAAGAAAGAATCACAAATCAACCACAATCTTATTTTGCTTATGTTAAATGCTAAATAATTCCCATATACAAAAAGTCACGTCACATTCTTTAAAAGTTACATTCTTCCTATTATTTTAGGGCTCAAACTTCTTTAATTAATGTTTAAAGATTGGAAAACGAGAAGGTAAGCGTTATAACCATGTGAAGAACACGCCAGTAAGGAGGAGACCTGGGAATGGTGACACATGGAGAATGTTGCCAGGCTGTGTTGTGTCTAAGACACTTATCAGCTGAAGCCCAGCTGGTTGGCAGAGATAAGAGCAGGAGGAGAGAAAGGCCAGGAGACACACAGCAGAATTACGGCCCCGAGGAAGTAGAGTTAAAGCAAGGCTACACCCACTACCTTAGTGCTGCTGGGCCCAGTGGTAGGCTAATAGAGTTAAATGGTGGTACACTGCCTTCATACTTATGTTACCGACTACATAAATATTGTATTTCGACTGCAGCTCTGATAAGCATATTCAAGCAGACCAACAGAAATTCAGATTTAAAATAGCCGAGAATAGGAGACATTGTTTAGGACTTAACAGATTTGTTGTTCCGAGTGTCTGTTTTCTGAAAGCAGCCTCCCCCTGCAGCTTTGAGGGGAGTGAATGAGGCATGGTTGTATTCCTGGTTTACCCAAACTTACATTCACCATTAACAGGTGCCCAGGCCAAACCAGTTACCCTGGTACTCTGATCTGATCCTGACAGTTTCACTCAGAATAACATTCAATGCTACATGAGACTAAAATCTTGCTGAGATTTACTGGGCTTATTAATCTTTGAAACCCTAAAGGCACATTTTCTACTGGAGCTCTGAGATTATATACTAAAAATTAACTTGATTTAAGAAACTATTAACAGCTATTAACATGCAATAATGTATTACATTAAATGTGGTGCTACAGGAAAAAGATTGTTATTCAAATATTTCACATCGTTGCACATCACCTGAACAGACAGGAAAAAGTAGTTATTGACATTGAAATAGTAATAGTGCCCTCTGCTGCTCAAAAGTTATATCACAGTCAAGGCAAGAAAAACTACAGAAAGAGCAGCCTGACTACCCAAAAGCAGCACATTTCCAGGTATACCCGAAGGTGGAAACTGGTTTAAAATATGGCAAGAGGTTGAGAAATTATTTATATGCAATAGTGTTTTAATCAGTGAGGCATTTTACGAGTACAGACTGAGTAAAATGGACACATGTATTACCCATTTCCTCTGCAGATGCAGGCAGGAGGTAGCTGACGAGGTGCTCAGTCAGGGTAAGGGCGGTGTCGGCCCCTTCCCCAGCTAGCCGCACGGGGGCACTGTTCAGCACGTAATCCACCCCGCCACTCACGGCGCTCCAGGTCAGCTGGTAGCCGCTGGAGGCGACGCCCAAGGCCTTGTCTGAGGTACTGGCAAAGGGCCTGGAGATACCCTCACGGGCAGACTGCACAGTGGAGGTCACCATCTCCGCGATTCCGGCGGCCAGCTGAGAGACGTGAGGGAGGGGCATCGAGTCACCACAGTGCAGACCCCCCACCCCAAAGCAGGACAGAGAAACAGTTACATGTGGTGTTTCACAGGACAATAAATAAAAGGTTCAGAGTAAAATTAAGACAACAGACAGAATTAAAGCGGCAGTGAAAAAAAGACAGACACAATAAAGTGTGTGGGAGTGCAGATAAGAGCGCCCCCTACCTTATCGGGGGGGTACTGCAGAGCTGGGATCCTCTCCTCCAGCCGATCGAGCCCTTTGCAGGCCAGGACATCGACAGCTGAAACTGAGATGATGACCAACACGCCATCAGAGAACATCCTGAAGAACATACAGACATCACCTCTGGGAGGCCGGGCTATAGAGACTCACCAGGGGAGCGTTTCCAAAAACCATCGCTGGAGCTTTTGGGAAACGTACCCCAGAACCTTAACGAACACAGCAAGCGTCTTACTGTGCAAGGTGCAGAGAGCTCAGCATCCTCACCCCAGGACCAGCCCTAAAATCCTGAGGAGCGTGGTGTCATGGACAAGGACACTAGGCGTCTACAAAGCTAGGACTAGCACCATCAAGGGACGGAAAACACGCATCCACCAGCAGGCTTGTGTTCAATGAAAGACCCCGACCCCCCGGGACATAAATGCTGCAGCTGAGGTCTGGCAGTCACCCTCTCCTCACTGATTACACAGAAATTAAGCAGCTATTCATAATTCTTAACCTTTAGTTCAGTCCCGAATTGTGAAACCTGTGATTCACAATCGCAAGGTTTCCACACATCACCCAGAATTGGACGCCAAAGTGTTCTGGTGGCCAGAGAAGCATTTCGCAATGTCCAGCAATGACCTACAGTAATCTGCAGCAAAGTTCACGGGAACGTTTCTCGGCCTTAGATCAGTCTCCTGTGTTTACCGTGCTGATGTGAGGAGGGTACAGATCACCCAGAACGAAGCAGTAATGTGGTAACTCGTCTGTGGTAACTTACAATTAAAGCATCTCCATTGTATTTGGAAGATAATGAAATAAAAACATCCTCAGTCGACGGGCAAGTCGAATCACTAATGTTTTTCCTAAAACACCCAGCATCGGCATTAGTGATTTCACTGCTCTGCACATCAACCCCTGCTGCCAACCCCAGGGTCCTGAAGCCACTATGAAGTGAGAGGAACCTTTTCATCTCCTGCATCACACACTGTAACCCACTAAGTATTTAATGAGACACTGCAGCCTGCATTGAGGTGTCAATGTGCAGTCTGGGGCTTCGCTATGAATATGAGACAAGAATGGCCATTTAATACATAATGCAATTCACAACTTATTATTGCGGTGTTATTGTTATAGTAGAGGAAGAATAACCACTGTTAACCTAGAATGCTGCGGATGACCTGAGTGAGACTCAAAGCCCTGCGTTCCTGAGGCCAAGTTTGAGACCGTAGCTACGACCCTTATATGCGCGACTCACTGTGCGTCTCCAGCCTGTGGATGGCCGGCTGGATGGTCCACACGGCCAGGCTGCCAGCCTTTCTGGCCCCGCGCTCGTAGACCCCGCAGACGGTGCAGATGAGCGGGTGCGTCTGCTTTGTGCTGCTGTAGGTCTCCTGCAGGACCTGGCGGGTGGCGCTGACCATGGGCAGCTGAAGGAGGCGGACAAGCACGCCACCCTGCGGCTTCCAGGAGCGTCGGGGCGACAAACGCCACCCGTGAGAACGGATTATTATTATTGACAGCGATAACATCAATAATGATAATCGATTACTGTCAATTTTTATTATTAATCCTAATATTAAAATTAATTACCGCTACAAATATATGTAACACAGAAGTACAAAACAAGCAGGACATTGCGAACTATGAATACAGAATTAATAAAGATAATTTTAACGATCACCAAGTCTGTACCTGGGTGGAGTCTTCTGGCCCAGGTGCCATACTTCAATTAATCTACAAATAAAACCGTCGGAACATAGTCAATATTAAGACACTTTGCCTTGTTTATTAAAAACAAACGAGAGACCCATCGGCAAAATGAAAATCGACTCAGATGCACCGACACATCGTCGGCAAACCTACGCAGCCTCTATTTCAATGGCATTACTTAAGGCAAGAAAAGTATAGTTTCCCATTTAACAAAAAATCATTATACTAAATTTTATATTGCCCTATTTGCTTGTTTTGCCTTAAAAAGTTAATGAGTCTTTACCTTTTTAAAATAAATAATTAAATTAATTAGTGACGTGAACACCTTCAGCACAATATCATGTAATTGAAAGAAAATATAGTCTGAAAGAACAGTAATCAGTTCCTGTGTAAATGAGCAAAGCGGTACAGTAAAACGCATGCGGGAATCACTCGGTGAAACTTTAAAAATGTTATATAACTCATCACTCACCTTTCACCTGAACCTCAGCAGAATGCAGCACGCCTGATTCTTAATTGAGAGAAGATCGGACCGTAAAATCACATTTTTGCACCCCGCCCCTCGACTCCACCCTTAAACCACGCCAGGCTGCACCGGCCCCGCCCACCCGCGCGGTGGTAGTCACGTCCAGCCGGCCGCGATCGCCCACAGGGAAACGTCTGTTATGTTACCTTAGAAACCGACAGTGTTTCCATCATAAAGGAATAAGCATTTTAGTACAGAGCCAATGTGATTGATGTTACTGTAATTGACATTATTTCCCTTGATGTCGCGCGGAGTTCAAAGCTGATTAAGCAGATTACTTGTAAAACACAAGAGGGCAGAATGTCCTTTCATCAGAGAAGGTGGTGCAGACACTTAATGAATCCTGGGAACCATCACAATTTTTCAGAACTACAGGTTGTCGTCGACTTACGACATATGCAGCTTACAACTGATCGACTTCTCGACGTTCCGAGACCGCAGATATGCGGCCACGACTGCGCCACGTCTGGGAGCGCCAGTGCTGCCCGGAGTGTATGACAGTGTCCGCCCCACCTGCCGGCAGCAATGAACTAAGGAAATGGTGATAAAATGATAAAAACAATGCGACTTACAGATGATGTAACTTTATTATACAGTATACTATAAATATGATCGGGGTGCAAATAAGTAGTGCACGCTGTATGACATAACATGACATATATTCGCGCTGTTATGACAAGAAATCACTGTGCATTTTATCCATTATGTGGCTAAATTGTACTTGTTTCGCGGTATAAAGGCTAAAATGCACAGTGATTTCTTGTCATAACTGCACGTTTGCACATAAAATAAATGTGCATATAATTTTTACATATAACATAAAGGGCCGAATTACTACCGGTCAGTCGGAAACGATCGCGGTCGTATTTAGTCGACAACGACCTGTATCGTTTATGAAAAGTACAATGATCAAGAAGATTAACAAGTTTTCCTTCTTATGCCAAAAGACTGAAATACACTATGTGCTAGAGGCACAATTTGACTATATCAAGTGTTATACATAAAGCCAGGGGGCCACTGAGCCCATTACCCCATAATCCAAATCATTAATGAATCGGAACAGCGACAGAACCAGCTCAGGGGTCAAACTCTTGCTTCACCTCCATGGTCTGAAAGGGCTCATACGAGTTCAGTGACATATGGGTATTTGCTTACGCCTTTTATCTGAGGTCATCGACCAATGTTGAAACCACAGGAAATGTGCAACACTGCACTTGGCCGATCGGTATTGACTTTGCAAACACAATAAGCACCAGGGGGCAGCCTCTCCCCAGTAACCATTTGGAATGCGCGGAATAAAACTGAATGTGTGAAATTATTTGAATAGAGGTGTCCCGTTACCTCAGACCTTCAAGTCTGTGGGATTCCTGGATGAATAATATTTGGCCCTTGTTCTCCACACAAGCGTAAGCGCCATATTGTCTGTCAGAGTTTATCCATTTTAGTAAGGACTAAGTGATACCTGTAAGGGAGGAAACTCCAAAGCACTTTACATGGATTTGGTGTACAAAGATGACGAAATAGAGGAATTATACCTGTGTGGCTTTGCAGACATCTTAAACAAACCAACTTCCTTTTTGTTTTGAGAAAACACAGTCGGCAATCTTCTGATCACAGACACAGTGGTCTGAATCACTGTCACGCCCCGTTCCCCCAGACAGCCCCATGTGGCAAGGTTGTTCGGCTGTGAATATATCGAACAAGACTTCTAATTTGATCTAACGAACTGCGTTATTTTTTAAAAAGGCTAATTACTGTGTACCTTCTGCACAGACTTTAATGTGATGGAAGCTATTTTCCCGTTTTTGTTCTAGTCGGTTTCTGAAAGGTCACTTAATATATTGTCTTTTAATTCCCTGGCTGTCAGTTTGTTCTACGAGCATACAAAACAGCCATCTTCGCTCAATAAACGCGCTTCTCTGAGAAATACAGAATGGCAGAGTGATGTAAACAGCCATTCATTCAAAGGGTCACCACTTGATCCCAAATTTATGATGGGGGTGAGGGGTAAATAGGCAGGAATCTAATTTGAGTTTCTGCCAACTGAATGAAATAATGTTCACAGTATCTCCCCGCAGCTGTTGTGTCTGACAGCTTTATAAAAGTAAAATGGATACATCACCAGAAAAAAAAAACACTTTGCAAACACAGGCAGCAGGACATGGAGAGATTAATATATATTTCAACTGCCTTTGACTGGCACTCAGTAATTATCATGTTGAACAGAATTTTTTCTTGTATGAATACAGCTTTGGAGATGGGTTGTAATTGAAATGTTGTGTTTTCAAACGACTGTTTCTCTTGTGATTTATTACTATAATAGCATTCATATGACCAGCAAAATTCAGTACAATAATGCAAATTGAACTGTGGGAGCACTGGAGAAAAATGCAGCAATTTAATATTGAGGAAAATTAAATGCACTTAATAACAGCATAATCTGAGCACTTCTGTTTTCTTCCTTTTAATGCTGCTGCCCTGGAGGCCCACAGTAGAGCACATCGGCCTGGTTCTCACTGCGGCTGATCCAGCTGAATATTCTGATCCTGCATGCTGTCCCATGCACGCCCGTCGGGGGTGTCTGGGGTGCCGCCTCTCCTGTACGCAAACCTAACAGTCCGTGGACTCGTTTGATGACACACAAGGAACAACTACAACATCCTGTCCAGCTGTGAGCCTCCTCCTCTCTGTGACGGTGGCTGCCGGCAGGCCGGGGTCCCTTAGCGCATCTTGCCGTTATGAACCCATCTGTCATGACTATGCGAAAGAGGGCCCCCTGCTGAAAGAGGGGCCGGACCGACATTGCCGCCCTTGAATTATTGTGAATGATAATGCTCATAAGGCTGCCCCCCATTAGCCAAATGATGGCCATTTGTCACATACTCCCCTTTAGGTCCTGCCAGAAAGGACAGAAACACAATGACCGTGATTCTGAGGCGCGGCCATGTTTACTACTTTCTGTGCTTTTTTTTAAGCATATATTGCTTTTTCATTAACTCATATCTCTCTCTTTCTCTCTCTCTCCGTTTCTCTCTCTCTCTCTCTATCTGATAAGAACAAAGTACCAGATGATGATTTTGAGAAAAACAAAGATGAAGACTGAAATTTCTGATTCTTGACAAATCAGCTGTAGGGCAGTTGTTCCAGAAAATAAACCTCAGCTAATATCAAAAAAAGACAATGAGAATATGTATGCATGCATGTAAAAGACTGCTCCTGTCAGATAATACTAAGAAAATGAAAATAAGAATAAAAGACAAAGATAACAAAGGAGGAAGAACATTGATAATGACCTTGGTCATAAAGCTGATTGGCCAACTTTTTCAAGGCACAGAGACCCGCAGAGCTCCGTCGGAGTGCTGGTGAGGGTCCTGGAGGTCAGAGGAGATTCCCACACTCTCCTTTGCCAAATCATGCACATTTTACTGCAACTGAAGAAGATACCCCATAATCCAGAAGAAACTCCAAATGCATTTTCAGAGGAGTACAGCCAGGTGGCAGCACGTCTCTCATTTTAAGGTGTGTGGTCATGTGATCACATCCCCTGAGGTGAGCTGAGTTTCTGCTTTGAAGCAGTTTGAGTTCACAGCTGGGCAGTTGTTAACCCTGGAAGAGTGTGTCCACTCAAGCAACGAAAATACACATCAAACCATCTACTGAAATCCGGAAAACTCGTATTCCATCCATCCATCTTCATACTGCTTATCTCGGACAAACTTATTCCAGGGAGCTCAGGGCAGGGAAAACCTTGGATGGGAAATTTAAAGAACACTGTTATTGGAAACCAGACAACCTGTAGGAAAACTGGAATGAGGATGCAAACTCCACACTACTCAACAGTGTCAAGAACATTGCGGTCCCATATTGAGTCACACTTAACTTAAATGGTGTGGATCTGTGTTCACTGCATATGGGTGAAAAAAGATTTTATTAATAAGAAAAGATTTTACTACTTGAACTCAGCTGTGTAGTTGCAAATATCGAGTCGTGCAAAGCATTTTGTGATCTTTTGAATTAACGGTGCAAAACCCCAAAGACCCTGCTTCAGTTGGCCCCCTGCGAATGTGAAGCATCTGAGCTTTCAGCAGTAATTGGATAATATGGACTTTGAGCCTGTTTGTTTGTGATGCAGCATTTATTTCCATTCTGAATCATGCTAAATTCCCTGGATGCATGACTTCTCCTTCAGCCAGAGGAACTTTTATTTTAATCACAGTGGAAATAAACACTAATCAGAAAAAAGCTAAGGAAGCGGGGATGTGTCAGTGTTTCACAGCTGTGAAGAGCACATCAGCAAAAGAAGGCTCATTTAAATAGGGCCTGTTCAGTCCCCCAGAGAGCTCTGAGTTAGACTGCCTGAAAGGCTGGATGAAAATGCCACACACTGGTTTCCATGGGAACCGAAAGTAAACTTTAATTTGGTGACCAAAGAATAAATTCACTAGTAAATTGAATATGTGAAGACATCAAATTCAATTTGAGGAGTTTTGGATGCTGGACACAGGAGCTACAGGTAGATCTTAGAATAAGAAAAGGTTTGGCTCCTCTCAGCATGCGCACAGCTCATGAATGATACGGCCTCAAAATGTGAAATCCTTCAGAGCTTCCCAGAAGCAGCCTCAAGGTGGCGCCACTGAACTCTGAGAACTAGCTCGCTACAGGGATTTGGCAGCAGAAGCAGTGGGTAGCTAGTAGCGACCCTGTTAAAAGTTTTGAGTCTCTCATATAAGCCTTGTTCATCCTACGGAGGTGGTCTGGCCTGGTGACACGGGGAGAAGTTCTTCAGTTCCCAAATCTCTGAATCTGACAGCTGTGCACAGAGTAACACTTAATTACTGCATCAGATGTTTGAGGTGCTGCCCAGTGCTGCCTCTGCTTAAAGAGGCTTCAGAAAGCATTAGAGTGTTTACACCAGAGACCTTCTGAGCTACTGCAAGCAGACTGGCTGGTTAAGGTTTAAATTTAGAGGCAAGACATCATGGTAACGAAACTGTTGCGTGTTGATGTGGTTTAGACAGTCAAACATGAAATGACACTTTTAATACAAATATTTTAATGCAAATTCTGCCGTGGCCAGCACATTTTAGGTCTCACCAAGGAGACTCTTTTCTCATTAATACCTGAGCCGAATTTTGTCAAGAAATATTTCATTCTGTGCTGCAAAACAGCTCTGACTTCCCACAGTACTTTGTGGCTACAGTGGTTGAGAACAAAAATGAGATGCCACATGTCAGGTGTGAGTTTAAAGCTATGTGCTTTTGTAGAATATTGATATGACTGCTGGATATGAGTGATCTGGAATTATATATACAGGCTTATTGGATGGTGTGCTGGTGGTTGCACTGTTTCTAGGATAATGTATAACCCGGTTGCATCTGTGCCCATGGTACAGGGGGCTGTGAGATCAAATTCCACAGCGGCCAAAATTATCATATCAACACAGCACATGTTTAGTTCAGCAGCATCAATCTGCATGTCTGGTTGTAAGTTCATGTCCCATAACTGGCAGAGTAATCCTATCGCTACTGGGTGCTTGAACGAGGTCCTAATTAACCACAACTGCTCCTGTCGTGCTGGTTGACCCTGCTCGTACATCACTTTGCACAAAAGTGTCTTCTAAATTAATAAATGTACAGGCCTCATGTGTCTGGGGTTGGCAGTTTGGGTCCCATTTCTGCTGTGTGTGTGTCTGTGTGTCTGTGTGTGGTTTCCTCCAGCTGTCCAAAGTCAGGCAGATCAGTGCCTGGTGGTAGACTGGCCTCCTGTCCAATGTGGGCCTCAGATAGGCAGAGCAGACCTGCCTCTGTCCTCTGTGCGGGATGTGGAGGTGGAGGATGACTGTACGTAACCAGCACCTCACTGTATTTGTCCATGTAATTCTTTATTATAAAAAGCCTAATACAATAAAGTGAATAGCAATAAACACACCTGCTGATTTTTATTCACTGACACTGAATAATAGATTCAACCTCAGCAGTTGTCCAAACACGACCACAGAGGCAAGGCGGACCCTGCCAAAATAATAATTTAAATAAATTATTAGATGGATAAACACGTGCGGAAAGTATATGCCCTTTGTTTTCCCCACAATCGAAAAACATGCATTAAGGTCAAATGGTGTCTTTCAAACATATTTCCTGTATGATTGCTGAAGTGCGTGGCCAGTAATGGGCTGGCGTCCCATCCAGCATGCCCCCTGTGCTGTGCATGCTGGGATAGACCCAAGGCTCTCCACAACTCTGTACGGTTTAAGTGGTTATGCCAAATGCAATATATATAGCTGTATAGCTTCTGTGTAATATCCATTTACTCAAACAAATATATTAGGGAAAGTAACTCAAGAATTTTATAACAGAGCCCAGTTGGAATTTCAGGACACAAGGCGAGGTTCTTAACTGTTACGCCACCTGCTGCTTGTTCAAGGGAAAAGCACAGGAGATCCCTCGTCTGGCTCGCCAAACTCGTCTCTCAGACAAAGTGAGAACATTTTGTCAACACTGGTGATTCAGCATAGAGAGGAGCACCAGGTACGATCTGTGACAGCGAGAGAGGACAGGATGTTGGGCTGGGATTACGGGGCGGGGTGGGGGGGGCTGGAATACAATTCTGCAGAGGGCACCCTGCCCTCATCTGTGGCGGAGACAGACGTCACCGCAGCTGCCATCGTCGCGGTCAGGTTGCTCGGCGCCGTTGCCGTGGAGCGAGACCGAGGGGAAGTGGGTCATCAGCCGGGTTTTAATTTCCAGAGTCGCCCCTGCTATTCTGGTCTTTGTTACTTTTTCTTTGGCTCCTTTCTCCTCCCTGCCGGCCTCTTTTTGGTAGGAACCCAAAGGCGAAGGTCGTGCCTCTTGAGGTAGCTGAGAATTACATCGGAAATCGATGCGTTACTGACGTGTGGCTACAGGTCAGAGGGGGCTGATGGGAAGGAGGCTGAACGGCAGAGGAAGCAGGCTGTCATCGTCCCTTCAGTGACACCCAGAGCATCACCCTCCCAGCATATACTGCCTGTGTTTTTGAGGACCCGCTACCAGAACAAGAAGCGGTGCCATTGGCGGTGGCAGACTCTGGTCACAAAGGCTTTCCGACTGCTTATTGGATGATTCTGTGTGAGGCATCTTGTTATATCTCCTGTATGGAGCTGAGGATTGTAATGGGGGTAATCCTGGTTTCTATCACAGTACAGCCAGCTTGATGCTACAAATCTTGGTAATACTCACCGTGGTCACCTGTCTAATTTGGTTACATGAAAGTTGGCTAGTTTTTCGTTAGACACTTGTGACAATGCGAATCTATGATGCTTTTCAGGTCCTCGTTAATGATGACTGGTATCTTCGACAGGTCCATAACCTAGACACTGACCGAGACCAGCCCTACGTCCGGCTGGGCATACCTCTGCAGGAATACTGAATCCCTCCTGCTGGACATCAGTGTTGCCAGGAAAAGGCAGAGGTACTGGAAAGGGGAGTGACACACCGAAGGTTCCCGAACCTGTCTGCAGGGGGCGCTGCTCAGAGACTTGCGCCCCCCCCCACCGATTCAAACAATCTGCCAGTTCCTGGTTGTGTTTAAAAGACTCTACACTGCACCTGGGTTAATCCTAGTTCCAGCTTGTTTGACCCTTAGCAATTAAGGTTTCCAATTAGAACTGATTATAGCCTTTTTTCATTTGTGTATGGAGAAGTCTGTGACTCGCTTCAATGTGAGGATGTTTGTTTTCCTCAAAGTCAATTAGGAACACCAGGCTACTTTTGATGGATGGAAGGTAATTGGATTGGTGCAGAATGGTGGAGGAGACTGAAAAGCTCATATATCAGGGCAGAATTACTGCACACCTGTACATAACAACATACCCAGAGGTGGACATTTCAGGTCCAGAAAGTAAAAATCCAAACCAGGATTTCATTTCAACCAACCAGTTGAGCATAAAGAGTCACAGTCACAGAGTACTCAACTGGTTGGTTGACATGAAACCCTGGTTTGGATTTTTACTTTCTGGACCTGAAATGTCCACCTCTGAACATACCTGAATCAGAAGCTTTACAATCCCCAAGTCCGAAAAAGATAACAAACAACTCTGAGCTATTAGTTAAGTTGTCCCCAAATGAGCTTAATGGGCCGAATGGCCTCCTCTCGTTTGTAAATTTATTATGTACAATCTCTGAACTTTTCAGCATTAATGGTGCCATCACAGAAGTGTGAGTTACTTTTGCCAAAGGCACTGATACAACCCCAGACCATGACAGACGCTGCTCTTTGGACTCTGGTAACAGGCTGGATAGTCTTTTTCATCTTTGGTAGAGCCAGAAAGGTAATGAAAACGTGTAAGGGCTGTGTTCACGGAAGATGATGGTGGATTCACACTGAATCTCTTACAAATGTGAAAGCAGAATGATGCCACTGTCACTATGCCACTGGAGAGCACTTCATAGAAAAGGCTTTTATAATTTGTGCAGATGGAATTTCATAAGTAACATGAGTTTTGCTGACACAATTGATACACTGCCTCATTTCTTTTACCACACTGCAGACATAACAAAACAGGAACCAGTATCAAAACCAAGGAGAATTTAAACATTAAAACAGTTCAGTATGAGGTAGACCAACATAATGGTGAAAACCATGAGAATGTGAAGTTTTATTTATGTAACAAAAATATGGAGGGCATCATCTCTCCAGGGCGGTGGGGACAATTCCTACCAAATTTGAACCTTCTAACTGACCTAAGGACTTCAAGTGATAGAACCTGCTTAAAAAATTAAATAATCCATATTTAGTTTTTTTTTTTTTTTGACATAGGTTGGCAACAGAGGTGGCCACCTGTGTACTGGGTTTGGCCGTGGTCACCTCTTGGCATCCTTAAATCCGCCCTTGATAGCAAGGCCCTGCAAATATGGCATTGAAGGCCTGGACACGTAAAGCAGAAATGATGTAAGGAATAGGGATTTTAATTATCAATGGTAGTGGATGCTGGTTTAAACAAAGGGGCAAGGAGGAACCAGACTGGGAGGCAGCTAGTGTGTGATGGGTCTCAGCAGGGGCTGCATATAGGTATGGAGTTCAGCAACAGACTCTGGGTACATTTTAAGGGAGGCGAGAGAAAACATTCACCAATTGCTTATAGTGTTTGTGCGAGTGTGTGAGTTTGTGTTTGTCTGTGTGATCATGTACATATTAGATTGTAGGGAACAATATCCAAAAACTGTAATAAATGGATGTTATTTTGACCTTGTCGGGACATTTTTGGTCCCCACAAAAGGAAACTCAGTTTTTAAAAACTTGTAAAGGCAATCAGAATGCTAAAAATCTTATATTTCGTTTGGTTACTTATAGTAATAATTACGGCTGGGTAGGGGTAATATTGCTATAGTTGGTATTAGGGTTACGCTCATAGAAAGTAATAGATAGACATCACAAAGATATAAATATAGTGAAATCCCGTTATAGTGGACTTGCTTATAACGAGATATCGTCTTTGTCAGTCACGTGCCTGCACTGTCTGACACGCCCCCATTCGCCATTTTGAGTGTATCGTGGATGTAAACGCATTTGGTTAACAAACTTAATATTCCATATCCAGTGTATTTTTTTTCTCCACAAAAAAATGTAATATTTTATGTTATATAATATTTTATTTTATGGAAACAGAAAAAATCTCATGTTGTGGTCCACCTTTTTGCCATTTCTACGATTTGATTTAGTTTGACAGCCTTTCACACAGCACGAGTGTCCCATATCTTACCAAAGATAATACCGCACGCAAATGCTGCCACCTGAGTTGTATACACCCACAATACACTGCAGCTATAGCGAGTGTGACGTCAACTTTCAAAGCCCGATAGTCCGCTGGTCCTGACAAATAGAGCTACTTGTGGAGAAGTGCTATCGAGCCTTTCTGCGCATGTGCAGTTCCACCGTTTTGTGATTAGGGTTAGGTTGTAGGGGTTAAGGTTAGGGTAAGGCTATCGATTAGGACTACGGTAGCCTAACTCGACAAAGTAGCTCAACTCGTCAGAACACCGGCCGTGTGCCATTAAGAACATGCAGAAAAATTATCTCATATAGCGGACTCGCATATAACAGAATTTTAATTATAACAGACAAACAATTTGGTCCCCAGGGCCGCTTTTAGCTGTAGTTTTGTTCGGCTATAACGGACATGCAGCTCCGCCTACAAGGCGTGTGGCGTGCCGGTGATATCCAGCGCAGATACGTAGTCGGGATTATTAATAGTCACGCATCTGGTCAGCTAAAGTTGGATTACTACATGTACAATATAATAATCTATACCACACATGTGTCTGCCGGGACTAGACTGCTGGTGACCCTGACAAGGATTACTTTTTAAAAGGTAGATGGCTGTTTTAGCTGAAAAAAAAAGTCTTGTTTTCTGTATTTTGCCTTGACCTGACCTGAAAGCCCGTTCCCTGTCCTGAACCTGATCGTCTGTTAACCTGCTTCTTTTACAATTAGTACAGTCGGGCGATTAATGTTTTGTTTCACTTGAATTGTAGTATGCAAAAGTCCCAGAAAGCTAATCAAGCCCTTAAGCCAGGGGTCATCAACTATATTTGTCAGAGGGCCAGAGTTTTACCAGACAGTCTCCTTGGGGGCCGGACCCCCAAGAAGAAAATCAAATAAAAATCTAATTTTGGCTTAACATTATGTTTAATGTTTATACTTTTTACCCTAAATATAGTCATTAATGGTGGTTATTCTGACAAGAGACTCAGTTGTTGTTATTTTTAGTTGCTTTAATAGTGTGGACCACTATTTTCTATTTTAATCCTCACAATTTTGGAATCCAGTCGCGGGCCGGATTGAACGGCTCAGCGGGCCGAATTCGGCCCGCGGGTCGCCAGTTGATGATCAGATCATCAGTGCCTTAAGCCGATGTCCGGGGGGCGTGTCCTTGTATGTAGAGTACCCGGACTGTTTTCCGTGTGAGTGTCGTGTGGGCGTGTCCTGCCGCGGGTCATTAGCAGATAATGAAATGCGACATAATTCTGTGCCTCTCCTTGGTTTCACATGGATTACATAAAGTGAAAATGTTTATTTTTAATTTAAGTTGCTTTATTTAAAAGTATACACTTTAAGCTTTCTATAGATATATTTCTCATGTCTGTCTGTGCAGTATTCGCGGAGTTTCAGTTCATTTTAGTGACGGGTTTCAAAAACATTTTCGCGGAGACTGAGACGGCTAAAAGCGCACCCTGTTTATTTTCTTTATTTTACAAAAGCACAATGTTTCGTGGATATTGTGAGTATACATGAATAAAAGTAGACCATTTACAGATTAAAATGATGTACTACACTTACGTGTATGATCAAACATGACGAAGCATTTTAAGTTCTTTTCACGGTTACCAGAAAAAAATGCAAGTGTCCCCGCCGGTGGGTCCGCCGACTCCTAAGAGTTAAGACGAGAAGCAGGAAGCCTGTCTGCCCTCGAGCTTTAAAAACTTCATGATTTCACTTACAGTACCTCAGACTCTGGATTTGGCGTTGTCTTACTGAGACAGAACCTCCTTTATTAGACATTAATGACATCAACGTTTGAATATATTCAAATAAAACACCATTCTCTCCATTTTTATGTTGGTTTAATCATTAGTTAAAAGGATTTTTAATGTCATTTTAGTTATTATTACATTTTATCATTATTATTACATATTATTTAATGTCATTTTATTTAGCCTTCTCCACCACTGCTTTCATTTAATCTTCCATCACCTCCACCATGGCCTCGATCTTCTCCACTGTCCACCACTGCCACCACTGCCTTGATGTCACGCATCATCTCCTCCACTGCCTTTTTCCACCACTGCCTTGATGTCACGCATCATCTCCTCCACTGCCTTTTTCCACCACTGCCTTGATGTCACGCATCATCTCCTCCGCTGTCTTTTTCCTCCACTGCCTTGATGTCACGCATCACCTCCTCCACTGCCTTATTCCACCACTGCCACCACTGCCTTGATGTCACGCATCATCTCCTCCACTGTCTTTTTCCACCACTGCCACCACTGCCTTGATGTCACGCATCATCTCCTCCACTGTCTTTTTCCTCCACTGCCTTGATGTCACGCATCACCTCCTCCACTGCCTTATTCCACCACTGCCACCACTGCCTTGATGTCACGCATCATCTCCTCCACTGTCTCTTTCACTTACAAGGTCCTCCAAAATTGCCTGGATCAGAGCCTCTGTCTCTTTTATTGACTTTTCCATCTCCTCAATGTCATCCAGCACTGCCTCGATCTCAGCTTCCAGCCGCATCACCTTTGCTTTTTTCTCCTCACAACTGTCCTCCTCCACCTCTACTGGTGCTTTGTTCGGCTCCGTCTCCTTCTCCACCAGTCTCAAATGTCCATCCACCTCCTCCTCCACCACAGCTTGGGTCTCATTTCTCTCTCTCGTTTGACATGTTTCTTTTTCATATTTTCTTCCTTTCTTTTTTTTCAGAAAGGCAAACTTCTTTGCCCAGAATTTCATTTTTTTCTTTTCTCCTTTGCCCTCTTGGCTTTCCAATGCCTCCCCAGCCTCCTCTGCCACCACTGACGGCCAAAAGCAGTTTAATGAGGACCACTTCATGTTTCAGTGTTTCTCAGTCGATGTTAATTTTTTTCTGAATTTGAATAATGCTTACACCGCATTATATACCTTCGGAATGTTGACATCACAGTTGTCACGGTAACATAGTAAACATTCTACTTCGAAAAAAAACTCTGCTCTCACTTGTTCTGTGATGCCACTAGTTCTTAGAAATCATTGGTTTACACAGTAACAGCACATATTGCATAGCAAGCAGTGTCACTTGCAGAAAATTTCTGTTGTGGCCATCAGTGAACAGATGTATTTGTCTCTTCTATGGTTCTGCTTACAAAATTAAATAATCCATATTTTGTTTGTTTGTTTTGTTTTGTCTTTGACGTAGGTTGGCAACAGGGGTGGCCACCTGTGTACTGGGTTGGGCCGTGGTCTTGGCATCCTTAGATCCGCCCTTGATAGCAAGGCCCTGCAAATATGGCATTGAAGGCCTGGACATGTAAGCAGGGATGGGGTAAGGAATAGGGATTTTAATTTGCAATGGTAGTGGATGCCGGTTTAACTAAAAAGGCAAGGAGGCAGCTAGTGTGTGATGGGTCTCAGCAGGGGCTGCATATGGGTATGGAGTTCAGCAACAGACTCTGGGTACATTTAAGGGAAAACATTAATTAGGGTTAAGTACCATCCGTAATTTGCTTATAGTGTTTGCTCGAGTGTGTGTGTGTATATGTGTCTTTGTGTGATCATGTACATTTTAGATGACCACAGCGTCATTCAGGTCGCCCAGCGGATTGTCATTTGCTCTCTCCCTCACTTGAACAATGGCACAGTTCCCATTGTCTCAGGAACATTTCCAGAAAATATATTAGATATATTAGAAGGTTGCTGGTTCAAATCCCATGGTTGGCAGTGCGGTGTCCCTGTTGGGCCCTTGAGGGCAGCTTTTAACCCTAATTGCTGCCAGGGCTCCCTGACCCTGATTTCTTCCTTTGGATAAAAATGCCTGATAGGTAAATGTAATAAATGTAAAACAAATGAGCTAAAGCAGGAAACGATGCAGGTCTCATTCTGCATCTCTTACACTACATGCCATAAAATGGGGTTAATGGAAGAAATGTGGCGGAAATCATGCCGGTGCTGTAAGCAGGATTCAGCTCCAAGTGCTGACACCTTTGATAATGGTCGCATCGCAATGGCCCCCGTGCTTGTTTCCTTCTGGGATCACAGCTGCTCCTCATTTAAAATTTTGCCACTGCACTTCATTACACAAAACCAGTCTGCACTTTTAAATCAGAACACAGTAATGAGCAAGCCGACTTTGTTCGAGGCATCTCTGAGTCACCCCCTCTGTTCTCTTAGAATACCCCCCCAAGCCTTTGTAACATATAGCCATTTTGCACTGACTTCATTCGTCCACCCCATCCTACGTACTACAAGTAATTAAATATTCTTCCTTTAGAGACTTTGCACTGAAGCTTGCACCTGTAATGTCACCCTCTAGAATCATTGTTTGTTCATTTGATGCTTTCTGGGTGCTGAGAAGCCAGTCAGTAATGCAGCTTTACTGAAAGGAACCAGAACACAAATAATGCTTGTGAAAGTTTGTCTTTGTTGTAGTCTTTGTTAAAAAAAAAAATCAAATAAAAAAACCCTGCGCGCAGGTTTCGGTTAGAGTGACCACATAATCCACAACAGGTAGGGCATTTAGAGCTGGGAAAGAATTTGTAAACCTCGATTTCAAAGGGACCTCGATTTCACTTAAGCACTGAGTTCTTGCTGTGTGCTGATTAGTCAGTCTCTAATAATCATGCATGTATTACTAATGTTAATGTGTAACAGCTGGATGAGTCTTTCAATCAAGGGAACAAACCAGTCAAAGCATAAAAACTGAAGTATTTAGCCAAGCACAGGAGCCTTTCAGTTTGTAAAACCAGAAGCCGCTGAAAGTGTCCTCCCTGTCATGGATTATCTGGTCAATATGCAAATGGAAAAGTTATAAAGTGCTGGTGGATGGCAGAGTTCAGATTCTGGGCGGCCATGGGGATGAAGCTGTTACGGAGTCTGGCAGAGCTGGCCCGGATTCTCCGGTACCTTCTGCCAGAAGGGGAGCAGAGAATCTGGGAAGGGTGGGAGGCATCCTCCACGATGCTGGAGGCCTTATGGGTGCAACGTTTCATGAAGATGCCATCAGTGGAGGGCAGGGAGGTCCCAGTGATCATCTCAACTGTTGCCTCTGAAGTGACCGAGGCCTTAGTTTTGGCATGAATTAAAGGAATATTGTTTATCTAGCGTCTGATTTTTAAAAAAAAGCGAGAAGTAATGACTGCCATGTTCCAAAAGCTGTTTTGCAGTTTTAATGCGGCTTGTAAAACCTGAAAGTGTCCTCCCTGACATGGATTATCTGGTGTCCCTAGTTTCACCTTATGTACAGTCGTCCCTCTAGATCCGTAGGTTCAACAAACCATGGATTGAAAATATCTGGGAAAAAAAAATCCAGAAAATTCCAAAAAAGCAAAACTTGCATTTGCTGTGCACTGAGCACTGCACTAAGTCCATGCGAATGAGAAAGAAAATGTTCCATTGTTGCTGATGTGTGCTGTATGTGTAGTTAGGCTCACGATGGCTGCGTCTGTACTGAACATGAACAGACTTTTTTTTTCTTGTCTTTATTCCCTAAACAATACAGTATAACAACTATTTACATAGTATTTACATTGTATTAGGGCATTATAAATAATCCAAAGATGATTTAAAATATAGAAGGATGTGTGAAGGCTATTTGTAAATACCACACCATTTTATATAAGGGACAAAGCACCTGCTGATTTTGGTTTCCATGGGGGGGGCAATCCGGGGGATGAAAATCAAATAATCAGCTTATATTTTTAGATGTACATCAATACATGATTTCAATGCATGGTATAAACAGATAGACTTTAACACCAAGACATTAAAAATAAGAGAAACATTTTTATAGAAATGACTGGGGTGTCACTGAATTTTATTGATTTGAATCTCAATAATGAAAAAATAAATTGAACTGGTATAATGTAACATACATGTTATTACAAATAAATTTGCTATAGAAAAAAAAATCAAATTGTAAATATTTGTTCTAGGACCTGTTAGGATACCAGTAACGTATGGTTTGTCTTCTAACCTTGAGTGTGATCTTTTTCAGAAGCTTAGATTTTTATGGATTGTCTACATGCTGTGTGGGTTTGCCTGTTTGTGGATGATGTCATCTAACAGCAGAGAACCCAGAAATTCTGGATTCTGGGGTCAGAGACTCATATTCCTCACCAAAAAGCAAACAAACAAACAAACAAACAAATGAATTAATCTCCATCCAGCCACTTTAAACAATTTGTCCATCCATCGTCAAGAACCAGTTACGTCGAACGTCGAACACATCGGACCGATGCCTGTCCAGTGCAGGTAACGCCACCACAGCGCAGGGACGGCATGCAAATTGACCGTACAAAAGACCTTAAAGGATTTCGGCTGCAGTGATAATTACTGAGCCACCCTTAGAATGTAAAGCTACAAAACACTACGGCTTTGGAAGTGACTTAATGTCATGTCAGATGAACATCACTGTTTGTTTTTCTCTCTGTGACTTTGTGTCAGAGATTAAGTCAAACCATCTTAGATCTAAAGCTCCACCACATAGTCCAATGATGATAACATCCACCAAAGGGAGAACTCCCCCCAAAGCCTGTCTTTCCTTCTGAGATACCACAGTAATCACAGCATCCTGGGGTATTTTGTACTCTCCTTATCTGCGCTAAGCTAATCAAGCACCTTCACAAGACCACATATAACCATGAATCTCACTGCCGCAGCTCATAGCTCAAGCGCTCTATTTGAAGCAGGATGCCGTCGTTCCTGAAATCTTCTCTAAAAATGCATTTCCTGTCAAACTGTATGTTCAAAACTGTCTGTTTATTGTAAAAGTGAAAGACTCAAAATGGGACAAAATAAAAATGTGCTTTTTGGAGTATGCTCATGTCAGTCTATGTTCTGTGTGCTCTTACAGTGCAGTATCACTTATTGTGAATTTAAAATCACTTTAAATATAATATAAATCGGCTGTGACAAAACTGAACAATACACAAGGCAGGAGACAGCCTAGCTGAGATGTTAGTCTGCTGCATGATACCAAGAAGCAATTTAGAAACATTAGCATTTGATCCATGGAGGAAAATCCATGTGGAAAAAGGGATCCATGCACCTCCCCTAGACACTTTGAGCAGTAAAAAGGTAAAACAGTTAGAGATGTAGGACTGAAGGTTCAAAAGCAGTATCTGAGAGGTAAGTTCCAGACTGTGGTGGTATTGATTAGAGCCTGAAGTCAGCCCTTTGTGGTCTGTGCATGGTGTCACTTGGGCTGTTTTAGGGGGATTTTATGAATACATTTACACTAATTAGCTTAAATAATGTAGTTTCATTCAATCTCAGTAAAATCGGACCTCCAGTAACGCTGCTGGACCAGTGTTCCACTGCAAATGACATATTTCCCTTATCAAGCTGGAAGCAGAATGGCAGAGTTGGTGGGGTCCTGAGCTGCCCGCTACTGGGATTCGGGGAGCCAGCAGGCAGGACGAGCAACACAGGCCAGTGTGTTTAGCAGAGGGGATCGATGACTGATGGACACAGTTTGACTGAAACCTATGAATATTTTATGACTACAGTTTATTCAGCAGTGGCCCGAACACGGCTGTTCAGGTAAATTGATGCCTGCATTTCCCTTCTATTGTGTAAATGCTGCATAAAAAACCCAGAACATACCCTGCCTTACACTCAATTCTTCCTGTGACAGGTACTCAATCTCTGTGCCATCGAAAATAGATGGTCTTTCATTTATGAAATATCAGACTTTATGAAAGTGTGTTTTTTTTTCACCCTGAACAGGGGTATATTTTACACAAGGGGTCAGACTTGTCTTTTGTGCAGTAAGATGAAAAGACAGAAAAATTAGTCTAAAAATGCGTAATCCCAAAAACACCCAGGTAATTCTCAGTTCATCCATCCTGGTCTACTCTAAGTGTATAAACTGAACAGACTCATCGGTGCCATTTGCATCCCCTCTTTTTTTACTTGATATTCTCATTTTGACTCTCCTTAATTACTAAAGCAGCTGATTCTAGCTATTTTCTTGTACCTCTGAACCTAATATCCCTACCGTTGCTGGGGATTCCGTGCTGTAAGAATGATGCTGTCCATTGGATGAGATGTAAAACTGAGTTTCTGACTCTCTGTGGTCATAAAAGGTCCTGAAGTATCTTTCAAAAGAGTAGGAGTCGTACCCGATGCCCACTATGGCCCTATATCTAATTGGCGCATTCTCTCCTGCATGTTAGCTACTGTGCAGTGAGCATACTGGCGTAGAATGCCTGGTGGGGGCCACACTGGTGCTGGTTCAGGTGGCTTCCTATTGGTTCTGCAAAGTGCTTTGGGTGTCATGAAAAGCGCTACATAAACATGGTGGATAATTGAATAGATTTTGACTGACATCTAGATCACTGATTGAAGTCTTGTTCCTGTGCTAAGAAAGGTGTCACAATACTGCTCTTCATTTGGGATCAGCTCACCTTGCACCATTATTACTTTTTACTTTGCAATTTTGTCGTAGTGTAAAAGCCAATCCGTCATTTATTTAACCCAGATCTGAAATGCAATCAATGCAGTTGTGATACAAATTTTATACATTGCCTTTCAGTGGTCTGCTAGCAAATTTCTTCTTTCTTTTCAGACAACCTTTTATTAACCTGATTTTCAGAGGCAAGGTTAACAAATTCTACTTGTATGAACTAAATGAGCTTCATGGCCAAGAGGCCCAATCAGAGTAAAAACAATAAGGAAATGAGACAGAGCAAAACTAAAATGCATTAAAACTCACAAGCACACAATCAGCCAGTGATTTAGGAGGAGCAGCTGCAGGGAGCCATACAGAGATAGATGATAAATCGCTAAAAAACAAAGAACTAGTGGAAGGTCAGAGTGGAGTGAGTTAGGGGATGAAATGTAGGATCTAATTAGGATTTATGGAGGCTGGTGGACCAGTCAGTTCTGGTCCCAGTATGTAATGTGGGCCTGTTGATGGAGTAGTACAGAGTGCGGCAATGTGTTTTGTAGGGACAACTGGTGACAAACCAGATGGTTGAGTGATAAAGGACATCTACAGTATTACAGGCCCCTTTACACTCTTCTCTGTCAATGATGCCGTCTACAGGAGGAAGGTCACCTGTGAGCTAAAATGTGGTGTGTTGTCCTGTAAGTGAAATCCAAAACACAGTGGATCTGAGCAGAGGCCCACCCGCGACAGGGTGGGATCCCTCCACAAGATACACGGTCATTGGGTTCAACAATGCTTAATATGACACCGTGATCCTGCAAAATGGCAGCAGAGTTTTTAGATTTGCCTCGGCTCCCTGAGGGAGCAGGGAGGTGAGTTCTGGAAGTTTCCTGCAATTAGGCACTTCATTAATTGTTTGTTTGTTTCATTAAGACAAATTGAAGGGCTGCCAATTATAGATTCCTGTCACCCCGGCTCCCTCTGAGAGCATGGAAGAGTTATGGAAGTTTCCTCCAATTAAACACTGCCTTAATTGTTTGTTCATTTAATTAAAATATCTTAAATGCCTGCTAATTATAGTTTCCTGTAATTACACACAGCATTATTGATTTGTTCACTGAATCTAAAGCAGCACTTCCAGCATATTGTTCAAGGCTATATCACTTACTTGATTATGTAGTTCACTTTATTGTGCAACATTAGATATTCACTGTATATACTACAGTATAATCCCGTTATAATGGACTCGCTTATAACGGAATATCGTCTATAACGGACGAGGTCCCCGGGCCCTGGCCGTGCGCATTTAAGAACATGCAGAAAAAGCATCGGATATAGCGGACTCGCATATAACCGAATTTCGCTTATAACGAACAAACAATTTGGTCCCCAGGGCCGCTTTTAGCTGTAGTTTTGTTCGGCTATAACAGACATGCAGCTCCGCCTACAAGGCGTGTGGCGTGCCGGTGATATCCAGCACAGATACGTTTTTGGGATTATTACTAGTCACGCGCTATAAATTGGCATGACGTAACAGCAGGCAACACTGATTGGCCTGTGTGACTGTCCATCACCAGGCACGCCGTGCGTCGGCAGACGACGCTCGCAGCTAGAGGGATGCAGTAAGCACTTACAGGCTATATATATTTCCAACAGTCAGGTAAAGTTGGATTACTACATGTACAATATAATAATCTATACCACAAGTGTGTCTGCTGGGGTGTGGCATGAGTAAATGATGTCCTGTAGTTGTGTTCTGGGCATACAGCGACTCTGGATATAACGGACTTTGCCAGGTCCCTTAAAAGTCCGTTATAACGGGATTGTACTGTATAAGTTAAGATACTCAGACCGGGGAATAGTATTGGCTATTCTCTAGGGATATGAACCCATGGTTTTACGATTTCTTATATATTTAGTCACAAATCTGACCTTATTAACATGTAGTGTGTGTGCGCGCGCGCATGTGTGTGTCTGAGTGCATGCATTTTCACAAGATTTATGACGTCAATTGATATCTTTCAATTACTTTGTCTTTGAGAATGATTATGGATGACCCCCCTAAAACCTGCCTTTTAAATATTTAAACAGAAGATAAAATAATTGCTTCAAGCAGTCTGTTTGTATATCTGTCCCACCAGTACACCCCAATATCTGCATTTTTTTTCATAACACCTCCCAGTTCCATCTGGGAGTTATTTTTATCCGTTTATTAAATTTGAACTGTTTTGGAGCTTAGCATAATATATTTATATGTTATTATTTTAGCATTTTTAAAAGGCTTTTGTTTATCTATTTATACTGATGCTAATCTCATTACTGCTTCAGTTCAAAGTTGCTACGGTAACAAACATGTAGTACATATTTCTGTGTTTGCTGAATTATTTAATTGAAACTCGGGAGAGAGGGAGATACTTGTGAATCGCCTGGGATAGGTACCGGAGGATGGAGGCAGGGCGCTGCAAGTGAGGCGCGCGGAGAATCTTCGCGGTCGCCATTAGCCGCCGGACTGGGGTGAACTGCTGAGCGCGTGCGGGCGGTGTGTCAGTGACGGGGGAGGAGCGCGCGCGGCGGGATGCGCTGCTGCGGTGCAGCAGCCGGCTCTTCGGACTTAACCCGGACTCCAAAGTGAACGCATTCATCATCATCATTCTTCTTCTTCCTCCTCTTATTATTATTATTATTATTATTATTATTATTATTATTATTATCTATTTTGCCAATAATTCACAAAATCTCTGCTTTAATGCATAGTTAACAGGTGTAACCGCAACGAGAATTCAACCAATGGAAACGGTTTGGTGAAGCTTTTATTCTGCGCTTCAAGAAAACAGTAGGACCAGAGACGAGAATACAGTTTTTTTACTGGCAGACGAGGTTCTTAATTAAAAAAAAACTCAGTGGCATGATCAATAGTAAAAAGTATATTCTTTAGGACTTTTTTTCTCAAAAGCAGCCATCTCCCGTTCTGAGGTGCTCCATGGTCAACATAAATCTTGTCTGAATATCCCGTGACTGAAGTCTTCTAGCAATTCTCAAGGTAAGCTTGAAGGTTAGTTAAGTCATTATGTAATTTGGCATCCAACGCTTTTGTGTTTAATGAATGAATGAAAGAATAAATAAGTAAGCAGATAACTGTTTGCTTGAATGATTGCATGAATGCGAGAACATTAGCAGCTGCAAGTCTGTACTTACTCACACACATGCTTTTGCACGGAATATAGATTTAACCCAAATAAAGATAACAATTAGTTCCTGGGGTATTATTAATGTTTATTGCTCCCAAGTTTTAACTTATTTTTTGTGAAATGTTGTGTAAGGGTTGAAGGCATACAAGGATTAATGAATTACCCCAAAAATACCAGAACGCTTAAGATTTTTTCACATTATGTTGAAGTGTACGTTGATATAAATTCTTTTATTATGGTATAGACACAGTCTTGCCTATCCCGCTTTGCAAGTAAAAGGGTTCTTTTACGCTTATAAACTTTGTGAGTATAAAATTGTCATCATCTTTTACTTCACTGAATATTGTTTTGTATTATGAACGATGTCACCATCGTAATATGCATTTTTAATGCGGTTATTTTGGCAGATTGTGGAAACGGGTTTAGTAGATCAGTTATAGGCAACGCCATATGTTAGAGCCCAAATTAATCATATTAGTAGCACTTTTCTTAAAGTAGTGATCATAATGCATTTTATATGCCTTTATAATGCATTCATGAAGTCTTATGAAAAAGACTATAATGCACTATAGATACTGTACCTTCATAATGCATTATATCAGCCAGTATAAGAATTAAAGATACATTGTACTGGATTGAGAGGTATTTATAGAACCTTAAAGATGCGAGCTTCGTAGAGCATTCATAATGCACATTAAACATGGCTATAATGTGGTATGCCTTTTTATAGATAGTTATAGCTATAGAATACTTTATGAATGCATTATAATGCATTATGGAGGTATCTTCAATGCATTATACATGAGTGCTAATCTTTTTAGGATACTGTCCTATACTATTCATTTGAGTTTCATCCTTTGTTTGGGATTTTGCTATTGAAGTGTTTTTGTTGACAGATTTAATATAAGCTGGTGTTTGCTTACACTTCATTTTTAATATTAAATGAATATATATAAAAATCACACAGAACAGAACTCCTACCATCATTTTTTATTCTTTTCCCTTTAGGTCAGTACTAAGGCTAAGGTTAACACCTGGCCCCAGTACAAACAGCAAATTCCCCTTAACATCCCGGCTGGCATCTTGGCCATCAACAGGAAGCTGCAGCGATGGGAGGCTAGAGAACGTGTTTCTCCGTATGCACATCTCAGACATGAATGTCTCCTGCCAGGGGCCAGAGATGCTGATGTTTCTCCAGATGACTGAGTCTCAGCCAAACTCTAGCTGCAAAATGGAGGCCACTCCCTGCAACGTGAGCGTGGAGAGCGGCCAGCTGCGGCTGCCCACGTTCTCCATGGCCGCCAAGGTGCGTGTGATCCTCACGTTCATCCTCTGCACCATCTCCGCTGTGTGCAACCTGGCCGTGCTCTGGGCCGCCAGTGCCAACAAGCGCAAGTCACACGTGCGGACGCTGGTGATGCACCTGAGCGCCGCCGACCTGCTGGTGACGTTCATTGTGATGCCGCTGGACGCCGTGTGGAACATCACCGTCCAGTGGCTGGCTGGGGACGCCGCCTGCCGCCTCCTCATGTTCCTCAAGCTGCTGGCCATGTACTCCAGCGCCTTTGTCACCGTCGTCATCAGCCTGGACCGCCAGGCCGCTATCCTCAACCCCCTGGCCATCAGCGAGGCCCGCAGAAAGTGCAAGATCATGCTGGGCGTCGCCTGGCTGATGAGCGCCGTACTCTCCATCCCACAGGTAGGGGGCACTCTTTCACACATTCCATCTGGGGGCAGCAGTTACCCACCAGATGTCCAGTATGTGGGGAAGGTCAGGGGGGGAAAAATAGCACTTTCCAGAAGACTGATTGTTTTGGGGTGAGATCTGTGCACTTTCTACCATTTCCAGATAAAAATGTGATCTGATCAATCCCCAGATGGGACTTACTATTTTGATTCGATTTCTTAGAAATCGTGCCCATAAGTCTGGGATGGATATGAAAATTGATCTTGGAAGAGTGCAGAATTGTTACTTTTACTTTTTTACTGTAATGTCATGACGTGAATGAGATCGCTGTGAAATCCCAGCAGCTCCCACCCTCCTCTGAGTCTATATCTCAGTCCAATATACCTCACATGGTTCCCTGATATCCAATTTTTCAATCTCTTTTATAGATACCTCTGTGTTTTTACTGAATAGATTTGCTCATCATCGTCAGAGCTCTTCCTGAGGTACAGTTTTGAAAGTCTAAAACAGCTTAAAAGTGATATCTTACTCATACATAAATGACTGAATCATACATGAGCTTAGCTTTGTACATGAGTGTCTTGGGGTATGACAGCTGTATAATTAGCATGACGTTATGAACTCTCCGCATCTTTCTTGCTCTGTAGAGCATCAGCAGGAGCATACTGAGTGAGCAGGTGCCACAGGGAGAATCTCTAGACCTGCTGCTCCATTTGACAAGCTAACATAGTTGAGCCGTTGCATAAGATGTGCTTCCCAGCTGTGTCTGCAGTATATATGCAACAGTATATCAGGGTTAGGCAGCCCTGATCCTGGGGTGCTGGTATCCCTCAGGTTTTCCATCCTACCTGGTCTCTGATGAAAGACACCTGATCTCAAGCAGACAGTAACTCATCACGCAGCAGAGAAAACCTACCTACTCCTATGCTATATTATCCATTTGCTTTAAAGCAGAAAGTATGGGAACTATCCATCTGCTTTCCATTAACTTTTATCCGTTGCTTGGTCATGACAATCTCAGGCAGCACAGGGGACACCTTGGATGGGATACCAGTCCATCAAAGGGCATACAGAAACCTTTGCAAACACAAGGAGAGCATGTAAGCGTCACACACACAGCATGGGAAGGCAAACCGGCAGCACTGGAGCTGAGCGCCTACTGTGCTTATTTGGAGACTCAATGAATATCTGATCATCCATGTGTAGATGATAACTCCTGCCTATAAAAATCAGATCTTTCATAACTGAATGATGGCCTTAGCTAATCAGTCATCTTATTAGCAGATAGTACACCTGTCAAACACCTGTGGCCTGCATACTGAGCTCCACTTCTTCGAACAACATTCCAGCATTTTGATAATTAATGCTCTTATAACTAGACTCCTATAGGTATACACATTATGACTATAAGTATGTGAACACCCACAAGTGCATAATTAAGCACACAGGCATGCAATCTCCAGCACTGGCAGCAAAATGCACAGAAGACCTTAGGGACTTTCAACTTGGCACCATCGTAGGATCCCATCTTTCCAACAAGTCAATTAGCCAGATTTCTGTCCTGCTAGAACTGCCCTGATCAGCAGCAAGTGAAGTAATTATGCAGTAGAAACGTCTAGGAGCAAGTTCAGTTGTGCCACACAACTCACACAAATTTTGTGCCACACAAGCTCACACAAAGGGACCTGGTAGCCCAACATCGATACCGGTGGAAACTGCTCTAAGACCTCCTCTAAAATGTCACAAAATATTTAGTGGAGTATGTGCCGTTATATTTACATTGCTGTTACAAAGAGCGTGCTAGAACGTCAACTTCATGGCTACTTCATTCAGGATCAGCAATAATATCGTCTAAAGTGACTTTTTTCTAATATATTACATTCCTGTGGCTGCACAGTCCAGTAAAACCCACTGAAGTGCAACTTCACTGGACTTCAATGGCACTTCTGTTTTCAGTGCAGCAAAGCTAGATGTTTATTGGATGAATGCTTCAAAGTGACATTTCCAGGGAAGCTCAATATCTCTGGCAGTGAATGGGGCAGTGGTCTGGCCAGGACTCTCGGCTGCTACATGACGATTGGAGGGACTGTCAAAGTGGCTGCACATCTTTGTCTTTGACAGCATTTTGAAATTATACTTTGGCATCGGAGCATTTCAAGGTCAATCCCATGCAGATTTTCGGCAGATGAAGTCTTTTCATTTTTTCGGTTTTCATTTGTACATATTCTACTGTAAATAAAAACATAAATGTGACATTCTTGAGTTTGCTCCTTGTCTTGTTAGTAAGGTTTGTTGGTTAGTAGTTTAGTAAACTTTGTTTGTTTATTATTGTTTATTACTTTTTTATTCATTCGGTGGGTGGGGGGGGGAGGGGTGCTTCCCCTGTTTGAAAGACTGTCAGCCACCACTGATCAATACACAACCTGAATGGCAGCAAATCCCACCAGCAGTGTTCCAGCATCTGATGAAAAGCCGTCCCTGAAGTGCAGAGGCTATTATAGCAAATAAGGGCGAACCAACTTCTATACTCATACCCTTGGTTCCAGAATGAGATTGAAAGTGTATTTCAGCACCTTAATGATAGTAGCTGAAAGAAAATTACATAGAAATGGCCTTGAATGATTTCAGTATATATTAATATTTTATAGAATGATGTGTTGATTGAAAAAATATCTTTAAGCAATTGCCCTTTTCATATGCCCCTTTAGGCATATTATTACTAATCTGAGCTCCTGAAATGAACTGTCTGAGGTCTTCAAATCACCACGCTGTCCAAAACATCACCAAGGACTTATCAAACGACAAAGAAGACTTCTAAATGGCTTCGGCGTCAAATTGTTTATAGTAGCATCTGTACAAGAAGTGATTCTTCTGTGTCAATTTACTGCAATTTTGATTGTCAATAAGCTGGATATGATGGACAGGCATCCTGTCCAGAGTGGGCCCCTGCCTTGTGCCCTATGCTGCCTGGGTGGGTTCCAGGATGGATGGATGGATGGATGAAGCTAATAGGTGAGCTGGTATGCCAGGAGACCTCTGGTGTTCTGTTTTCCCAGATCTTCATCTTCCACAACGTGACCATTACGGTTCCGCAGACGTTCACACAGTGCACCACGCGGGGCAGCTTCCAGAGGCACTGGCAAGAAACCCTTTACAACATGTTCACCTTCACCTGTCTCTTCCTCCTGCCCCTGGTCATCATGATCTTCTGCTACACCAGGATCCTTGTGGAAATCTCCAAGGGAATGAGGAAGGGCAACGGTATGCTAATCCACAGATCTTCTGAGCATCCAGTAACTATAAAGTCATATCTGGTCTACAGTATATGCTGACTGGTTAAGAAATATGACTAAAGCCAGTTCATGGTTAGTATGCTCACACCTCAGAACTAGCAGCTAGATAACTCTTTATAATGCTAATCAACTAGGTAGTTCAGCTGACATTTCATCTATTTGTGGCAAAAAATGTTTAGCTAGACCAGTGTGCCTCAGTAATCTCTCCTGAGATCCTCTGTTTACGTGGATTTTTGTTCCGGCTGAGTCCTTAAGCTTGATTTAACTATTGGTTGCATTCTGTCTCAAATTTATATTATAGCGTTTCTGAGAATTTGTTATTTTTTGTGACATTCATAGTAGTACAAAATAATGTGGTTTCATTTTTTCCTAGACCTTGAACTATAAAGAAGCTGTCTGATTTTTGCTCTAGCTATAGTGACTTGATTAGTATCTTTTGTTACATTCACAACAAGCCCTACTCATGAGGCTGGTTGAAGCTGAAACTCATACATCTGTCTGCCGAGACTGAGAGGCGCTTTGTTAGGCTACAATTTGTTTAGGACAGAATACTTCAAGAACATCAAGGAACCTTCTGCACTCGCAGGGCATGCTGAGTAATTTTTCTTAGACTGACTACAGGTGGAACTCACTGTGTATATAGGTTATAAGAATCCAGTGTGAGTACTGTATGGTCCTGGATGTGTAGAAAGATGACTCAGGATATGGTCTATGTTTCAGTGTCTTCTGCGGAGGTCCATCTTCGCCGCTCGAAGAACAACATACCAAAAGCACGAATGAGGACTTTAAAAATGAGCATCGTCATAGTGTTGACCTTCATCATCTGCTGGACCCCTTACTACCTGCTGGGTCTGTGGTACTGGTTCTCCCCCGATGACCTGGAGGAGACCGTCTCACACTCGATGAGCCACATGCTCTTCATCTTCGGCCTCTTCAACGCCTGTCTGGATCCCATCATTTATGGACTCTTCACCATTCACTTCCGCAAGGGCCTCAAGCGATGTTGTCGCGGCGCGGCCGGCGTGGCCGGCTCGGAGGCGCCCTCGCCCGTAACGGGCTCCGTCAGGCGCTCACCCTCCCTCCCTATGAAGAGACGACCCCCCGGAGGCCTCACCCAGGTGGGGGACAGCCGGAAGCAGAACGAGAAGGCCTGCCACCAGGGGGCGTGCGGTATAGAGCAGGAGCGATGATGGTACAGAGCTGGGCTACCTTGCAGTAAGGATGGATGGAAACCAGTTCCAGACTGGACCTCAGTCTGGGGCTGGTGACAGTCAGGGCGGAACGGGACGTAAACCAAGTATTCAGCGGCTGGATCCTTTCTGCTGTATTCCTGTGCCCCTACTCAGCCTCTACTGATTTAGCACAAATATATATGATGAAAACCCTGAAGATTCTAAGAAATGTTGTTATGTTGACTGTCAAGGTTTAACATGGGCTGGTCTCTCTGGGATAAAGAAAGACCAAAAAAGACATTGAACCGCCATTGAACATCCATGAAACGGCTGCAGGTGAATGAAGGACTTGTCACCTGATTGCGGGTCTCCATGGGTCATCCTTGCCCTCCCCTCTCTTAAAAATAAAAAGAAAATTTCATTTATTTCATTGTGAGAAGACATAAACATTATGTATGACGTGAAGTAACCCAACAAAATGGGATTGACAGGAGGTGCTATTCTGTTGAGTAGCATAGTACTTGCACAAACTGTTTCTTTGTAAGGAGAGTGGCATGCTGGGGTAAGGTGAGGCGCTTCATCTGCTCCTGTGTCATGCGGCACATGGGTGACAGCGAGATGGCGTTAGTCTCAGGGAAATGACTGTGCATGCCGCCATATTCTCTGCAGAGCAGTGCTGCAGCTGGAGACGGAAACTGTAAAGTATGACGCTCTGTCGCGTCCCCCGGTACCGTCTTCATCCTCCTTCCGTCGGCCGACCCGGTACAGCAGCTCTTCCTCTCTCTGGTTCCAGGCCCATCCCACATGGCAGAACTTCCTATGGCGTGAAGGCACTTTGATTCTGAAGACTTGGCAGTAATAATGCGGTCAAGCTTATGTGAAAAGTAGCAAAGTGTGATGATTAAGGCGGGGAGGGGGGGGGGCATACTGAGCCCCTTTAGCAGAACCACTCGAAACGGGCTGGACTGAAGTAGCACCCAGCATATTATCATGATGAGCCAGCCCTGCTTTACCTGCCAGCAATGACTAGGATGACAGGTACAGATCAGTACTACAGTAGGTATGAGCTTGACAAGGACTTTCCTGGAAGCCTTCTTTACATCATCCATAGCAGGGATGGTCACCAGGCGCTGTGAGGATAGTCCAGATGCCATTGTCATTGCGTCAGCACTCGACATTTGTGCTAAATGTTTAGGTATTCCTACACCCAATGCACAAGTGGAATGAAGAACATTTACAGATTTTTACTTACTGCATCCTATAATAAGTTATTCAGTTCTATTTTGCATGTGCTGGTGTTTCAAGTAACAGTGTATAATAAAAACAATGTGAAATATACATAGTATCATTTTAAGTGACTGAACATTATTATTGTGTAATAAATTACATGAAAATTCAATTTTTATGGATTTATTTCAGATGACCTCAAAAGCAGGCAAAATCTCAGCATTTATAAATTCATGCATTTATAATGAACAGTTATTTATGACCATATGCAGTTATAAAAAGCACAGGATCATCTCAGAGACATGCAGCTGTCGTTCTAAACCACAATTTACTTATGCTCACAGGACTCTGTAAAAGAGAAACACATTTTTACATCAAAAATTTAACTGTCTGCAACAACTTTTCCGTATTTTGCATTCAAATATCAATAATACAATTCTGTCCATTGACACAGGTTATCAGACCCAATCAGCTTTTAATAGGACTTTGCCGATTCAAAATGCAAAAAGACGAACACATATTCCACATCAAAAGGGTACAATCTCCCTAAAAATAACAACTAAGGTTATGGTAAAAGGGGGAAAGTGTGCAGCTCAGTGGATTAACCCTCTGTGCCTGATTTTAGGGTTATGGGCTCCTGCCCGGCGTTGGTAACCCCCAGCCCTATGGGTGCTGCATTGGATGGCTGCCCTTCACTGCCAAGCTCGCTCTCATCCACATAAGTGTTTGTGTGTCATAGAGAGCAAGATGAGGTAGGCAAAAAGAGAATTTCCCCAAGGGGATCAATAAAGTCTCATTATTATTATAAAAAAAGAGTCATTCTCACCTGACATAAAGGCAAAGTGGTCACCCATCGCGCTGCGGTGAGAAACGCCTCTTACCTCATCACCACTCACGCAGGCACTTCCCCTTTTCCGGATCATTCCTCCTTTAACTTACAGCAATAGTTCTTCGCCTCCTTCTTGAATTTCCTGTCTCCCTCCTTTCATGTTTCTGGCATTTTAGTATTCTCCATAAATGTGTCCCCATCTCATCTGCCTGTTTTCATCAAATCAAATGCATTTCATTACACAGCTTGCTGCATAACATCTCCCCCATTTACATTAATAAATGTGACACTGTTACACATTTATATTGCTATCATACTGTATTTCCATACTTCAGTACAGGACATTTCCACTCACCCACTATTTTATTGCATTTTCAATCAATAGCCCTTTCAGTGTCCGTTCATTCAAATCACTTAATATTAATTGACAAGTTCTGCCGCTTGGAAATCAGCTGGTTCAGTGAACCTGGAGGAAGAGGCTTCAGAAGCAGGCAGGAGGCTCGTGTGTCGGCCTGGAATCTCTGGTGTTCCTGTAAGGTCTTTTCCGGTCATCCAGGCTGCATCCAAGTTCCGCCCTTTGGATCAAAGTCAGCCTTCATCGTCATATATTTCTTGGATTTTCAGGGTTGCTGCTTAACCACCTCTCCTTATATACTTTTTTTTCTCTTTTTCAAGGTCTCTTTTTCCATTTTTTTTGACTGGCGAACACAGATAATTAATGCAGCACCATGTCACTATGAACTTCGGACATTAATCCCAGTAGCGCGATGTTCAACAGCCTGGTTGTAGCTGTTGCGTATACATTTTACTGTTAGAGGGATTATGGTCACATTGCTCTCGCACAGCAGCTCGACTCGATTATCAGTCATGAGGCTCTCCATCCCTTTTGACAGCTTGTTCCACATCAGGAAGCTTGGCTTGGAGGTGGGGTGGAACAGAGTAAGATAACATGAAGGTGAGCAGGTATGGGGTGAGGATGACACAAAGGCTGGGCGTCGTGGGCGGTGAGATGACAGCGGGCTGACCGAAAGCAGGGGCAGGGTATGACGATCGGGCCGGTGGGCAGCCAAACAGAGCAGGGGGTCCAGGCTGCACCGACGGTCAGGCCCCGGTCAGAGCAGCTGGGTGAGATCAGCAACGATCCAGAACAGGGTAAACAAGGAAAAACATCAAAGGCAGCAGCCACATGGAAAATAAATAAATACAATCAAATGTTTAGCTATTCAGCCACTCTTTTATATATAACGGAAAGAGATAAAGACTATTCTCTGTGTTTTTACAGAACTTGGGTAATTGGCAGCTCTTCTAAGCAGTTGCTATATTGACTTTCCTTTGAAGGAATGAGACTTTGAAACACTTTTTGCGAAAGGGTGCTAAGCTGGACGTCTCCCATACAATCACACTGGGACAGCCCCAAGCAGATAAGATCAACATACCTGGGAGCCCCAGACCGACATCAGAATGAACACTCAGGTGCTGTAGATTTAGCAAACCCAGGGGTCTCAAACTTAACAAACCTGGGGACTGCAGGCTACCAAAAATAACATAAACAAGAAAAAATAAAAATGACACAATATCAATAATTTGCCAGCGGTAAAGCTTGCCGAGCTTGTTTATCGCAGTAATAACGTGGCCAAGCAGACCCCACCAACTAAGAACAAAAGCAAATTCCCCTGGCAGTGAAGAGATGAGATGATTTCAGAAGGAGAATAAAGTTTAAAATTACATTTTGGGGAGTGTTGAAATCATAGTTGACCCATAAAGCATGATATCTTCCACCCTCAGAATCTGTTTGACGGATTGGGCAATGGTGAGGTAGCTTTGATGAGGTCCTTTAAATGAAACGTGTCCGAATAGCCATTTTATACACTATTAACTGGCTAAATAGGTCCATGGGTGAATATCTGCGGGATCCATCCAGGCTGCTGACAAAGCAAATCACCACATGGCTGCCTGTAACATTCGCCCACATCATTACCACTTCATTTGCTGAGCACCCCCCAGTCCTCCCACCAAAGAGCAGAAAAAATAGTCAATTCATTTATATTAAAATATTTCAGTAGCACAGTTACCTAGTTAGCTCACGTCTGTTTCACAAGAAAAATAGTGAAATATTAAAACTAGTGTAAATAACTGTATTGTTGTGGAATACAATCAGAGGTCTTTCTTAGCAATAGGCCAAAGCAAAGACCAGCTGGAGGCAGAGACCCAAGGAGGCGACCCAAGACGGAGGCCCGAGGTGGAGGCCCGAGGCGGAGTCCCGGGTGACAGCCCAAAGCGATGGCCTGAGGCGGAGGTCCAGGTGACAGCCCAAAGCGATGGCTGGAGGCGGAGGTCCGGGTGACAGCCCAAAGCGATGGCTCGAGGCGGCAGCCTGAAGCAGAGTGCGAGGCGGAGGCCCGACGTGGAGGCCTAAGGTGACAACCCAAAGTGATGGCCCAAGGTAGAGGTCCGAGGCAATTACCTGTGGTGACGACCCAAAGCGATGGCCCGAAGTCACGGCCCAAAGAGATGGCCTGAGGCAGCTGCCCGAGGCAATACGAGGTGATACGAGAAGGCAGCCAAAAGCAACAGTCTGAGGTGGCAGCCAGAGGTGGAGGCCCAAGGCAGCAGCCCAAAGCGACAGCCCGAGGCACAGGCTTGAGGTGACGACCCAAAGCAATAGCCAGTCTCTTGGAGATCTGTGAGCCACTTGCTGTCAGCTGCATGGCCAATATGTGGAGGCTTAAGAAGGATGAGTACAGAATGAAGGGAGGGAGGGAGGTGGAGTGCCTCCTATGGGGGGGTGTGCTCTGCTTATATTGTCAACAGGGGTAAGGGGAGGGGGCTTCTATTAGGGGAAAGGGGTGTAATTCATTAATCTCCATCTCTGTCTTCCTTCATCTCAATTTTATTTGATTTGTATGGTTATTAAAAATCGCACCCGGTATATCTTGCCAAAGCAATGCAGTTCTAAAAGCTATAAAATATATATAGTAAGTATGACAAATGTTAAATAATTTAAGGTGGCGCAGTGGCTTCACACTTCCAAGGTTGAAGGTTCGATTACCCGCCAGGCTCTGCGTATGTTCCCATGTCCTCCATGTTACGCCAAGTTAGGGCAGTCAGGGTCCCTAAATGACCCTTCGTGTGCAGGTCATGGAAGACTTATAATTGTTAAACCTTCCTTATATCTTCCAACCACTTATCCAGTGCAGGGTCATGGGCAGGGGGCTGAAAAATATTCCTAAATATATTTATGTATAATGAAATTACAGATGCATGCCCCCACTACACTGAGTGGTACGCAGAAATGTGTGGCCCAATTGCAGACTGCTGCTTTATTTAACCCTTTGGCTTGAGTGAGAGATTATTCTACATATAAGTGTGGTGTGGGGGGAGGGACAAGCTTAAAAGAAATAACAACAAAACAGCAGCTTTCGTGAAAGCATATTCCCCTCCCCTTCCCAGCCCTAACCTTAACCATAAGTAATCAAACAAAATACAAGCTATTTTTAGTTTTTTGATTGCAGAAGAACATAAGAAATTTACAAACGAGAGGAGGCCATTCGGCCCATCAAGCTCGTTTGGGCAGAACTTAACTCATAGCTCAAAGTTGTTAAAATCTTATCTAGCTCTGATTAAAAGGAACCCAGTCACAGATTTTTATAGAAGTGAGGTTTATATTGATCATATGGGAAATGATCATACCTTCTGTGTGACCTTCTTTATCATTCTATAAAAAAAATGACAAGAGCATATGCTAAAGATATGGGGCTAATTTGTTTTTGTCTCCTTCAGAGAATGCATTTCTTATGCAGATTACGTCTGTTTGAAGTTGAATGAAATCAGGCTGTCTTAGGGAATGTCATTAGGTACAGAATGACCGCACATTTGGGGAGCTTCCCGCAACATTAAAAGCAAAGTTAATGCATCTGTTACAGACTGTTGTGAAGATCATTGGTCAGAAGGATCAATATAATCTTCAGTCAATTTTTGAACAATGTGTACTCAAACAGGTAGAGAGGATCCTCAGAGATTCATCCCATATTCTGTACTCCAAGTATAAGCTGTAACCGTCAGGCAGACAGTATTGAGTCCATCGGCGCAAACCGTTTGAAGAACTCTTTCGTTCCTGTGTCTGTCAGTATTTGGAGCAATAGCCTAAAACAGCAGAAGTAGTTATGGGCAATTATATCTAAATTATATATATATATATATAGTATATCAAATTTGATTTGGTTACTTATGGTTAAGGTTAGGGATGGGTACGGGCTAAGGGTGCCGTGATTGAGATGAGGGTTTTTCCCACAGAAATTAATGGAAGGTCCCCATTTAGATAGGTACACCAGAACTGGTGTGTGTGTGTGTGTGTGTGGGGGGGGGGGGGGGCAGCCTCCAGGGCACAGGGGCCATACTTCCTTGTATAGGTTCACCATGACACCACACTGGATGAGTGGTTATAGAAGCGGAATGAATACTGTAATCAGTGATAGTGGACGTGCATGTGATGGAAAGGAGGGAGCCAATCAGGACCTGCTTTACCCGCCACCCACAGGCTGTTTACTTCAGTCTGTGCTATTGTCATGTTTTATAGAATAAAGTAGATCACACTGAAGGTGTGATCATTTCTGATATTTGTCATTTTTTGTGGCAAACTCACTGAGCAATTTGTGCGCTTAGTTCAGCAACTTCATTAAAGAAACTGAATTTTAAGCAATTAATCATGATTCACCGCATTAAAAAACAAATGGCAAACAATGTGAGCCTGAAGGAGAGACGGCAGAGGCCCACGGCTGGATGATTTGCACGCTGCCAGCTGGCTAAGGTTGGATTAGCTGGTTTATTAGGGATCACGTTGGGTCAGCTGGGTAGATCTGAGACACGGTGAAGCACGGAGGAATGCGCAGGTGCAGGTGCAGTCTACCTCCGTTTTGCAATTGCGGTGTTGCTTTATAGTTTAGATTTAGAGTTAAACTATTCTCATGGTTTTCTGCCTTCTCCTAGAGGAGCTTAGACCCTCTGTCTTATCCTTGGCTTCTCAAAGTCATGTTTAAGTTCAAACCATACTGTCCAGTAGTGATGGCCAAATGAAGCTTCATGAACCATTTGCTGTTCTTTTTTGACTTCACTAGATGGTGATCTTATTTTACCTTGGGGAATGTTTTGAACCCTTTTCTGTACAGAGAGCGCCATCTAGTGGGGTCAGAAAATACAGCAAGCGGTTCATGAAATTTCATTTGGCCATCACTACTGTCCAGTGTTTCTATCCTGCCCATCTGCCACACCTTCATCCAGCACCCTGCACCCCATCATTCAAGTTAAAGAAGCAGCACTGGCCTTCTTCTGAAGCATTGAATGACCAGTAACTGGCCATATATTTGGGCGCTTCTAACTGGTTTGCCAGTACAAAGAAGTCAGCATCTATTACGATTATTGATATAATCTGGGGGTGGCATGGTGGGGCAGTGGTTATCACTGTTGCTTCACAACTCTGGGACCTGGGTTCCGGTCTCCGCTGGGGTTCCGTGTGTAGAGTGTGCATGTTTGCCCTGTGTCATCGTAGGGTTTTCCCCACACAGTCCCGAAACACGGTGAGGCTAATTGGAGTTCCCAAATTACATGCGTGTCCCTACCGTGTGCCTATAGACTCCAGACCCCCCTCAACCATGAATAGCTTAAGTGGTTTCAGAAAATGTACTTCATCCATGTTATTCTCAGGTAAATGCAGTCGCTGTGGCAGAAACACATTCCCTTTCTCTGGAGATAGGCTTAGTATAAAAGCATTTTGTGATATTTAGGCATGTGTGTGTCCTGGGTGCAGCACTTGCTGTGTCTGTGTCTCAGCGCTCTTCACTGCGAATCCCCATGGTCGGCTCCAGTTTCTTTACTTGGGTGTTATGTGAATGAAATTAAATATACTCTATTTGCTATTTGTCCAAGTACAGCTACTGTACATAGGAATCCTTTGGTTTTCACACAGTCTTACTCTCCGCGTGAGATACAAATGTATGTCCAGGTGGGATCAAGTTTAGGGGTCACAGAGTGGATTAGCTAGTGTTCATGGGTCCAGGGGCAGTTGTGGTTAAGGGCCCTGTTCATTGTAATGACATGATTACTCAGCCGGCCATAGTATTCAAACCCATGACCTTTTGGACATGGAGAAAATTTCAGACTACCTGATCTACTACACACCAACGCAAAAGGACACATTTAATAGGCAGTAATGAAATCAATCTCTGTCTCTGTCTGCCTCCTTCTCAATTTTACTTTTAACCCCCTGAGCTACATGCTTCCCAAAAAAGGACACGTCCGACACGTTTCTTCCTCAGGCCTTCAGGTTAAGCACCCAGGACCTCCTGAAAACATGCCCCTCTGCCACATCCTGTATTTCACTTTTGTCCTGCTTCCTAATGATCGATGGAGCTTGTGTGGCATCATGCAGGTCTCCAGAAGGTACGTGCAAACTATGAAGTATCTGAGTGCAGCGTTGCCTTGGTTCCCTAGAGCTGAAAGGCAGCTTTTAACTGTGGTGTGGAAACTGCAGAGCCCCTCCTGTGCCTTGGCCCACTGGGTGACGGTCACACGAAACACTTCTGTCCCTCACCAGTAAGAGATGGTGTGAAATCCAGCCTAAATCCGGCCCAGGGTCCCACCCAGGAATTCCAGCTTTTTATATTTAAACATCATCTGATGACAGAACAGCGTCAGTGATGGGAAGGTCCATTTATACTTAGAATGGCAAGGTGTGTGTCTGTGTGTGTGTGTGGGTTAGGTATATATTACATTGTGGGGACCAGATGTACATTTCCCTGGTCCCCACAGGGGAACCTCAATTTTATAAAAATCTGCGAATGCAGTCAAAAACATAAAACAGAAAAAGTCTTGTATTTTCTTAGGCTGGGTAGGGGTTACGGTTGTCATAGTTGGGATTAGGGTTATGCCCATAGAAATGAATGGACAGACCCCACAAAAATATGAATACAAACATGTGTATGTGTGTGTGTGTGTGCGCGCACACAAGTGTGTGTGTGGTATGTGTGTGTACACGCGTGTATATGAGCACACGCTTGGAAGCATCGGATCATCTGAGTGGCCCCCTGACATCACATCCAGTGTAAACAGGTTACATATAGACTTTCAACACGAACCCGCAAACGCATTAAGAGGATCCATGACGTGCTGCTAGCACAGAAAGCAGGACCAGCAACACCAGTCCAGACATTTCACGCTCATGATGATGCCGTTTATGCTCAAATCTGTGGTATCACCCACGGTCTGTATGAAAATAAACACACGTCACCCACTTGTAATGACATTAACGTGTGACATGACCAAATTTGCCAAAGTCCTATTCAGTAACCTGCCTGCTATCTGTTGATATGACAGGCAATGGGGAGAATTTATGCATACGAGTTTTTTTTATTACATTCTGGTTTGTGGATAATAGTTGTAATGTTGACGTGACCAGTACAGAGCCACAAATGCCTCTAGTATAAACCGGAACACAGATCTAGGGCAAGGCCGAGGTGCTCCCCTTCAGGAGTGCATGTTGCCCTGCTTTATCGGAAGATCATTGCGTCTCCCGCGTTTCTTTAACGAGCTACTCTAAACTCTGCATAGACTCACTGTTGTGATTGATAACAAGCTGCACATTTCTGCATATGAAACAGCGAAGATTCTCTGTAAGATTCACCTCAACTTGGGTCTTGTTTTCGTTTACAGTCTTTGTACCTGTGCCGTATCCTGCACACTATTGGACACCTCTACCTGTTGTATTAGCTGTGCAGTGTAATCAAGGGCAGGTTTTCTCCACCAGTAGGCTGATGACTTTGATGTGTGAGAGACAAGTGACAAGTATGTGTGCCTGAGTGAGTTTTTGGTTAAAACTGGGTGTATGTGGTTTTCAATGGGGACTTCTTTCTGCTGGTTACACCTCATCTACTGTCTCACTGAGTTAAACTCTTGTGTAATAGGATCATTTTCCTTTAGAGGGCATACCTGGCATCCCCAGAGTAAATACCTACGGTTCAATATGTGCATCTTGAAGGAAGAATGTAGGTGCCCCGTAGTGTAATAATGCACTGCTGACCTCAGCTCGGGATGTTGTGGGTCGGTGGAAGGAATACTTCGAAGACCTCCTCAATCCTACCAACAGGATCGGGAAAATATGCAGGTTTATTAACAGAATGGCAAGTGAAGGCAGACTGACAATACAATGACCGGACTGGGGAAACAAACTGAAACGCTGACTAAATACAGAGGACTAATAACAACAACAGGAAACAGCTGGTGAACACGGGGATTCCACATGAGGTTAACGAGGGGGCGTGGCACACAGGAGGAGCAGATGTTCGGGGCAGGACACTACTTTAGAAAAATAGACAGTTAATTGATAATTATAGAAATAGTTTATTTAAGAGGTAATAAAGATAACGAATAATTATTTTGTGAAATCCAAAATTAGACATTTAGGGACATGAAATGTGTAATAAACAATAAATTGTGTGAATTGCATGATCTTCAGTATGAGTTAAGGATTTGATTACTATTGTCTGGTAATTACCCTTACCATGTCTGTGGCTGTGTCTTTTTTTTTTGGGAGGGGGGGTGCATAGCCTTGGCCCTCTCCATGCTCTGCTGGGGGCCACTGTTGTGGGCTCTGCAAAGTTCTCATGACTGAAGCCCAATCAGCAATGTACATTTGTGAATAACAAAAGAGAAGAGCCCCGCCCTTGAGAAAATGAGTCCAATCGGTCGGTTCTTTTTCGCTCACAAACACACAGATGTCCCTTTGCACACAGTGTCAGTAACAATACACTTTTAGCTTTAAACACCTCCAACCCTAAAAAAAATCATATTTTTGCCCCCTACTCACTGCCCCCTCCAAAAGGGCCCTATTCACAGGCTGCTGTGATTAAGCTGCCCCCCCATCACGGTCCACCAGCAAAACCATCCTGCAGTCCTGGTGCACGCCAGCGTGTTTGCACTTACCCACGTGCTCAGGGACAACTTGGGGGGGGGGGGGGGGGGGCATACACACTCAGACAGTGGCACTTATATAACCGTCCTCAGATCCAGACAGCTAGAAGGATGCTGGCCCTGATATTTCCCATAAATGTCCGTGCTCTGGTTCTGCTCTGTGACGTGGTTCCCAGGATCTTAGTTCACTGATTCAGTGCCATGGCTGTTTTGTGCCGTATGTGAGTTTAAGGCACGCTTGAACCACACATTTGGCTTACACATTTTTTTACACTTTATTCTCATGTTTACAAACTGAAAACACATTTATTAGTAAAACTACTTTCCTCAGCCAATGATCAACCATTTCTTTTAGTCTCCGTTAACTTTAAATCATGTTCTGCTTCTGGAATTTTATGTAACATTTATTAGAATAAAAAAAAAATTATAGTGCATTGATTTACTACTATGATTCGCCTGACTGGCACTATGTGTGCAGGTAGTAAATTAATCAAAACTGTTCTGAAGTCCTGTTTTCACACATTTAAACATATTACCCAATTTGCTTAATGGAGACAAATTAATATACTGTAGCAGGTCAGTCATGTACAACATCCATGGATCCTCCAACCACTTATCTAGTATGGGGTTGTGGTGAACATGGAGACTTTCTACAAGGCAGGGCCACCCTGGGCTGCATACCAGTCCATTGCAAGGCACCGACTCGCACACACAATCACACACTATGGGCCATTTAGAGACACCAATTAAAATAGCTGCATATCTTTGGGCTGCGGAGGAAAACCCACACAAACATAAGAGAATATCCAGTGCTATAACCATGCTAACATGTTATTTCAACTGGAGACTTAAAAAAAAAACAAACAAACAAACACATTTCCAATAAGCATCTAATAACATAGACTCTGACATCAGTCTGAGTCATACATTTTTTTTAGTTTACATTAACTAGAGAAAAACATATAGGAAAACACCCGTAAATTGCAACCCTGCTTTCACTGGATGCAATTGCTTTCACTGGAGATCTTGATATCCATTCTGTTTTCTTAGTCATTTGATTAAGTGGTCTGTGTCATGTTTGCCTCTTCCAGGATTTGCAGTAGAAAATGTGGTAACTTAAGCTGATAACATCCCTGGTTATACAGGGTCTCCCCTTCAGCCCCCCCCCCCCCCCCCCCCCCCCCCCCACCCCCCCATCTGGAAAAAGACAGACCCATGACTCTTAATTAAAAGGATGAATGCAAAGCAGCTTCCTTGGATACAGGAATTGCTTTAAGGTAAATCGATGCCTGTTTCTCAGGCGGGAGCATAAAAATATAAAAGGACAGAAAAGCATCAGCTTGGCATGTCTGCCTCCAGCGTCCACATTACGACTCGGGTGAGGAGACGTCAGCTGTGGCCCTGTGCGGACAGGCCTACCCGGCTCGCTTTAATCCGCTAACGAGCTCAGTCGGTTAGGGACGTGATTAGGTCAACGGAGCGTGCCATCGCCTGGCACAAACAAGAAGCCGCATATTCACTCCCTAGGACCCGAAGACCCTGATTTAGATGCTTCACAAACATTTCAAACATTATACAGACAGATAAAGTTTCGAAGCCTCTAATAGACAACAGCATCTCTCCGGACTCAAGCTCATAACCGTTTGATTACAAAGTCAGCCGCTGGATCACAGTGCTACCTGCTGCCCTGGCGGAGATAAAAACTTCCCGCAGGATTTCTACTGTAATGCCTGAATGGTATCTAGCTTTACATTTCTTCTGACGTTCCTCCCTGCTAAGCTACGGCGTGTTAGTCTTTCCATGCCGAAGTTATGAGAACATGTTATCAATATTCTCGGCATCCTGCATTAGCTAATACGCTAAACTCCCTTTAGCACATTCACTCCTTTTGCCCCAAACGTTTCCTTAGACTTGGATATATCCAATCAAAATGTAAAGATTCGGCCCCACCCACATTTCTTGCATCCGGCTGTAAATATTTGTCTCATGGGCATGAATTTTCAGTCGCCTGAGATCATGCTACATGAAAAGTGCCAGAAACGCCGAGGAGGCTGCAGCTGGTCACGATCCAGCCAGAGAGGGCTGTCTCACGGGCACGGGGACGGACAGCCACCATCGACGCTGACGTCAGCGCCTTACAGCTTCTCTGTCAGTAATAATCGCCTCCAAGATCCCGCAAGGGGCTGCAAGCACTCCGATTTCAAAAGCCTCGTGTGTCGCCTTTATTCACTGTGTAAAAAAAAAATACGGTGCTTTTCTGGACCTTTGTCTGCTTCTAAATGTGTCTGTGCCCATTGAGACATCCAGAGACCATTGTTATGACAGGTCACGTCAAACCTGGGAGTAACACAGAGACGAGGAGACGTGACGTTTCACGGTCCATCGGCTAATGGCTCTTCTGATTTCCCCGCAGGCATCCGCTCGAGGGCAGTGGCAATGGGAAGGTGGCTCACTCTGCTCTGATGTTGGACCCAAAGTTCTGCTTTTGCAGGCCGCTAGCCTGTGCAGATGTCGTGGTGGTAGCTTTTGTGGTCCATGTGTTTCTGGTTGCCTTGGAAATGTTCATGAAGGAAGGTTTTTTAGGACCAGAATAGAAGTTTCTGCTGTCGATAGGAACACTGTGGTTTAAATGGTAAATATGTACAGCAGGGTATAGGAGTCGCGACCCACAGCCCCGACCGTCACTGTCACTCTCACCCACTCTCACTGGCCCAAACCCTGCCATGAGCATACAGTGAACTCAACACATTTAGCTTAGGAAAACACTCCGACTAGGTAATAGGACAAGCCATGAATTTGACAGGTCACATAATTAACCCCATCATAGTGTTAAATTGCTAAACACTGTTTAAGCACCCATATTACAGACCTATAATTGGGGAGCGTGTTCTTCATTTTCATTTAGATAATGCCTTTCTCAACACAGTCGTCCCATAGAGTAGCAGGAACAGCATAAGGCTGGCTAGAAAAACCAGAAGACAATGAGGGATAGGACAGAAATGGTATTGTGGCAGTGATGGCCAAAAGAAGCTTCATGAACCATTTGCTGTTCTTTTTTACCACACTAGATGGTGCTATTGGGTTGCTTTGGGGCATGCTTTGGGGCATGCTTTGGGACATGCTTTGGGGCATGCTTTGAGCCCTTTTTTGAACAGAGGTCACCATCTGGTGGGCTCAGAAAATACAGCAAGTGGTTCACGAAGGCCATCACTATATTACGATTGTTCGGAGAAAAAGCCCAAGAGGGAGCCAGCCCCCCCCATCACACCCCACCCTGCACTGCTAAACTAGTAAAGTTAGAACTGTGTCTTGGTTCTTACAGGCTGAGTCCAAATAAAATGGCATGTGCCTAATCAACCTCGCTTAGGGCAGATTTTGACAGTCAGTGGGTTTAGGGGTGTCGCTGATGGAGGCAGTGGGTCAGATTCCTATCCTACATGTGCAGTGTCTCTGTGTTTTTGTGGGTTTCCTTGAGATGCCCTGGATTCCTGCTACATTCCAAAAAACATGGAAGTGCTAGTATCTCCAAAATGGTGAGCATTGTACACTGATATCATGCCATCCATGAAGCCCCCTGCCTCATGCCCTGTGCTTCTGGGGATGGGCTCCAGGCTCTCCGTGACCCAACATGAGTGGGAAGATAGATGGATGGATGGATGGATGGATTCATTAAGACTGAAAATGTATTTCGTGATTTGGCCAAAACTAGCAGATCTAAACAAAAATACCAAAAAACAATAACATTAGAAGCATATCAAAAAATGTTGAAATTCCCATTTTGAAATTCTACCAAAGTAATCTTTCACAACCTGCGTCGTGAATTGCACCAACTCCCCGTGGGGTCATCAAGGTCTGCTGAAATTTCACAATAAATTGAGAAAAGCATCTGATGGAGATTCGCGAGTCTGTTCCATGAAAATCTGTCAGAACCAATCAGTTCTGATTCATTACTTGCGTAAAAAAAAACAAGTCTATCCAACCATACATTCTTTAAACAAAAGTCATTCTACTTAAACCATTCCTTTACATTTAACTCAGTACAGAATAAAATGTTATCATTCTGCATTTGTTCAAGGATGCAGCTGTTTCCAAAAGTTTAAACACTCACCCTGTTTGCATGGGTTTCATCTGGTGTTTTGTGGAATTATACCTAACCTTTTATAATGTCACAGTGACTCAGTGGATAGCACTGTCCCTCACACCTCCTGGTTTGGGGGTTGCAATGTCGCCTCTGCTCTGTGCCCTTGGAATTGGCTCAGTCTCCCTGAGTCTCAGACATTTCCTCAGCCCTCTAAAACACATTATTTAGTCTGGCTGGGTTCACTATGTGGGCATATTGCATATGCAACACCAGCCTTGTGCTTTTGGGGATTCAAACCCCCAACCCTGTGTACTTGGGGTGAAGCACAGAGCCACCATGCTGTCAGAAAGGTGTCTCCTGTTCTCCAAAAGTTGTTAAGTGAACACTTCAGCATTAACATTATGTATTAATGCACATATATACCAATTATTGTAAGCCTATTGTAAAAATTCTGCATCACCCAGAACTGACATGGTAGGTATATATTGAATATAATGCGTCTTTCTTACCATTCAGAATTATTAAATATGCAGCGATGCTTATTACTACAGTCATCCTAGACTGTCAAGGGATAAGAAAATCTCAAAACAAAATGTAAAAAACATCTTTCCAGCAGATTAATAAATTCATTCGCATACCTCCCAGCAACCCGTTTTCTTAAAGGGACCATGCAGACATTATCCCTAATGTAATGTCATCTGTTATAAATGTAACCAGAGATTTTATGCATTACCATTACAAACATTATGAGACACAATTTAAAACACACACACACACACACACACACACACACACACAGGGTATTGTATCTTTGTGGGGACTCTCCATTTATTTCTATGGGGGGAAAACTCTAATCCAAAAATGATGACCTTAACCTCTACCCAGCCCTGACCTTAACCATAAGTAATTAAACAAAATACAAAACTTTTGGCATTTTTTTGTTTTTTGATTGCATTCACAGATCTTTGTGGGGACTTGAAAAACACGAAGTCAAAATAACAGTTTTTTTCACATTGTGGAGTTCATTTTGTCCCCACAATGCAATATAAACGTAATACACACACACACAAAATGTAAAACATATCTGTAATCCAAGAAAACAACAGGGTTGGGTTTGTGTGTGAAATCTGAACATTAAACCAGGCAATCAGGTCTTCAATCATCACTGACATTTAGGCTGGCAAATAATTTTATTCTAATTAAATTCCTTTTTGTATTGAAATACTACAGCAGAGCTGGACTCTATTCATCCTGGACTAAATCCATTGTGGGCCGTAATATTTATGGATATGATGCTGTGCTTTTTTGCTGTAGCCCGTAATGCATTAAGGTCTCACAGTTGTCCATTGTGTGTGTGTGATATGCATCATTCTCACCTGCCTTTAATGGATGAGGTAAAAGCCTTAAAAAAATACAATCTTAAGGTAAATTTCTGAAGCTATAATGTATATGTTTTTATGATATAATGCAGAAAAAGAAGAAAGATAAGATAATGTACTAGTATTAGAATGATACTAAAAAAAATGTGAATTTTCATAATGCGATTGAGCCATTCTCAAGAGTGCAGGGAATTTTAGTACAAATCCCAAATTTAACAAAAGGTTCATCCATCTTCCAGCCTATTTTTTGGGGAAATTGTCAGGGACGTGTGGATTTGAGGTGGGGGCTGGGGGTGCCTGCTCACTGGCCCCTTTTTGCCTCACCCTTTTGAGGTCCTGAGTGCAACTTAGCGAAATGCAACTTTAATGGAAGGGGACTCCCCCTCGTGGGAGGACCCGGTCAAGCACCCGCCCCTCAAAGTCTCTGCATGGTCCTGAAATCTGTAATACATTTACAACAGAAATGCATTGTCTTTTTTTAACTTAAATATTTAGCTAATATGAGATTTACTTTAGAAGATAAACATGATTTGCAAATGAGCAAACTTTTAGTATAATTTATTTGCATATTAAATGTATTTTCCCCCGTTTCCCCCAGGTCCGTCCATTCGGGCAGGGGGGGCTGTGGGCTGAGCAGAGCTGACAGCCAGGGGGTGACTATGTCACTGAGGCTTCAGTTCAGCCTCCCAAAATATATACGCAGCATTCTGGCTCTATACATCATTTCCATTTTGTTTTATAGATCACTGACTTTTAGACAATCTTTTTAGACAATCCATACTACATTTACATATTGGTTCCTCGGCCAGTGGCCAGTACCACTGGAATCACAGGGTGCCCTGGTGATGGCCAGTACCACTGGAATCACAGGGTGCCCTGGTGATGGCCAGTACCACTGGAACCTCAGGGTGCACCAGTGATAGCGTGAAATACTTTAATTGACTGTCTTACTGTTTATTTCCTCCTCCCGGCTCCATGGTGACTGTTTGTTACCCACCAGTACATGGTGTTGTCAAAACTATAAATGTAATTCCAAGTAAAGTTAATCACTGATAATTCTGTAGATTCTTTCCCTTCTGGAATCATATCCTCCCTTTGTTTTCCTGTGTTGGATATGCTACACCCCATAATATTCCACGGTATATGCAGCAGTAACAGAATTTCTTCTAGAATGGCAGTTCATGGTTCTGCTCTCCTATCTGCAGACCTGCAGCGTGGACCTGCATATAACCCAATTTATTATACCTGTCTCAAGTCAGTGAGTAGACAGACACCTGAAACAGTGACCCTAAAACTGTTCTCAGGTCAAAAAATAGTGCACATAACTCACTTCACCTTTCTATATATTCTTTGCTGCCCGGAGGGGTGGGGGCAACTGAATTATTATGGCAAGATATATTTAAACTACTTCTGCTCTCATTCATATCCGAGTGTTAAACCTCCCTTATGGATCGGTAATAAACAGCAAGTCAGATCACAGAAAGAAAAGCACCAGGGACTTAAGATAATCCACCTACCCTATTCCATGGCCACTCATTTAATGCTCTGTCACTGCAGGGATTTAAGTGCTTTCTGAATTTCACATATACAGCTTTTACTTCACTTATTCCGACTTTTAGGCCATACTTTACACCTTGTATATCTTTCTATAACTAATACATATAATGCATTTGAATTTAGTACTCCTTAATATAACTATCCTCAGTAACATTGAAAATAACTGTCAGACAGTATGTTTCACTATGGTGGACAAGAAATTCAAACAGTTAAAGCCCATTTTAATTTATTTAATTAGTTACTACTGTCTGGATGAACATCATAACATCATAAAAGTTTTCAATTTCAGGTCAACCTTTAATAAGACAACGTTCTCAGATGCAACACATCCATAAAAGATGGATTGGGCTGGATATCTGGCTGTCTAATGTCAGGTTTCAATTAGTTACCCACAAGTATGTAGGTTTAAAAATTCATATCTGGATCCAATGGACTCACTTTGGGCTCACTTTCCACATGAACAATGTTAACAAGCCTTAAGTCCTGATTCAAATGAGTAAGCAAATTAATTCCTTTTAAAGTTAACTTGTCATGGACCCGGACGGGTTTGGCGTGGGGACGTGGCATGACACAGGTGGACAACCCACTGGCAGCTCCAAGAACAAACACGGGGTTTATTAAACAAAACAGAAAACGCTACGGACACAGCAAAATCAAAGGACCACGAGGGGTCAAACACTAAGGGGGATTAACAAAGACTAAATAACAACAACCAAATACACATCTAACACTGAGAATATCAATACCATCTAACATCGCAACCATCAAACAACAACAATGAACCACTGGGGAACTGAACAGAAGCAGGAACTAAAATATTAAGGGGTAACGAGACTAACACAGGGCAGGTGAGGCTAATTAACAAAGACCAGAAAAACGGGGCACAGGTGAAACTAATAACTCAAAGGAACTAAAAACGGGGGAAACTAAGAACTAACCAAGGAAACAGAAACTAACACTGGGGAATTACAGACAGGTAAAGACACAAGCAGGGGCACAAGGAACAAAACCAAAAACCAAATACAACGTCACCAGATACAAGAACTAGAAAAACTCAAATGAAACACTAGGGAGCAAAATACAAAAACAGAGGAGGCTGGATTTGAACACAGGACAAGGATCACAGGCAGCCACATGCTCAACGCATTGAGCCACATGGCCAGACAGGTAACAGAGGAGAACAAAGACTAACATGAAGGACGGGATGACCAGCGACACCTGCTGGCCAAACGGGGAAGGGACACAGAGTGGGACAACCGGGGCTGACCTTGACATAACCACTACGCAATGCTAATGTCAATTTTACTGTTACCATAATGCACTGTAGTAAATGATAACTGATAAACAATTTCAGAACATGTTTGGGTCAAATGTTCCTGAGACTCAGAAGGAGGCTTGTGTTTCTTTCCTGCTCTTCAGTTGATCTGTTTTGTCTGCCGATCGGTCAGTTTCAGTTAGTCTGTTCTGTGTATCTGTTGGTCAGTTCCGATTCGTGTGTTTTGTGTCCCTTAGGATTGTGTGGAAAAGGGGGGGCAGAGACACACAAAACTGGAAACTGCCAAGTACAGTTTAGCTGAAAAGCAGAACAGAATGAATCCCCCTCCCCCCAAAACAAAGATCCTTCAAACCAATGTGTGATTATGACATGATGAGCCTAGGCGGAGGGGATTGCTTTTAAACCCACTATGAGAAACTGCTGGAATCCATTACCCACTTTCCAAAGGTAGACATAATTTCTTTTGAAGGGAAAAACATCCTTACACTTTACTACATAATAGCAATGCAGCCTTATTCAGAGCCATTCAGTGTTATAACTTCCCTCCATACTGAAGCAATGAAGTAGCTGACATTACCCACACAGTTACCCACGATGCACTAGGCTCAAAGATTTTAATTGGCTTGTTGAAGTTTGAATGGGTTATAATAGAACTGTCATTACAAGAAATATCATAATTAATTGATTCAGCAAGAATACAAATTACTATTGTAGCACTGTGCTTCTCCTTGAGCTGAAGACAAACACCTTGCATACGAAACACTGCATCTAATAGACAGCTGTATTTCCAAATGCTCTGGCTTACTCAGTCTCCAGTTCTGTATGTGTGTGCAGCTTGCAGACTAAACCATTTGGTAATGCTTTCCATTAATCACACTTACACATCACATATAATGCATTCATAGAACATTAAGTGCACCTTCGTAATGCATTCATGGAACATTCAGTGTACCTTCATACAGTAATGCATTTGTAATGTATTCATAGAAAATCCAGTGCACCCTTATAATGCATTCATAGAACATTCAGCACACCTTCATAATGCATTCATTGAGCATTCAGTGCACCTTCATAATGCATTTATAATACATTCACAGAACATTAAGTGCACCTTCATAATGCATCCACAGAATATTCATAAGGAGCATGTATGTATACCGTAACCTCCAAACATAATTTAACAGCTTTAGCATACATTAATAACAAACATCTTTTGCTTCCTAGGGTGGTATGCTGGTGCAGTGGGATGCATTCTTCCCTCACAGCTCCTGGGCTGTCCCTACTCCATGTGTGTGGAGTTTGCATGTTCTCCTAATTTCATGCTATTGCCTTTCAGCTTTATTGGCCAGTTTACAACATATGCTAGAAAGGTAATCAAATATAATGTTCCATTACCTTGCTGAAGTAATCAAAATAGTTAAATTACATATTACATTTTGAACAGGGTAACTAGTAAAGTGAAACCTTTTACATTTAGGTGACCTTTCTTATGCTGGAAGTGTAGTAATGACCAGACACAGAGAGGCCTGGGAGCTGATGGAGCAGACGGGGCCCATTTATCCCTGGAATCGTGGTCCACAGCCAGACAGAGAGTCAAAACCAGGAAGGAGCAAATGAAGAAAAAGTAAAGTGTGAAGAGAGGCAGAAGGCCGTACAATGAGTACAGGGGAAATAACCGAATCCAAGCCAGCCGGCACAAGGCAAGTAGACCAGGAAATCAAGCAGGAGTCGCACACAGAAAGCTAACAATGTACCAAGAACTCAGTATGGAGGCAAACTCGATACTTCAGAAGGTTGTAAATAACACCAATGATTTTTATAGCCTACAGGTGTACCTTTAGTATTTAGGGGAGATGACGTGAGGACCTAGTGGGCACGACTGACTGCTCTCTAGGCACCCCAACCCTCAACAAGGTCAGGATAGTGAACATATCCATGTAACATGGGAATGAGAGGACTGAAGAGGGTCTGGGGGTTTAATAAAACCTTATAAAGGGAAAAAAAGAGCAGGGAAGACAGCACAGGCCACAAGGTCTGGGGTGTGGGCTCTGTCTGTTTGGGGCAGATCGGTAAAACGTTTGATGCTGGTGCAAATAGGGCTGGTAGGAGGACACCCACCCCCACACCCGCCCCCGCACCCACCCCCACACCCGCACCCACCCCCGCCCCCACCCCTGCACCCACCCCCGCACCCACCCCCACACCCACACCCGCACCCGCACCCACCTTAATTCAAACAGGTTTGTTCACCAATGTAGGTTTAAATGCTAGTTCACTTGAGCCCATACAGAGATGGAAGAGAGCAGGTATCTGTCAGACCAGGGTGAGGAGAGCAGGTGTCTGTCAGATCAGGTGAGGAATGCAGGTGCCTGTCAGATCGGGGTGAGGAGAGCAGGTGCCTGTCAGATCGGGGTGAGAATAGCAGGTGCCTGTCAGATCGGGGTGAGGAGAACAGGTGTCTGTCAGATCGGGGTGAGGAGAGCAGGTGTCTGTCAGATCGGGGTGAGGAGAACAGGTGCCTGTCAGATCGGGGTGAGGAGAGCAGGTGTCTGTCAGATCGGGGTGAGGAGAACAGGTGTCTGTCAGATCAGGTGAGGAAAACAGGTGCCTGTCAGATCGGGGTGAGGAGAACAGGTGCCTGTCAGATCGGGGTGAGGAGAGCAGGTGTCTGTCAGATCGGGGTGAGGAGAGCAGGTGTCTGTCAGATCGGGGTGAGGAGAACAGGTGCCTGTCAGATCGGGGTGAGGAGAACAGGTGCCTGTCAGATCGGGGTGAGGAGAATAGGTGCCTGTCAGATCGGGGTGAGGAGAACAGGTGCCTGTCAGATCGGGGTGAGGAGAACAGGTGCCTGTCAGATCGGGGTGAGGAGAACAGGTGCCTGTCAGATCGGGGTGAGGAGAACAGGTGCCTGTCAGATCGGGGTGAGAATAGCAGGTGCCTGTCAGATCAGAGTGAGGAAAACAGGTGTCTGCTAGATCGGGGTGAGAAGAGTAGGTGTGAAGCAGCCTCAACTGAATCCTACGCCCCAGTAGGTAACCGATCACTGCATTTTAATAATTTTCCAGGTTCCCAGATATTTGGAGAGATATTTGGATAAATTATATCATAAAAACAATGACTTCACTGATGTAACCAGTACCAGGTTTGTATAAAACTATGCTGGGACAAAGTGAAAAGTCTGCACAGTTATTATAGGTACAGCAGATACCTAAGATGTCCTGATGCCAGGAAGTGCTGCAGTAAATGCCAAAGAATCCTAAGGGATCTTCTGAAAAAACACATCTACACTGCATCTACAGACAGCCCCAGTCTGAGAGGGGGGTTAGAGTGACGGGTCTAGCCAGAATGCAAGGGGCCAGGGACAGTCTGGAGACATGTAAGTGACTGCTGGGGCGGGGTTGGGGTGTGGGGGGGCGGGGGGGGGCGGGGGTGCACTATCCTTGAGCAAGCAAGAAGCCAGGTTTTAAACTTAATTCAAGCCTCAGTGCTCAGGCAGTGGAGGGTGCTGAATAGAGCCATGACTCGGCTATAATTCAGTGGCTTGAAAGGCAGGTGACCTGTGCCGGTGATGCAGGGACACTGGCCACGCATCATGGGATGCCGGCCAGCTCGCCTCAAGCGAGGACTGTCACTCAGAAGCTCACTGATCTTCTGAGGTTACTGCATTCTGGGAAATGTAATGTTTTTTCTACTCTTTATTTCACTTGTTCACAGTGTCCATTCAAAGATACTTTGATTAAAAAACCTCTCATTTTACCATTTTACATGGTTGAACATTTTTTTAACTTTTTTTTTGTTTTAAAAAATATTATTCATGCAAGCAGGAATAAAGTAAGAGGGTTCAATCGGAAACATGAAGCCTCGTCTTTTGGACTCGTTCCTGAACTGATTTACCACCTGCTGTCTACAACCCCGATTGGGACGCTGTGTAAAATGTAAACAAAAACACAATGCAATGATTTATAAATCGTATAAACCCATACTTAATTGAAAATAGAACAAAGACAACATACCAAATGGTGAAACTGAGAAATTTTAATTTTATGACAAATAAATGCTACATTTGAATTTGATGGAAGCAGCACGTTTGAAAAAAAAGTTGGGACAGGGGCAACAAAAGATTGGAAAAGTTGTATAATGCTAAAACAAATCACCTGGTTGAATATCTCCCATCTAATTAAGTTAATTGGGGTATAAAAAGAGCCTCCCAGAGAGGCAGAGTCTCTGTGCAGTGAAGATGGGGAGAGGTTTCAGGCTGTCTGTCTAGAGCTGTGGTAACACACAAATTTCCCCACTGTGGGATCAATAAAGTCCTATCCTATCCTATCCTATCCTATCCTATCCTTCACCACTCTGTGAAGGACTGTGTGGGCAAATAGTGCAAGAATTTAAGAATAATGTTACTCAATGTAATAATTTGGGAATTTCATCATCTAAAGTATATAATATCAGTAAAAGTTTCAGAGAATCCAGGGACGTTTCTGTACACAAGAGACAAGGCCGAAAACATATATTGGATAGCTGTGATTTCCAGGTCCTCAGGCAGCACTGCATTAAAAACAGACATGATTCTACAAGAGAAATCACTGCATGGGCTCAGGAACACTTCTAAAAGACGACATCGCTGAACATCGCCGCATCCACAAACGCAAGATAAAGATCTACCATGCAAAAAAGACACCAAATCTAAACACGATCCTGAAATGTCACCGACTTGATGAGCTCATTTAAGGCGGACTGAGCCAAAATGTGGTCTGACAAATCAAAATTTCAAATTATTTTTGGACATCATGGACGCCACGTCCTCCAGGCTGAAGAGGAGAAGGACCATCCAGCAGGAAGTTCGAAGCCCAGCATCTGTAACGGTGTGGGGGCGCGTTAGTGCCTATGGCTAGAGTAACCTGCACATCTGGGAAGGCATCTTAATGCTGAACGATACAGGCAGGTTTTGGAGCAACATATGCTGCCATCCAGAGTGTTGTTAAAAGAAGAGGTGATGCCACACAGTGGTAAACATGCCCCTGTCCCAACTTTTTTGAAACATGTTGCTGCTGTCAGATTCAAATTGAGCATTTATTTGTTGTAAAACAATTAAATTTCTCGGTTTCAACATTTGACATGATGTCTTTGTGCTATTTGCAAGTAAATATGGGTTTATATGATTTATAATTCATTGCATTCTGTCTTTATTTAAATTTCACACAGTGTCCCAAATTGTGAAACAAGGTTGTTACTATCAATGTACCTTGAATGCTAAAAGTGATCTAATGCTAAAAAGCTAATTAGGCACAACAATTTAACATAGTTTACACTTTCAACCTAATGAAACATATATAAGTTGCAGTAAATTTCTCCTAGAAGCTGGCGAGTTCAGAATTATAACGGAAAAACTCTACTGTATTCAAATATATCATTTAAGCTTTAAGATTGCCCCCTGCTGGACTTCAAGAATCATTACACTGTAAGGCATCCTGAGAGTTTAATACAACCTGTACCCATAATTACTCAGTGCTAAGATTATGATATAAACTAAAACTGAAACGTTGTCCAAGGGGATGAAGGTGGCGTGGAGACACCATGATTAGCACTTTCTCCTCACACTTCGGAGACAATGGTTTGAGTCTCCATCCCAGCTCCGTGTGTGGAGTTTGCATGTTCTCCCCCCCCCCACCATGATCCAAAAACATGCTAAGGTGAATATGGGCTTTAGGTGTGAATGGTTTGTGTCCTGCATTGGGTTGGCACTCCATCCTGGGCTATTCCCTGCTTTATGCCCACGGCATAAAGTGTGTGGCTCAGTGGGCTAAGCCGTGTGCCTGTAATCACAAGGTCACCGGTTCAAGCCCAACCTCAGCACGTCTGTGGGTCCTTGAGCAAGGCCCTCAATCCCCAGCTCCCTGGGCGCTGCTATGGGTGGCTGTCCTTCGTGGACAACTTGCTCTATATAAAGTATCAATTATTATTATTTCACCATAGACTCCAGACTCCCTGCATAGGGACAGAAAATGGATGGATTGCAACATATAAGGGGATCAAAACCCCAAGGAGGGTGGAGGAGCTGCAACTGACACAGGTTTGTTCAGGCAGTTAATTATCAGGACACATTCATTCACCTTAGGTGACTATAGTATACAACAGAATCTAGACAGCTGTGTGTTGAGAAATCATTTCCATCCTCCAATCCTGAGCAGGGTCATTGGGGGTGTGCATTCTTATTCATTGTGACATGCTGTAGCGTTAAGCAGATCCAGACTGACCTGATCCAGATTGGCATGTGGCCATTTGGGAGAATAAAAGTATAATAATTACAAATAGCACATTAAAAATTCTATAGTATTCCTCCGAGTCACAAAACGATACGGCCAAAATTGTGAGTGCTCGGAGGAACCAGTGAGGTTAGATGGGGACCCCAGATCAGTCAGCTGGGGTCAGCTGGCGACAGAAGACTGAAATTTCAGCTTTGGAGAACGAGCCATGAAAGGGAGGATTTACAGCCTTCCCCACTCTTTCCTGTTACCCTCAGTCAACCCCCCCCCCAGACACAAACGCACACACACAGGGTTGTAATTATACCTTTTTGAGGACTCTGCATTCATTTCTATGGGGAAAACTCTAATCCCATCATGACGACCTTAACCCTACCCGACCCTGACCTTAACCATAAGTAACCAAACAAAATACGGGACTTTTGGCATTTTTACTTTTTTATTGCATTCACAGATCTTTGTAGGGACCTGAAAAATGGTCCCCACAATGTAAAAAAAAAACAGGTTTTTATTACATTGAGGGTGACATTTGGTCCCCACAATGTAATATATACATGACCCACGCACACACACACACACACACACAAACACACAGCTACATGTGCTGCCTTGCAGGGTCGCTCTGTTCACAGCCTTTCCCTTTTCCCACCAATTTGTGTTTAAAGTGTATTATGGCCATAAGGATGAAGGTTAAAATCAGGAAAAGCAGAGCTAAATTTCCCCTGGGCTGCTGCATAAGGTTCCTCCTGACAATAATCCCTTCACCTTTATTTATTCCATAAAGCTTTCTCTCCCACAGTTCTCACATGAAGGCTTTCCACTCCTCTTAGCTGTTCTATCCCTTATTTAAAAAACTCTGCCTGGCTGTAAGGTTTTGGTTTTTTTGCGCCCCTCACCGCCTGGGACACGCCCCAGGTTCACCGTCGCAGCAATGAATAAGCTGGAAGATGTACAGTCAGATACATACATACATTTATTTGATCAGCAGATGTGTGAGTGATCGCCTGAGAGGAGGGATATTATGATATTATGTCTGTCAAAGTGTGTCAGCTTAGCCATTTCAAACCCAGTATGTCCAGCATCCATCCAGTACACCCATGTAATTGTCGAATTGACGACTCATCAATCAATACTTTATCAAATTAATTTATTAATCAAATTAGCTGATGGTAAAATTTTACAAATACATGGAAGCTTCAATTATTCTTTCTACCATTAGCATCTGCCCTTCTGCCATTTTCCTGTCAGGCCACTCAAGTGTTTTTTTTTCACAAATTGTACCTTTGCTGCAGGTCTTCTTAAGCAATGGCTTCCTTCTTGCAACTCTGCCTACAGGACGCTGTTATTCCATGTTACGGAAATGACAGAAGCGCATTCTCACCCACTGCGGCCATAGTACCTCTGTCTAAGCTGCTGTTATTCCATGTTACGGAAATGACAGAAGCGCATTCTCACCCACTGCGGCCATAGTACCTCTGTCTAAGCTGCTGTTATTCCATGTTACGGAAATGACAGAAGCGCATTCTCACCCACTGCGGCCATAGTACCTCTGTCTAAGCTGCTGTTATTCCATGTTACGGAAATGACAGAAGCGCATTCTCACCCACTGCGGCCATAGTACCTCTGTCTAAGCTGCTGTTATTCCATGTTACGGAAATGACAGAAGCGCATTCTCACCCACTGCAGCCATAGTACCTCTGTCTAAGCTGCTGTTGGCCTCCGGGTGGCGTCCCGGCGCGCCCGCTTCAGAAAAACGGACAGACACTGCAGGCCATAACAAGGAAGGTAGTTAACGAGCCTTTCTTGGGATTTCAAAAGCTGAGTAAGGGATGGTACCGGGTGCGGACTGACTACCAGGACGTTTGCGAATTTTCCCAGTGGGCTGGTCTGTATAACATAGCAAATATGATCGCAATCAGCAAAATATACCAAGGTAAGGGGGACTCCTGATCAGCAGCAAAATACACCAAATGGACCCCCCCCCCCCCCAATCAGCAGTGAAATATCAAATTGAGGCCACTTGGCAGCATATTCCTGGGCTGCCCCTGGATGTTACAGTGGGTGGAACACTTACCCCACACCCCAGGGTCAAATTCTGCCCCCTACTGTACAAAGCTAGAGCTGGGTATCCTACTGTTATTGGAAAACGTGCATTTTAGCAAGTATGAGTGCATCTTGGGATGAACTGGGATCCTGGGCAGGGGACCCCTGCCTGACCTGCTTGGGACAGGGACGCTGCAGTGGCTAACTGGCAGGAAGATAGGTGACTGAATACAATTATTAAATAATATTAAATATTAAAAGAATTGTTTTTTTATTAAATTTAAGGCCTGATATATGTGCACATATACTTGTATGGTTATGAGGATATATTTTGGGGGAATGTGTGTGTGTGTGTGTGTGTGTGTTTACAGAGGGCAGAGGGAGGAAAAATGCAAAGTCACATTAATCAAAGTGCACATTTTGCTGTTTTATGCTGTTTGTTGAAGCTGGGTGCAGGCGGTATTTCCCTGGCAAAAGACCGGCATGAACCACGTCTTCACCGCTTCAAAGGCCAGAATCAAAGGCTTCATCAAGGTGAAAGCGCAGAGCGGAGCGATGGCACAGGATTAAAGTCAGGCTGGCCGTTAGGTGACATTTTCCGGGGGCTCATTAAATGCGAATCTGTTACAGTGAGCTGGGCCACAGTGATGCTCCTTGTCATCTGCTCAGTGTCAGACAGAAAGATACTGGATGTGTGTAGACTGGGATTCTGTCTGAGGTGATTCCTGTCTTTTCCTGTATGGAAGACGGGCAGATATTAAGTGTGTAATAAGAGTCACAAGGAACACAAACTAAGGGAGAGACTTTAGTTTGTTTCGACATCGCTCTCAATAACATGCCGGAATTCTCTAGGCTGGTTCACAGCCGTGGTCAGAAAACTATTCCAAACATGCAAATGTATCCATCCACCATTGTCACAGTGAGTATGGAGTCTGATCCAGGAAACGCAGGGCACAAGGAATTAAAATATTCAAAAATACTAAAGGGATAAAAATAAACAGTAAATATATGAAATACCAGGGACGAAGTCTGAAAGCCCACAGCTCATTAACAGAACGTGTGTGTTTACATGTGGTGCCCTGGCTAATGCACATGAGGCTGTTTTAGCCATAGATATGCATGAGTGAGACAGACCTGGGAGTATTTTTAACCGAGACTCCTGGCTTCACGGAGATGTGGTTCTAGTGTTGACTGGCAGCCATTCTTGAGGCATAATTACAGTTTGAACTTCAGCACCACTAAGTAAACCACTATTTTAAGAGCTGGTTTGATGCCAGTGCTGCTACAGTCTGCTTCACCCACAGTGCAATGGCCGACCGATGGGGGGCACAGACCCCTGATGTTTATATAGGTGTAATATTTTTATAGAATAATCTGACATCATTTGGATGGTTCTGATTGGTCTTTGAAGGACTAGTTTAAATCTATATATGTGCATCTGCCCTTCTCTCATTTTACATGACCAGGGTCCAATAATCCTGGATTCTAGCAAGGGCAGCATAGGGCACAAAGCAGGGGACACCCTGGACGGGATGCCAGTCACTCGCAGGGCACAAGGCAGGGGACACCCTGGACGGGATGCCAGTCCATCGCAGGGCACAGAGCTGGGGACACCTTGGATGGGATGCCAGTCACTCGCAGGGCACAAGGCAGGGGACACCCTGGACGGGATGCCAGTCCATCGCAGGGCACAGAGCTGGGGACACCCTGGACGGGATGCCAGTCCATCGCAGGGCACAGAGCTGGGGACACCCTGGATGGGATGCCAGTCACTCGCAGGGCACAAGGCAGGGGACACCCTGGACGGGATGCCAGTCCATCGCAGGGCACAGAGCTGGGGACACCCTGGACGGGATGCCAGTCCATCGCAGGGCACAGAGCTGGGGACACCCTGGATGGGATGCCAGTCACTCGCAGGGCACAAGGCAGGGGACACCCTGGACGGGATGCCAGTCACTCGCAGGGCACAGAGCTGGGGACACCCTGGATGGGATGCCAGTCCATCGCAGGGCACAGAGCTGGGGACACCCTGGACGGGATGCCAGTCCATTACATCACAACTGGAGCTGAAGAAGCCAGCGTTGCAAGTTTGAAATATTGGGTTCCTGTGTGTACATGCATGTATGTGTTTAAATTATACCTGGAATTCATGATATTCCTGCTACAGTGCCAAAAAATGTAGAAATATTTCATAAAATAAGTAATTGGCGATGCAACATACCCATTTTATTTAACGAATCTATTGATAATTTTGTAACTCAATCGGCCCATTTCATCCACATCACTGGGGTTATGTGGTGTAAGGGCTGGGTAATTGAAATTTTCTAAAAATAATCCCATATGTTTCATATCACTAAGTTTGTATAATTATACATGGCACTGGCGGATTTAGATGTGAGCGACAAGGGCAGCCGCCCAGGGCATAAACACGCAGGGGGTAATCATGGGACACCATACAAGCTAGAACCACCACTGGCACGAGGTCACCTTACCCCCCATGGGGCAGCCATTAAAAAATCCTCCATTTTAATCCGAATGTCACTAGTGTTACAGCCACTGTTACCACACCTGCAACATCAAAGATTAAAGGTAATGTCATGATTAGTCAAACCACTTGAAAAGCTAATTAATATCAACATGTTAATATCTTATCTATTAATTTAGCCATTTTGTAAAAATGAAGTCGCTTTTATTGTCACTGATGTTACAGTCCTGGTTTGACCAGCTTTTTTGTATGCTTGTTCTACTAGAAAGTATTCATTTTTTGCAAAGTGAGATACGAAGATGCCTTAAAAACGTATAACAGATCCCTATATTTTGGTGTTTTTTGCAATATATGTCTATAAAAGATCATTAGTAACATGACTGTTTAAAAATAATTCCCTCACTAAATACAGACCCATTGAAATATAAATTTAAAATGATGGAATGACAAGAGTGACAAACTGACTAAAACTTTGCATATTATATTGAAGAATTAAAAAATATAACTGGCATTAAACTCTTAATTTCGCATATCTGATAATGGGACATCTTAAGACATATTAAGGTGGTTTATTTTTGGCATTAATTAACTTGATTTTGAAAAATTTATTCAGCCCATTTCCCCATCCAACCGAAGAATGATCCACGCTTTCAAAAACCACACTTAATTTTAAAAAGTTCTAAAAGTTAATAAAAAAGTTAATAATTAAGTTTTATTTGAAAGAGTATAACATAGGCACTTAGGTCCTCCAGAGTAAATTACGCCATAAAAAAAGAAATGGCATTTTGTTTACATCAGATGTATGTCAGCAGTATTTAACCGTCGAATACATCAATTCATCCATCGCTTAAAATAATAATAGCAATAATAATTTAAATAATAATTATAATTATTATTATTATTATAATGTAAGTCAGTATATTTTTGTTATACGAATATAAAAGTCTGCAACTGTAACGTGATAAGTTTTTTTTAATGAAATACTGATCTTTTCCCGAGAGAAGTGCTACCTGATTGGCCAGTTCGGGAAGCATAATTAATATTCATGAAGAAGTGCTACCTGATTGGTCGGTGAACGTGCACCCATCCACATGTGCTACCCGTTTTTTGCTGTCAAAAGGTTGGCTGATCCTATGAGGTAGCACTTCTCATGAATATTAATTAACTTTCCCGAAACGCATGGTAAAACGCAAATTGGCTACCGGCGCAGAGTGATCGCAGTCTGTACAGGAAGTGTCTGTCCATCTGGTTCGCCCAGGACAAACTTCCCCACTACAACCTGTGCTTATCATCTTATTACTCATCACTTATTTATTCCAGCTTTTAATATATATATTTAATTTCAACGCATAAGACTGCCAGGAGAGTGATCAGAAGCCAGGTCTTTGGAATACTAATAAGAGTTCTTGGGAATGTGACAGCACCGTTTTAAAACTTAATAAGGTCTGCTGAACATATATCCCGAATAGATCAGGAGCCTGCAGTGAAATGCAAGACATGGCAAGCAAATAAACTCCGTCATCTTCATACAGTTTTTATGAGACGTGAGTTGCAGACAGACGGAGCGAATCGGTCGGTTTCTGAGGGCAGGTTTTCTCTCTGTCTAATGTACATGTGTGAAGGGGTTAAAGGGCTTCTTAATGCCGGATAGCCGGCAGCGCAGCTCGTCCTGCATAGTTCATTACCCCGATGATCGTGAGATAACCACGCCACACCACCTGCAAAAACAGATACCCAAATTTGTACAGCACAAAACTTTGTTTTCGCCCCTGCAACTACAATGGAGTCCTATATCAAGTTCACAAACCAAACCCAGGGAAGGGATCGCATTTTCAGGTGAGTCTGATGCCGTCACACAACTGTCACGATCAGTGTTTCAGCTGTTGTTGTTTTATCTTATCGTGAAGATTTAGTTTCTGAAGCGTGACAATATTCTTGCTAGACACTCATTCTTACAATGACATTTTTGTTTTCTATCGATGCCATAATGTAGTTTGAGTGGGGTTCTGTTTAAAAAGTTACTACCCGGTTACATAAAAACTTGTTGCGAGGTTTTCCCATTGCAAAAAGTACATGCCCTTCCTGGAAATGCTCTTTGGATCTGTTTTGGAGTTGTCTTGTTTGTGCATGTTTCTGAAGAAATTGTAATTACACGTGCCTCTTTCCAGGGCAGCGCAGTACGCATGCGCATGCGTTAAGTACTTGATACGAAATAATGCTGCAAAGAAAGAATTAGCAGAGAAACTGCGAAATCTGGAGTCCAGCTTGAGCGCCGGGAGGAAGCGTAAGTATGTTTACGTAGGCAGGGTGTCGGAGGGGCAAGGACACTCTGGCACATTCGGGGAGCCAGTACTTTTGAGGGCCCTTGAATACGCCAAAATATAAATTATACCATCAGAAAGATTATACCGTGACTTACCCCCCCACCCCACCCACCCACCACCACCACCACCACCACCACCACCACCCCTACCCCTGCTCAGCAAATTCTACCGTATTGCGAATTTCTTAAGATCGAAAGTGATAGCCCCAGCGGGGTTACGCCTCTGTACATAGGATATAGGCAAAGGGTAACGTATTGTAGATGATCTAGGCGTGGATGGCCGTTGGACCTTGAAGGGATCTACATGACCGAGCTTAAGGTGATGGATGAAGTCCAGTAGTGGTGTGGTGAGGGTGCTTCTCTGGTTGTTGCTGGTAATGCAGTGTCTACTGTATGGCGGCGTGCGCATGACTACGGTTTAAAACTAAAATAGCTACCCTGTTTCCGTGCCTGTTATCTTGATACTTGTTGATAGCTAATGATGATACAAAATAACTTAAAGTTTATTGCTCGTTCCGACTTCCCACACCCAAAGGTTTTGCTGCGTCTATGAGACGTTGTTTAAGCCAGTCAGTAACTGACAGTGAGGCCTGTCTTTTGTAGGTTTCTGAAACTTATTTGTTCCCATTTGTAGTCTGAGGCTTTAAAAGCATGCCGAGTGAAAACTTTAAATGAAGTAAAATTAATGTTCTGAGTACGGTAGCGTATGAAGAAAGTTACAACAGTTGCAACAAGTATTACTGTGCCCTCATGGTAATCAGTGATCAGGCCATACTGAAGCTGTCCCTGAGTTTCTAAAAGCTGTTCATTTCTTGGTGTTTGGCGTAAGGTAGGAATGCTTTCAAGCAAGGGTATAAAATGAGATGTACAGTGGAGAAATATTTCAGTGCTAGTTACACATAAAATAATCAGCAACTTTTGTAAATTGTTCCAATCTCTGCCACTGTTGTTTGTTTTATGGTTGGTACAGAGAACTCTATATTATAGCCATAAAGATGACTTGTCAGCACATTTGCCAAGGTATGTCAGGACAAGGCGGCCAAAATACTGTTGTGTAACACGTTTAAAACTCATCCAGTCTGAAATAGCAGATTAAAGAAGGGAGTTGGGAAAGAAAGATGTTTAAACATGCTGAACAATTTCTGTGTGTCTTGAAAAGAGGACCAAATGAATATTCAGCTTTATCTGGGGGATTGCCGTGATTGTGCTTTGATTGGCCGGCTGCCCGCCTGCTGCCCTCGTACACATGGTATCCCATGTGTCCGAGTAGCCGCGTCCGCGTCTGGGTTCTCCATGCGTGCTGTCATCACGTTTCCCAGCATCCCTCTCTTCCCCTTCAGTGTTCAGGCTGGGGAACACCGTGAGCTCGGTGGACGCGGCGGCCCATGCACTGCAGCTGACGGACCCGGTGCTGCAGCTCTGCCTGACCGGCGCCCACCTCAGCCGTGCCCTCTACTTTGCGTGTGACAATCTGCTGTGGGCCCGGGCGGTGGGCTTGGCCCCCGGGTTTGACAAGGAGCGGTGGGGCCTTCGCGCCTCCTCCTGCTACCTCCTGAGCCTGCTGCTCAGCCTGCTGCGGGACGCCTACGTTCTGGCCCGGCTGGCCGCCTGCTACGCCCGGGAGCGGCGGCGCTGCCGCCAGGCCCCCCCACCTCCCAGCAGCACCGACAACGGCTCGGCCTGCTGCCACCCCCCAGGTGACGTGCTTCCGTCTGACCTGATGGAGGCACTGTGGGCCAGCCCAGCGGTGACCCTGGACGTGGTGAAAAATGCGTGTGACCTCTTCATCCCGCTGGACCAGCTGGGCGTGTACCGGAGCGGCGCCGGTGTGGTGGGCCTGTGCGGCCTGCTGTCCTCTCTCATAGGAATATTAACACTGCTGGAGCCCCGTCTGAAGCTGAAGCCGTGATGGTGCAGAACTCCAGAGGTCGGCTCTGCTCCGATCGTATCTTCTCACGGCAGTGTGTTCAGCCGGCGGCTCTATTACTGGTGCAAGAGGTCGATTTTCTTATTCACGAGGGATTTCTTTCCAGTGTTTGTCTAGGACTAATGTCAATAAATCTGACAAAAGTCAGATGATCACACTGATCTGGCAGTGGCAGTGTTGTTAGAAACCTGAATAAAATGAGCTGCTGTGTTTCAGTGCCTCAGATAATGACCGGACGGGGAAACAAGCATAGGGAGCAATAAAACTGGCATTATTCCTTTGATAAAATACTGTGTGGCTAAAATGGTGAAAATCCCCTATCTAGCATACAGGGAGATATTCAGTGATGTGATAAAGATGAAGCACTTTTTCATGGAAATGTGCAGCAGCACAGATTTGCAGGCAGATTACAATATTAGCCGGGAATGGAAATAAATCTTGAATCTTTTACAGAGGAAGCCAAGCTGAAGCGTGCGGGTGGACTTATGGATTAACTTACCGGCAGGTACATTGTGCTTCAAACAAAAAAACTACTGTATGGAAAGTGACTTTAACCGTGGCTGCTTTGTTGGGAGCATTTGATTTATGCAAGCCTCTTAACGCTCATATCTACACATTTTGGGGTGTCCCGTTTTCTACAGTACACTGGTAACTGTAACTGGTTCTGCACTGCCTATGGTTCTACCTCACATACAGCCAAACGAGTATGTCTTTTATAAACCAGCATGCAGTCTGCAGTCGTATCACTTTTCTCACTTGATTTGTTGGGAGATTGACAGATTATTATTTTTTTTTTTAGATTTATATTTTGTCTCATAAAAAATTAAAAGCCCATTCAGCTGTTTGCATGTTATGATGACTCTTTGCAGTTGCAAAAAGGTAAAGAACGGTCTACATGGCTCTGAGACTGAGCAGCCACTGCAAAGAAAGCGTGACATACATGTTTAATGAACTGGAATCCTGCTGTGAGGAGTCAATATTTTCATGTGATGAAAATGCTAACCTTATTATCTGTCTGAGGATGGATGTGTATGTGTCATGATATAGATTATTTAATTAAGAAAATTTAAATAACTTTAATAAAATTTCAAAATTGATTCATCTTTCATCTGGAAATGTTGTGTACATCTAGATAAATGCACCCCCCCCCCCCTGTCCAGAAATCAAAATTTAGCTGCACATAGTTGCAGTTCAGATTTTGGATGTTTAATGAAAACTACTACCTGCTGACCATTGTGTTTATGTATTTTTGAATACTGCATTCTGAACATTTTCTCAATCACATTTTTCATAATACACATTTTTTAGCTGCCAATTACAGGCAGTGCCCAGGCCACAAGTTCTGTTCTCTATGTCTGTCAAATTTGTAGGTAAGTCGGGGAAAAAATGATACAGAACATTGCAAATATGCAGTAATAAGTGACCACTTACAGCACTTTTATTGAACCTTGAGTCTCACAAGCATCACAAAGTAGTGCATGCATTCGTTATTCTGAATCATTGAATTTAAACCCAATTTTTTATAAGAGGCTTTATGTCAATCTGTGTCAGGTCTGACTTTAATCTGGGGACTGACTGTATAGGTTTTTTTTTTTTTTTTTATTTAAAAAAATATAAATTTCAATATTTTATTTTAATGATGAATAGTTTGATTTTTTTTTCTAGTACAGTGGTACCTCAGTTCTCGAACTCATTAGAACTCAAATTTCTTAAAAGTCGAACCAAACATTTCTAAAAAAAAATTACCTGGAACTCGATTTGAATCTCAGAAGTTGAACCGTGAACACCGACCTAAGATAACTTGCACACACGGGGAAATGAGTCACGCGACACGTCTCTCAGCGGAAACAAAGGGTAACGCTTCAGTCTCAGCCTCGCATTCGCTGTGATAGCATCGTGCATGTTTACACTAGCTCAGTACTTATATTTAGACAGTAAAAATACATTGACAATGATAGACAACAATAATATAGTAACAGTAATTATTATACAATAAAATACATTTAAAAAAAGATTTCTAATTATTTTAATATCATTAATAACAAACCATTAATGCACTTAATTATAATAATACTGTCGTGCGGAGTGGGGAGGGAATGGAGACAAAGGCGCAGACGTCACAGTAGCGGGGAATATGGGGTTTAATTACAGGTAAGGCAGGCAAAACGCTGGCAGACTATACAATGACCGGACTGGGGAAACAAACTGAAACGCGGACTAAATACAGAGGAGTAATGACAACAACCAGAAACAGTTGATCACACATGGATTCCACACGGGGTTAACGAGAGGGCGTGGCACACGGAAGGAGCGGACGATCGGGGTGGGACACATTGGGGTTTTTTTAACTTTACATATTGTTTGGATACATTTATCTTCTTACTTTACAAATTACTATTTTGATAAATGTGCTTAGATGTGTTTAGTACAGTATATGCTCTTCTTGATTTATCCTGTTCATTTTGTGTTTAAATGCTAAAAAAAAAATCATATTCGGTGTAATTTTTTGGGGCTCGGAACCAATGAATTGGTTTTCCATTATTTCTTATGGGGAAAATTCGATCAGAACTCGAACTTTTTAGGAGTTCTAAACGAATTAAGTTTGAATTCTGAGGTACCACTGTATTTATTATATTATTATAAGAGAATATACTTCAGCTTGGTGCCAAAAGCATCGTCAGGCCTAGCCTGGTGGATCAAAAGTCCTGACATCACCACTTCACATTGAGCTTGGTTTAAAGAAGCAGAAAATGGAGTTGACTTTTTGGATTTGCATTTGTAATTTTTCCCTGAATACCTTGGAGTGGTGAGTGAAGAGCAGAGTGAAAGATTTCATCAGGACTTGGTTAGAAGGCACCAGGGAGGCTGGGATGCCGGTATGATGGCCGCGTACTGCTGCATGCTTCCTGGGGAACCTCCAGGAAAAGCACAGACACAAAGGCACAGACACAACGGGCCACAAAACCAAGCTGTGGAGCAAAAGAAAAGCTAAAGCATCAAAAACTAGAGAAGTTATGTCAACCAATGATTATGCAAAGTAATTTTCTTTGTTTAAAAATATTTGACAATATTTTCATGCTAAATTTATTTAGAACGATAGTTACATTAATAGTGTCATTTGTTGAATTTTAATTAAATTTCTTTTAAATTTTATACGTAAATGTGCCATAATGGAAACACGTGATGTTTGTGATGTTCATGATTAAATTTTGCAAACCTGTGTAATATTTTGACTGCCCCATGCAATGAATTGTCTTTGAGAACCAGGCTTATCTGGTTGTTTGCCAGAGTCACCCCTTCTTTCAAACATACTGACAATCCTCATGGATTCAGTGAATCTTACAGGAGCCTCAGCTGTAGCCTGATAAGCTACGTCATAACAGTTTGATTATTCCGAGTTAGCAGGCTAAAGTGTATAGACCCATACCTCCTTTACACATTGGGACACCGTAAAGGGGACATACCCCAAAAAAGGTAGAGCAGTTAGGAGTCTGAAGGCAAGCAGGCCAGCTTCTGAGCCTGGAGGCCAATGCACGCCCCCTTCCAGGCTCAGCTGAAGAACCTGTAGAGCAGGGGTTTCAGATTCTGTCTGTAGGGAGAGGTGTGTCAGTCACATAGCACCGTCACCCCTGGGGAAATGCTGTTTTAGTGCAGTGCTTCTGAATCCGATCCTCGGGGATCCCAAGACGGTCCATGTTTTTGATTGCTCCCAGGTCCCGGCAGGGAAAGAGTAAAAACGTGGACTGTCTGGGGGTCCCCAAACACCAGGCTGAGAAGCGCTGCTGCTGTAGAGTATTCCAACGGCCATACCTGTCAAGATGTGCATTTGGTGAATTGGACTCCATTTCTTAGGAAAAAAATTCTTTGTTTTTCCATCTCTCTCCAAATTGAACAAATGCTTAGTGTTAATTTCAAAACTTTCATCCATTTCAAATGTATCCTTTGTAGGATTGTGGTGAGCCAAGAGCATTTCCCAGCATGCAATGGCCACAAGGCAGAGGGCTTCCCAGAAATGATGAGTCCATCATAGGGCACAGACTCACACAGAACCACATCCTACCAGCAAACCAAGGACACCAATTCATCCGACGACATGTTTTTGGAGGAAAGTTGCACACTTTTTATGTTCTACGAAAATATCGAACTGAAAAATAACCTAAGCATCAGAGTGGAAGTTGGGCATGATGCCCAAGTGATGCGATAGGTGAGGCCTCAGATCCCTGGTGGGTGGGATTATCATGCTCTGGCCAATCAACGTGCAGTTTTCTGATGGCTTACATTAATTTCCATTGAGTTAAAAGAGACAGTGACCTACACTAATAATCTCACCACCATTGCATAGTAAGCATCAGTGCTCCCATTACAATCTAGCTGTCAGAGACCGGGGGCCTGCATCAGGAAGCTGGATTTCATGTTTAGCCAGAAACTTGTCAGATTTAAGGTACCCCAGTTTAAATGACTATGTTCACTTACATTTCGCCCAGACTACCTTAAATCCGACAAGTCATCTGGCTAAACAAATGATACAGCCCCCAGGCTTCCTCACCCTTGGATAATTAGGTATTATGATTAATGATAGGATTGGCATTTGCTGCTTTTGGCTGGGCTGGGTTTTCATTTCCCCATTTCTCTCTCAATTGTCTAATCACACTTTGTTTCTTTTTCGGTTTTCTCTAGGGAGCTATTTATCAGAATCGGACATTTTTATGCTGCGATACCTGTATGCTTCATGTGAGTCTGCCCACTCAATGGCAAGTTATAGCACTTCTGATCACAAACCTGAGGTTTTTAAATCAGGGTTTGTGATACTCTTTTGCCTCACAATGACCTTTACACACCTTATACATACTTCTGGGTCAATTACTGGAAGCTCAGCCTGGAAGTATTTCTGCCTCAGTTGGCACCATGACAGCTCAGCATTTATTACGGGCAAAACAACGTCTGTCAGGGATGTAAGCACGCCCACTTTATGCCAGGGGTCATCAGCAATCAGACAGTGACCGGCTTCACTTGCAGAAAGTTGCTCAAAGAGGAACCCGCTACCCAAATTGTGAAACATTCATGGACATTTTGGCGTCCTGCGGCTCTTTACTTCATCGATTTGTAAAGTTCATCTCCCGGGTAACAGCAGAAGTTGGCATGCAGTAAATCTCAGGTCCAAAGCTCGAAAAAGGGCAGAGGCTCACAGATTAACACTGTTTAATTAGCACTTTTTTTCTTATTTTTCCAGATTCCATGTACTGAAGTGATTCTAAAGGTTAATGAATTAAAAAGCAAATACCTTTCTACAGACTGAACACATGAAATCCCATTTATGGTAGCTGCCCTATGTCCTAAACAGACTCCTTACTGCCATCTGGTGGCGTCATTCAATAACAAGAAAAACAGCTGATGAAAAGACGTTTATTTTATTGAGACATTAAATACACTGTATTTTTTCCCCCAAACTTAGAGTGGTTGGTAATACATGGCCTTTGAATGAGATGTTTGCAAAAATAAATATCCCATTTCCCTCTATACAGGGAAGTCTGGTCAGTTTTGAAAATTTTTGAAAAGGTTGTGCAAAGGGAACACGGGAAAAAAAGCAACTTAGACAATAAATTATTTCTTACACAAATCTTTCCTACAAATAGGACAAAACGCAGAGACATACCAGATTTTTTTTTTCACATTTCTAAGACATTTACTTACATCAAAAGAAAACTAAACCACAAAAAAGATTAAACAGAAAATTCCCTAAACGATAGATTTGTTTTGTTCGCGCAGTTTCAGTTCATTAAAAGTGACTCTTTTGCATTGGAAAAAGTACAGACACGCTCGACAGTTCTGCAGCGAGATTCCACGGATCACCTTTCTTTAAAAGCTGCAGGTTTGCACAAGTATCAGGCATTTGTAAAATGCAATTTAGAGACATGATGCATTTGAGTGCATGCATTTTGTTCCGTATATGACACGCATTCAAATGCATTTCACTAGGTCCCACTTAACAGGTAAAATCCGAGTTATTAACACTCCTTGCACCCCACCCAAGCCCACCCCACCCCACAGAAGGCACATTCACCCAAAACCGGCGAGTAACTAATGGGCGGTTTTTAAATTTCTCCATTTATTTTCTGGATTACAGGCTCCCCACTGCCCACTATCGGCAGGCTCTATGACGACAGGCGGCTGAAACGGTACAAGGTACCATAGTATTGGTGCACCGTCACCCCAAGCCAGCGACCCGAGTCGCTTTGGTGGAGGTCGGCAGAGGTGCCACCAGGGACCTGACACCTACACACGGATCCGAAGCCACCGATCGGTGGCACGGGCCATCTATATCTAAAAAGGAAATAAATTAAGATGAAAATAAACAGCAGATATTGTCGATGGAGTCAAATCTACCATTTTCTAAGACTGCTGCTATCGGCTATGTTACACATTGCAGCACACAAGCCCCAAACGCCCAGCAAATCGGGCAGACGCCTACTCGACGGCCCTGCTTTCTGACGAGAGAAGCAACAACACCTACCTAATACTCCACAGAAAAACCTCGAAAAACATTTTTTTAGTTACACTTTTTTGATTCTGGAATCCTTTTCCGGCAGAAATCAGATGAATCGAAGCATTTAAAGCACATTTACAGGAGCAAAATGAACCCATTCTACTGCAGAAACCACAGTCTATATGAGGAACACATTACACATGCATAAAACGCAGGGGAAAAAAATCCCAGGCCTTTCCCCCTCCCATTAAAAGAATAGAAAAGTGCCCACACTGATTGATAGTGTGGCTGAGACCAAGACACAGCAGTATAGAGGAGGACACTGGCATTTAAGACTGAAATAGAGCACATTCAAGTGGTGAGCTGTAGCCAAGTACAGTAATAGTAGTAGTTTCATGTGGTCTGCTTTATTTAAGGCATCTAAACGGACAGACAATAGCACACGGGGAGAAATTTTACTCCACTGGCTTCAGGACGGAAACCACGTCCTTTTGGCAAATCCATCACCCCCGACTGCTGCCATTTCAGACCTGAACCAGTCCAGGCCTGACATTCCCCCCTCCAACATCGGAAGCCCAGGGGCAGACAGCCTGAGCATTGAGAGAGCTGAATGCCGAGGGGACACTACATCTGGACGGCGAGGGGGGGGGGGGGGGGTCCTGCAGACCAGTGGCCAGCTGCAGTAAATCAATAACACAGGGGTGACAGAAAATGACTGTCACATTCAGGATGGGGGTGAGCTGGGCTTCATCAGACAGGGGGTAGTAAGCCCCACAGCAGCCCCCCCCCCCCCACAGAAAACCCTCGCCACTGGCCTGACCAAATGTATCCCTATTAGTGTTACAATGAGTGAATCACAGCAGAAACACATAGGTGTTTGAGATGAACAGCGACCCGGAAGTAAAAAATTCAAAATCTGCCCGAAAAATAATGCTTGTATATGCATTTATGTGAAATGAGAAGTGAAACCCTGGAATTTGGGGGCTCAGACAGTGAGACGCGTGTGTGGGTCTCCGATTCAGGCCTCCACGGTAACCGATTCAGCCTTGCTACAGTACCTTGCAAGTTCGGCCTATCACAGATAAAATGAAGAAGCACCATCAAAAACCCTGGCCAGCTATTGGTTCCTTCTGATGTCCATCACTCTAAGCATGGCCAATGAGCGGTTTGGCAGTGGGTGAAACAAGGCAGCAGACTGTATGCATCCTCATACGTCAGAGATCTGAGTCACCTTCATTATCGCTGGCCTCAGCATCAGGGCTTCCAGATAAATACATGCGAATAACAGAACCACGTCTGGCCAGCAGAGCCCCAGGCACGGCGGCTCCGACACTCCCGGCAGCGTGACGCTCTGCACACGGCCTGTAACCGCCAACAGTAGCCTGCAGAAGCATTTCATTTTCCAGCTACAAGAGGAAAAATTTGGCCAAGAACGAGACTTCACATGGTAACCAATCCACATACTACACAAAGGGTCGATACATGAGCGGAGGTCCTTGAAATCACAGGCCGGTGGTCAGTGTCCGTGGCTAGGATGCGGCACGCGAGCGGTCGTACTCCGAGATGAGCACCTTGATGTGCGACAGCTTCCGGTGCAGGTACTCACAGCGCTTCTTCTCCTCCCGGTAGTCGGGGAACTTCTGCGGAAGCAGCACAGAGCCAGCAAAGGTCACCGGGGGAAAAACGGCAAGGGCCGCGTTTTTCGTAATTTCGTTTGTCACCTAAAACCGCATGCAGTGATATTTACGCACTGCAAGCCCTGACTCACCCTACCCACAATGCCTCACCTTCTTATACTTCCTGTACTTGTCCAGGATCTGATCCTCCATAACCTGAAAGACACAGCAGTGTGTTTAGAGGGACACCAGGTGGCAGCAGCCGAACAGCCCCCCCCCCCCCACCCCCCCACCCCCCCACCACCGCAAATGACGTACCTTATACTCCTTGGTGCCGGGCGACAGACTCTTCATCTTGGAGCCCAGCTGTATGAACATCTGCGTGATGCTGCCGATGCGCGAGTGCAGGTCCCTGTACTCCTCATACTCAGCGCAGAAATCGTCACTGTACTTCTGTCGCTGCCCCAGCTCCGTGATGGTGATGTAATTTCTGACGGGAAGGGGGAGGGGGGAGAGGGGTAGTGGCGTAAGCTACCACGCCAGATGAGTCATCTGCAAGCCTTTCTTTGGAGTTGGGAGGCAGCAGTGATTCATGAAAAGCAGCAGAACCATGCGACTCACGTAGCTAAGGGGCGTGATGGCATTTGCTCTCTATCCTGAACTCGCTTGCTGTTGGGTAAGTGCTCAGGCAGCCTGAGCCAATTCCTCAGAAAATATGTTCCAACCCAGAAATATGTGAGCCCCCACTTTGAATTCACCATGATAAATATTTAAAAAATTTATAAGCTTCCAGACCAAGATTCACAGCCTGACTATAAAAAAAATGTGTATAATTATCACCATTGGGAATTAATCCTAATGTATTTCATTCAATAGCTAAAGAAATACAATAGTAATTACACAAATTCTGCACTCATATTTTTGTTTTTTATTTTATTTTATTGAACAGATGCTTTTATCTGAAGCGACACAGAATTGAGAAAGCGAGGTCAGACAGCGCCTGTGAGGGCGAGAGTCTTTCTCAGGGGGCCCGAGGGTAAAGTGACTGCTGACTTCATTTGGCACCTTTCCGATCGCGGACAGAGTCCCAACCTGCAGAGCTACACGCTGTATGGGAAATATACACTTAGCCCTATACAATGTCACGGAAGTAGATCGTTTTGAGATACGTTCCATGTTTGTTTTTGATTCAAGCATTCACTCAGCTTTTAAAGCAAGACGGAATGTAAATACATGTAAGGGCATATGAAAGATGAATTGTAATTTCCAAATTTTAGTTTACAACAGTGATGAGACAAACTGAGTTGTTTACTTATGTGTAAACAGAACTGGGGGGGGGGGCATTATATTCAGCTGTCATTCAGTCACCATATCAGCTTTGAAATCGAGAGCTATTCAGTGACAGCGCAATGACTTTTCTGGTCTGTAGGTGGCAGTAGTGATGGGGCACATAAGAGCCCTATAGCGTCCACAGCACAGCTCTGCCAGACAGATGGATTCTCAGACACTGCAGCACATGTTTTCTTTCTCTGAACGGGTCTGTCTCAAGACATATATGCCAACCTCTTAGCTATTTCTATGGATTGACATGCAAGTATTAATATCGCCAATAGCAAAGTGAATTCTTGGGTGCAGTTCCATTTAAAAACGGAGACTGCAGCATTTTAAACAATGAGATGCCCTGATAGACGCTGACAGCACATGGGAATGTTATAGAATGTGGTCAGTCCTTCTCGGTTAGATAATGAACAGGAATTGTGCGATGTGACACACGTCTGTTTGATCAGATGGAGAAATGGGGATTTCTCTTCCCACAGCCATTTATAAAAGCAGAACTGTGTAGTATATATTCTTTGCTTGAGTTAATCAGAGACACCAGCTAGGAACTGAATAGACTGAATCTCTACACACATGCATGAACATCATTCAGGGTACAGTGAGATGCCTGTTTTGTGCAGACATTGTATGTGACAGTAACACAATGGTGACAGCAGATGCCCCCGCCCACACAACAGCCCCGCCCTCACACTGGCCCCGCCCACACACTAGCCCCGCCCACACAGCAGCCCCACTCACATCAGGTAGTCTGGGATCTCTGTGGGGGTGTCTGGGGAAGCCGGTTCGCTGGCCCCTTCATGGCCTGGAGGCAGAGACAGATAAAAAAAGGGAGTATATCTGAGCTGTCAAGGCGAATGTGACGCGCTGATAAGGGCGGGTGGGTGGACTCATCCATCACTGCAGACAGAGGCGGCCAGGAAAGGGGGGGGGTGCCTTTACGGGGTGGGGGGGAGGCTTTACAGGACGGCTGAAACACAGTCAGCACTCATTAACAGAACATCATGAAACGTGGCAGAGGATGTAGGGGTTGGAGGGCAAGTGTGTGCACACACACACACACACACACACACACCTGTACTCATATCTTTGGAGGACCATTCATTTCTAAGGGCAAAACCCTAATCCCAATTTTTTTTTTGATAGTATAAGAAAAAGATTTGTATAAAACTGAGGTTTATCCTTGTGGGGACTGAAGAAAATTACCTGTTTTTAACACATTGTAGGGAAATCTGGTGCACAAAATGAATGAAAAGAATTACAGAATTGGATGCGAAAGCACACACACACACACGCACGCACGCACGCACGCACGCACACACACACACACAGGATGCTGCATATGACTGATGTAGACCCCGGGAGGCTGGTCCCTGCGCCTTTAAATACAACTTTAAAAACCAGATTTGCGAGTTTACTGCCTGGGGGGGAGGGGAGGGGGGTCTCAGTGCTCACTGGCTTTCCATCATTATCTTCACTAACAGTTGCATCACACGCCTGCATGTCTACAGCGATGGCTGAATTGCGGGCGTGAGCCCATCCCCTCCCGGTGTTCGGCACGCCTACCATCCAGGGGCTCCAGGCCCCGCTTGAGGTCCGGGCTGGCCTCCGGCCTCTGGCTACCGTCACCCTCTTTCACACGCTCCTTCTCTTTCTCCTTGTGCTTCTTGGACTTCCTCTTCCTGTGCAGGCCGCCCACAGGCTGCATGTCGTCCGCCAATCCCGGGTCAGGCCTTGGCAGTGGCGGTAGCGGTAGCGGCTCTGTGCTGGGTAAGGCGGAGGGGGCGGAGCCACGGTGAGCCAGCGAGGCGTCGCTCTGGCTGGCAGGTCTCTGTGATGGCTGGGGAGCACGGAAGCCGGAGCTGGGAGGGACGGGGCCCCCGCGGCTGGCAGAAGAAGCCAGGGCCTCGCCTGCGGAGGTGAGCGGAGCCGGGGGCCCATGCTCAGGCCGGGCTTTCTTGTGGCCCTGGGCGTCGGGTGGGTCGGACGGCACAGAGCGTTTCTGTCGGACAAGAGAGACAGTGAGTGTCCCAGCCAGCTGCAGGTCTCGCGATTCACAGCCTCGGAAAATAAACCAGGCCGGCTTCCTACACTCCCGCTGCGAAGCCGGAAAAAAATAAAGAGCGCACATAAAGGGGCAGTTCTCTCTCCGCCCCGGGGTGTGAAACTCACCGCTGTGAGATTCCTGACAGAGCCGGGGGGCGAGGGGGCGTCCCCGGGGGCCCTGTGGAATGAAGGGCTCGGGTGCGGCGGCTTCCACTGGCTGCTGCCCTGCAGCTTTCTGAAGAACAAGGAGAGATTCAGGCCGCGCCGGCAGGGAGGGAGGGGCGATGGCCAGGGTCCGGCCGGAGCCCAGGCGTGTCAGGCAGTGGCTAGGGACCACAGACGGACTACAAGCAATTCCCCTCCCTTTTCCAAATCCACCATGGTCCTGGCTGAACATAACCGGAAAACAAGGCACGCACGCATGGCCCTAATGGTCCCAGAGAACCGTCCAGAATGTGTCTCCACCTACAGTAAACCGTTTGTTCACAGGTTGCTCCAGGTGCCAGACCAGGCCCCCATCAAGCAGGTAACAAAAAACTAGGTCACATGATCCCCTCAATGACCCTCATCCACTAGGAGGCCAATGAGCTTCCTGCAACTTCCTCGGGATGTCACAGCACCCACTAGTCAGAGTCACTCTCGATGGACAGACCCCACCTGTCTCTAAAGGAGAGGATGGAGAGGAGCTTGCAGAGGGAAACTGATTATTCAAACAAGTCACTGGCCCCGGGACATCAGAACTATCAAAAGCAAGAGCCGTCTCTAGTGACATTTCTGAGAATTAATCTTCTGGAATCGTCAACGGACTGTTTGAGGTGGTTGGGGGGGGGGGGGGGGGGATGAGGGGTTGATAGAATTTGCTTTGGTGAATAGGACACTGTCTGGTGGGAAAAAGAATTAACTGACAATTAGGAGTTCAAGATAATCAAATCACAGCACTGAACCACTGAAAGGCAGAGCTACTCCTGTAGTACACATACACACACACAGACACTTGCACGCACACACGCAGGTTGTTCATGATATCTTTGTGGGGACTCATTTCCATCATTTCATTCATTCCATGTTTCAATCCCAACATGACGACCTTAACCCCTGCCCAGCCCTAACCTTAACCATAAGTAACTAAACAAAGTACAAGACTTTTGGCATTGTTTGTTTTTGGACTGAATCCACAGATATTGGTGGGAACCTGAAAAGGTCCCCGCAACATCAAAATTACAGGTTTTATTACATTGTGGGGAACATTAGGTCCCTATAATATAACATAAATATAATCCACACACACACATTGGAGGCTTAGAAATCAGCTCCAAGGCGTCTGCCTGGACAGTAACTGGAGAAGAGTGATCACCCTAAACCCAAAACCCCTTAGTGGGGGGGGGGGGGGGGGGGGATTTTACTCTTGTAAAATGGCTCATTTTAAGCTTTGCTCTTTGGAGCTGTGATCTTTCACCAGCCCTCTGCTCTGACATGCAATTCACCAGTCTGTCTGCTGAAAACTGCAGCAGTAACTTTAATTCCAGCTGAAATGAGGCCGTCCATAGGCTAAACACATGTAATTGCCAGAAAAGTCACTCTGTGGGACGAGGGCAACTGACTAGACTTAAATGGATAAACTAAAACCTTGCATGCATCAGATAACTGGATTTTCTGGTGTAAACATGAGCCAGTTGTCAACAACTGTGTAAAACAAAAAAGGCAGACTGTGATGCTAATGCTAAAATCTAGGACATCCACAACAGAAAATTATAATGCTAACAGCAAGGAAATACACCCGAATTCTGAGTACATCCATGTAAGCAATGCTGCTAATGCTAAAAGTAAAGGATGCTGTGCAAGGGACAGCACTAATGCGAACTGAGAATACAGCCATGCAAGTAATGCTGCTAATGCTAATAGTAAGGGAGCTACAGAGGTTCTTCCACTAATGCTGAGTACAGAAAGATAAATAATACCGCTAATGCTTAGAGTAATGAAGCTACAGAGGTTATGCTGCTGACAGTGAGTACAGCCATGTCAGCAATGCCGCTAATGCTAATAAGGAGGCTACAATGGCTATGCCACTAATGCTAACTGTGAGAATAGCTATGTATGCAATGCTGCTAATGCTAATAGTAAGGAAGCTACAGAGGCTGTGGTATGAAGGTGTATGCTAAAGGTAAAGGAAGCCACATGTGTCATGGTGCTAATGTTAATTGTGAGTACAGCCATGTCACCAATGCTGCTAATGCTAATAAGGAAGCTACAGAGGCTATGCCACTAACGCTAACTGTGAGTACCTCCATGTCACCAATGCTGCTAATGCTAATAAGGAAGCTACAGAGGCTATGCCACTAATGCTAACTGTGAGTACCTCCATGTCACCAATGCTGCTAATGCTAATAAGGCAGCAACAGAGGCTATGCCACTAATGCTAACTGTGAAAATAGCTATGTATGCAATGCTGCTAATGCTAATCGTAAGGAAGCTACAGAGGCTGTGGCGCTAAAGGTAAAGGAAGCCACATGTGTGATGATGCTAATGTTAACTGTGAGTACAGCCATGACAGAGACGTTGCTACCGCTAATAGCAAGGGACTCGACCTTGCCAGCAGCCTGTGGACAAGCTGTCGCTCCTCCTCCTGGTATCCGGGCCAGTCCTTCTGGACCTGCCTGTAGAGCTCCTCCTTCAGAGTGAAGCTCTGGTCCTTGGGGTTCAGCTTGGCGACCTGCAGCAGAGTGGAGAACAGCAGCTCTCAGACCCAGCACATGGCTAACATGCTCGGTGAAAGCCCCGAGCAGAATCAGCTCTGCATCTGCACTGGCTAACTATTAAAGATTATTAAAATGCAACGGCGAGATGGGTATTAAATTCTTGTGATGAATAATTCAAACACACCAGCAGTCATTACATGAGGATAATTAGCAATGCTTTTAAATTATTCACAATTTATGATGAATTTGGAGCACAACATTTTCCTCAGAAAGGATGTCTCCACCTGACCTTATCACATCCCAGAAAGAGAGAAAATGATTAAAAATACCCACATCTATCCAAACATGTCACAGTCAACTCTCCATCCAGCTCATCTGCACAACCGTGTGCACAAATAATCCCTGCAGTCCTACCAGAAGCTTCCTCAATTCCCTCTTGGCATTTACCCAGAATTCCCCCCAAAGGAGTGATGAGATATTAATCGGTCTTGCTCATGTATACAAATTCAAACCACAGATAAATACGGGTTTATACGCAGTGCACTGACGCAAGAATGTGTTCTACTCTTCATCACTATGGAAACAGCAGGGGGTTTGGGGGGGCATCTGAAAGATACTCTGAAGTCATGTCCTGCTTAGACACCAGTATGTCACCCTGGGCCTGTGTGTTTGCCCCTCCCACCGCTCTTCTAGGCCTGCCCCTTCCCACAGACTCAGTCCACCCGGGCAGCGGGCCGTAGCCAGGCCGTACCTCCTCCAGCACGGTGCTCAGGTCGGCCTTGTCCCTGGGGGCGGCCCGGTCCCTCTCCAGCCACAGCAGCAGCTCCGGCTTGCGGTAGGGCTTAAGGGCCAGCAGGTGGATGAGGCGATCCCGAAGGGGCCGCACAGCCGTTGGGCCCCCCGGAGCTCCCACGCCGGTCCGCCTGCCGTTGGGGGAGTGCCTATGCGAGCCGTCCATCCCACTGGGAGGTGCTGGCCTCTTCTGGATCCGTACACACTTGCCTGCAAGTCAAATCAAAACAATTCTCCATCACTCTCCCTCGGGTCAAAAGGGAAATCGTTTTTCAAATGAATGTTGAATCCGATTGTTTTCCAAAACTTTTGGTCTCCTGGGGAAGTTAAAGCAAGAGGGCAAAGCAGAGTGTGGTATCTGTGGAGACCAGAGGAGGAGCTTACAAGATGCCATCAGAAAAGAACAGCACTCATCCTCAGATGTTAAACAGAGCCCTCACCCTCTTCATCACGCTATGGGGGGCTTACGCGCTTTACCCGGGTTCTACACGGCTGGAATTCCTGCACGACTACAGGACCAGGACTGGCTTTCATACAACATACCTGCTTCCACAAATCTACAACCTTTGGGTTCAAGACCTAGATCTATGACAGGACTATTACTTGTGTTATTAACCAAGATGTACCACCACCACATAGTCAAAAGGGGGCGCTGCAGTGCGGGGTGTGCCGTCTGTCCAAACAACAGCTCGTCTGTCTTTACTGACAGTTCGCTAAACACGCAGATTTGCCTTGCACTCCAACTATGTGCTTATTCTTATTAATACACAGGATGAACACTTTATTGCGTGTTATGTACACTCAGCCAGAGATTTCATTAGCCCTGACTAGAATTAGGGGCTGGAACACAGATGGATGGATGCGAGTCCAACTCATAACTCCTGCCCTTCCTGGACCATCGACGGCTGAACAGCGCTGCGATTGCAAGGCCCCTGCTTGGTGGAGAGCAGAGACACGGCAGACGGGGGGGGGGGGGGCTGTTAATCACTACGCCACATGTTTGTGTTGCGGGGACGTTTCCAAAGGGAACGCTGAAAGCTCACATTTAAATATTTATTGGAAGCGTGAAATCAAAAAGTTCAGCCTGAGACAATCCAAGGCCAGCTGTAAGGCTGGATGCAAAATTAGTTATTTTGGGTGATGGTGGGGGGGGAGGGGGGAGCTGAATGTGCATAATCTGCCAAGTGCACAAATGTTAGCGCTGTGAACTAAAAAGCTTTACATATCCAGAACTACCACTTTCAATATGGCCTCAAAAACTTCCAGACAATAATGTCAAGCCGTGAGACTAACACGTTTCGCCCCAATGAGGTACATCTAAAATTGAACAAAAACGCATTTTAATTCACACATTTTAATTGTAACACCGTTCAGGAAATTACAGTAATGCTGAATAAGTTATAACTGTTCCTTTTTTAAAGGACACTGGTGTGTTCTGTTCTCACTGTACTTGCGGTTAAATCGCGGCCAGCGCTGCTGGCTCATTATGAAAGATGGTTTCTTTGTTTACAGTCATCCAATTGCTCTTGATGTAGCAGCAAAGGGGTTTCTCCCCGTAAACCGTAACACCGGGGTCAAATGCAAGCGGCCCGTTGAGTGCAGAACCCAGCGCAGAGCGGCGCCCCACTTACAGAAAGCTGCGGAGAGCGCTCTGCGCGGCTCCCACTGTGTAAACACGCGTGAATGTCAGCTAGGGTTCACCTTCTTTTGCTTTCGCTTCATTCATGGTAAATTCTCACCCTACTAATGGGGGGGGGGGGGTCACATGTACAGGGCCTTCTCTTTGCTCACATGCTCTGGGAAGGGGGGGGGGTGCTGTATTCTCAGGACAGAGTGTGATTTCCCCCACCTGACTGAGTCACAGGTTAGTCAGAGAATCACGTTATTACGTAGCTAAATCAGGCAAAGAGATGCAGAGCATTTAACGTAAACATATGCCCACCTAGCTTAGGGCACCCTCCAGCACTGCAGACCCCAAACCAATATTACAGAATCAGGACTGGAAGACAGCTTACTGGGATGTGTGGAGCCAGGCTTGATCTCGATGGCCGACCGGCTCCAGATGTCCTTCTCCACTTGTGACATTCGCTCGCGCGTCACCTGGTACGAGTCGTCGGTGGCACACACCGTGATCTTGTCCTGGATGCTGCCCTGGCCCTCCAGCTGCTCCCGGCCCTCTCTGGGCACCGAAAACAAGGTCAGTCGGCCGCGCCAGTCTGACGCTGCTCTAAATCTCCTTCCTTTATTAAGCGGGATCTCCCCACAACTACACAGCCCTGTTTTTACAGAGGAGATTCATTTTAAGCACTGTACTGAAGCGGGGCTTCTCTTGGGATTTAAACCAACAACCTTCAGGTTATGAAATGGTGCCCTTAACCACTATATTATCAGCTAGTTTGCTGCCTCCCTCCAGTCACGAAAGGCACAGAAACCACGATTTGGTGCCCAGCAGAGTGTGCTGGCACGACCTGGATGGATCAATGATAGAACGTCCAGGAGCAACCAGAAGGGGGCCGGGACACGTCCACCAGGGAGGCAATTAATGAGTAATGACGTGTCCCGTCTGAGGTGGCGCTTTAACGAGGGCCCACGCGTTGGCTAAGCAATGGATAACCGGACCTGTGAAATATTTAACCGGCGGTATCCAGTGGCAGCCTGCCGGAAGGTTCTATCGCCTGACGTCTGGAGTACCGGCGCTCTGTTCTGTGTACACCAGCCGTAGGTCACTAGCAGATTGATTGGAGGTGCCAGAATGCCTTGGGTTCATTTCAGCACAGGATAAACATTAGGTCTGCCTGTGAGGATGGTGTTTCCCACAATAAAAGGAAGGGAATTCATCCGTCTTGATTAAATACTCACCACGCTAGCTATGTGGAGTTTATGGAAGCGTTGAGCATGCTAACACACAATGAAGGTGGGGGGGGGGGGGCTTTTTACAGCCCTCACAGCAGGTGCTGTGGTGAGCTCTGGACATTTGTGTGCGTGTGGTTGGCTCGATACCATGAGGGAAGCTTAATGCCCTCCTCACCCACATGGGGGCGCTAATCACGGCGTCACCGAGAGGGAAGAGCAAATACTGGAGCAGGGCGATGATAACAGCCATTAAAGACCCGTTACGGTACGAAGGAAGGATCACAGGCCACAGCAGTGCCACGTTTAAGCAGAGACATCCTGTACTGGTGTGTGCTGGACATACTGGGCCGGGGTTCTAGTACTGCTTACCCAGAGACATACTGATGAATGCAATCCAAGCTGGCTTGTGGTTTGTCCTTGCTGTCGCTGGACAGGTAGAAGGAGAAGAGTCTGAATCCGTCTGCAGAGTCTGCACACGGGGCCGGGATCTTGATGTACTGCAGAGTGAGGAAACAGGGACTACAGTCAGAGTTCATCCTGAGAGCCGTGGAACATGACGTGACCGCGGCATGTGACCATCACCAGCTGCCACATCTGACGACTATGATGTTCTCCATCTTAAGCCAGCCGTCACACAGACGGGCCTCTGCCCTCCAGCTCGCCCTCCTGCTCCAGGACACACACTCAAGCCTCTTTCTCATTACCAACGCTGGGTCATGTGACTAGCAAACCACTCCATGTTCATATGAGAAAGTAAAAACACCTGTTTAATTGGACCAGGGATTAAATTAACAGGAAGCGCAGCCGCACATCAGACGTAATTTAATCCTGACACCTCTCACCTGGAGAGACAGTGGGGGGTGGGGACAGGTGGGGACAGAGGCCACGCTGGGCTCCTGGCTCTGGGCCGGGGCAACGGGAACGTGACGCAGCGCGGACAGGAACACAGAGTGTCTGGATGAACGCCATGTACCCCTGGTGTCCTGTAGCAGGCATGATGTTCCCAAACGGCAACTAAGGTCACGCAGGCACACATGCACACACGAACACACGAGCACACGAGCACACGCACCCAGATGGAGATTCTTGGAGATCTTTCTGCTACAGCCAGCTGTTAAAGTGCATTTGATTGGAGGGTGTGTGCAACGGAACAGGCACGCACAGCCCCAGGAAACAGAGAGGAGACAGACCGGTCTCAGACACCAGCACGTGGTCTGAGCCCCAGGCTGACCCGGCCACTCACAGCCTTGGGCTCCGAGCCCCAAAGGGTAAATGCAAACCCACTGAGGTCTGTCAGCCAGCCAGCCAGAGCCTCACTCACGGTCATTCACCGCCACGCACGAGCATATGCGACAGCCCAGGCAGAAGGCATCATGAAGAACGATCAAATCCTACACCATCACAGCCCCTGGTGACATGGGGTGCTGGCATCTCCTCTCCACAGCCTGTCAGTGAACCCTGAGACATGGCTGCAGAGTGTGTCAAAGTCACCAGGCCGAAAGATGCAGACGGGTCCGGGTCCGACATGCGTCCACACGGCCATCACAGCAGTCACCGTTCTCCATTGCTCTTTGGCTCATTTTTGGGAAGGGAAACTTCACACTGATAGTGATAAACACTCTCGAGGGAAGTGTCAGGTTCCTTGTGCGGCATCTTGGACTTCGTGTGTGTCCCCAGCGGCCTCGCCAGCACGGAGCTGCGGCGGACCAAAGACCATGGACTGGAGCAGACCGGATTGGGCCAGACAATGTGGTCACCGGTAACTGCAACATTACCCGGCCTGCTGTGGGCTGCTTCTGGGAAAGTCTCCCCAGCAGAGGACAGATGGGAAAGCAGACAGACACACATAAACACAACCCACACAGCACACACACACATTATAGACACATAGCACCAGGCTAACAGACCCTCCACATTACAAACATTGGCCGTCAGAGCCAAGACAGTTTCCCCCACAGGCAGATTCCCTTCCAGCTGATCACTCTGCAGAGGCCAGAAGGTCGTTTGCTTTACGCATATCCACACAAGCAGGCCCTTGCTTGCGTAACCAGCAGAGACGGCGCCCCTCCTGGCCAACCCTCAAACCTCTTGCTGGCTGTACACCCAAGCTGAGTCCCTGGTTTCTCCGTCACTTACAGAGCAGCCCAACAGATGCTGAGAGACTCAACGGCTTATCAGGCTTACAGCTGGATGCTGCGATCGGCAGGGTCCATCCACACAGTATTAACCTTGAAGACAGCAGCTATCGAGACAGAGCCAGAGACTAAGGGGACAGGCCATCCTCGGGGACAAAGACAAACAGCAGGGATGGCCTGTCCTTGGGGACAGAGAATGCAGGTACAGCTCACCTTCGGGGACAGAGACAGAGACTGAGAGAACAGCCCTTCTTCAGGGGCATAGATTAAGACCACGGAGACGGCCTGTCCTTTGGGACATAGATGGCCCATCCTCAGGGTCACAGACCATGGGGACGGCCCATCCTCAGGGACAAAAACAGTGGGGAGGGCTCATCCTTGAGGACAGAGAGAGAGAGAGAGAGAGAGAGAGAGACTTGTCCTTGGATAGAGTGACAGAGAACACAGGGATGGCCCACATCCCATCCTCAGGCCTGAGAGTCTCCTTACCTCTGTACAGTAGCTTTATCATCACACCATTCACACAGAGGTATTAAGGGAGAAGCCAGGTCCGCAGTGCAACATACAGACAGATAGGGAGTCTATTGCGGTTGTGTGAGGTAATATCAATATCGCATGTTATGCACATGCAATTGTCACATCGCAAGAACTGCAGTAGCTCGGCTGAGATCAGGCTTTTTCATACCTTCATACTGTCCGGACATTATACATACAGTAAGTCCCCCGGTTATAAATGTCTGACTTACAGACAACTCGTACTTAGGGACCGACTGGCATGGAGCCTATTATACTAAAAATGTGAGTCAAATGCGATGGAAAACACTATAGTTTCAGTAGTTTGTCAGCTCAAGGAAAGAGAATGCCGTCTACCGTTTTAAGGTGGATCATGGTGTTGTTAGCACTGTTCTGACATGCCTACAAATTCGACAAAGATTAGGAACACATCTCGTTCATAACCCAGGGACTGCCTGTGTATGGTATTTTCAAAAACAACATTATTTTGCAATATAGTTCCAATATTTTTGAATCTTATGATAAAATAAGTGCACCATGATAAGATTTGCCAAACAGAGACCATAAATAAGTTTCCCTAAAACAAAATTTAGCAACCTTTGCAATTTTACTGATTGAAAAGGAACAATATTACCTACTGTATGTTAAAGGGTCTACAGTTTACCCCCCTGCTTTTGCAAGAGCTCTGCATGCACTCTCCAAGACAGTCATAAGCATTCTCATCCTTGCTGTGACTCACTCATAGATATTGAGGCACGTTTGTGAGAAATTTAACAAAAATGTGTGAGAAAGACAATAGTGAACAAGAACTGGTCATGAAAAAGTATTCGTCTTTCGCCGTACGGAAATATTTTGCACTCCACAGAGATTGTACTGAGCAAAAACAACTTATGAGACAGACTCTATTGGTAGATAACTTAAGTTATTGTCTACCAATAAGTTCCGTTTCGCTTTAGTTTATTTTGGGTACATTTTCAGCTCCTTTTTTGCTTTATAAATATAAGGTGATGTCACTCCTCACAGTACTGGACAGATGGGGGGGGGGGGGGCAGTAACCTTCTCACCTATGCCCTTTGACCTTGTTTTGACCCCGGTTCATAGAAGTGAGGAGGAACAAACAGCTTCTCAGCTGCCCTCGGGAAAGGAATGCTGGACAGTACCGAGAATCAGCAATTCACCCGCCCTATGTCACGGCCAACCCTACGAAAGCCCTTTCCAGCTCTATCCGACCCTTTCCAGCTCTATTCAGCCTTTTCCAGCTTTTTCTATGCCATTTAGAGATCTATCCAGCTGTTTTCAGCTTTTTCCAGCACCATTTGACCTTCTCCAGATCTATGGATCTATCCAGATCATTTAGAGCTCTATCCAGCCCTTTCCAGCCCTATCTGGCCCTTTCCGGTGACCTCACTAAGGCCCCCCATTAAGTGTTTATGGTAGATCTATGCTTTTGGGTTGAGTTCCTTCATTCTTATCAAAATGCAAAAGGTTGTAGAACACTGTCACTACAGGCAACAAAGTATTCAGGAGAAAAACAGCCTGCCCATCACTGAATATCTCCCTGCTACCTTCAAATACCATAGACCTTCATAGGCAAGTAAAACTATAAAAACAGACATATGTGGGCAGACAGTAGCATGTGAAATAAACGTAAATATCAATTAAGTGCAGCTCTTTCGGGCCTCCTAAGGGAATCAAGTAACAGATTAACAAGCTTGGAAGAAGCTGGAGAATTTGTTTGCTTTGGTGGCTGGTCCACCAGATAAGAGAGCTTCATTACATGAAACATGAGCAGAGATTGCTAATAAACTGAAAGGACAGGCAACCACGGGGGGCATCATACTGACGGTTTCCAGGAACAGCAAGATGAGGGTCCCATCTGCCTCTGAGCCTCTTTACGGGAGGGTGAGTGATGCAAAGGACCAGCTAAAAGTTATCAATAGAGGCAGAGACATTGCCCCTGCAGCAGTGCTGGCCCTGCCCCCAATAGACAGCACCCCCCCCCCCCCCCCCAAGAAACAACAGAAACATGTCGCACGTCAAACTGAGCAGGAACAATGAAATATTTATGTTCTCCTTTCACTGGGGTTGGCTTTTCGTCACCTTTCTGTGCAGGGGGGCCCTAATTCTGTGAGGGGGGAGGGGGGTGCTGTGCATGTGTAGGAGCAACAGGCCCCTGGACAGAGTCCCCACGTCCACAATTAGCCCCCCCACACACGCACACACTTCACCTTCTCGTTATAATCTGCGTCAGCCAGCCCCACCCACTGTGGCTCCGCCCACTGGAGCTCCAGCCGCCCCCCTCACTTCTTCCTACATCTTCATCAGCACACTTCACTTAACTCAGTGGCGCCTCCCTGTGGCTGGCTGCCATCCCTGCAGATGTGGGGAGCCCGTTTTAGCCGGTGTTCCACTGACGTGAGGGAGAAGACAAAGCTGTTGAAAGACCCGGGGTCACTGACCAAACACGGGAGGGGGAGGGAGGCCAAGAGAAGGGGGGGCATACTAGGGGACCAGCTAGTTATACGATTCGGTTTGGCCAATCACTGGCCTGAACCAGTGAACCAGTGGTGAACCAGTGGTGGCCAGGTAAACACACACTCTCACTAGACTGCACGGTCATTTGGTAAAAGGGTCAATGCTCACTATCCAAAGTCCCCCATCCCCTTAAAGTCACGCCTCCCATTATGCCAGAGTAGGGGGCTCACGTCAGCGCATGGGCCAGTCTACACAAAAAGTCAGGGTCACATGACCCCATGTGGCAGTTAGGATGGAGCAGCGGGGGAGGGGTGATTAACGTTATCCCCCTGAAGACAAAACAATGTTTCTTTCCTATCCTATGGATGAGTTCTCCTCACAGATTGTACAATACTGGAATGAAGAAAATGAACAAGTTTACAAAATACACAGTGTATCAGCCACTGCCTGCAGAAGTGTGGTAGGGTGCGCGCACACGCACACACACACGCGCACACACAAACAAAAATGCATTCACACACAGACCTGCAGACACATTCGCCAAACCCGCACAAACAGACAGACGCAGATACACAGACAGACACACACACATGCAGACACAGACAGACACACACACACAAGCGCAGACACGCGGATTGGAATGGCTTGGTTCAGGGGGGGCCCCACTCACTCACTCACTCACACACACACACACACACACACACACACACACACACACACACACACACACACACACACACACACACACACACACACACACACACACACACACACACACACACACACACACACACACACACACACGCCTCTCCCCTGTCACTGACCCATATTACTGGAGCTCACTCCAAGCCACCCCAGCAAAACTCAAAAGCTGGCAGAAAACGACAGCAGATAGTTGTGCCATTTAATTTCTCCAAACTAAAGTGGCAAGTGTCACCCCCACAGCAGGCATGTTTACGGTGCACTCATCCACAGAAAAGCCACCGCTGCTGCTTATTCGTCCGCTCCGGCCCCGCCGTGTTGACACAAGTAAAAATAGACTGACCACACAAACATCCTGTCACCTTTTTCACATCTGCCTGCCAGAAGAGCCCCCCCTCCACCCCTGCACGGTAAAAGAACTCGTTGTTTTTTTCTGCCAGGAGTGGTGCATGCTGGGTAAGTGCATGGTGGAGGGGTGTCGGTCCAGCAACCGGACTGGGGCAGCAGTGGAGATGGACTTCCTGAGTGAGTGCCAAAGTGTACCGGGGGGGGGGGGGGGTTTCCCACCGAGAACCCCAGCAGGGCTCAGTCGCCCAGCATCCCCGGCCGCCGCTGTACTGTACCTCTCCCCGACGGCGGGATCTTGCTGATAAAGGGACGGCGACGATCGCTTGGAAGTCCACCAAGTGGAGCTGCAGCAAAGCAACGGCTGCCGTAACCCTGCGATCTGCTCCACGGCCACCGTGGACTCTGCCGAATGCCAAGAGCCCGGGGGCACATCTGCCAGTCCCCTCCCCCGCCACCAATGAGGCAAGGACAAACAGAGGCTTTACTGATTGGCCGAGACTGGTGTTCCCTTCCCTCACATCACAGAGCCGAGTAAGAGGATAACATTCACCAATGGGTGTAAATAAAGGGACTGGGGCGTATGGCCGGCGTGCCCCTATGAGGGAGCACCGGTGACGAGGGAGCTGGAAAGAGCTCACGCCAAACAGTGTCTCTCGTGGGGGGGGCTCCCAGGCTTCCAGTGGGCCACAGGTGGCAAAACAGGGTGAAATCTGGGGGAATGACAGCAGCCCCCAGAGGGAGGGGGAGGGGGACGGGGACGGGGGGGGGGGGGGGGGCACATGGTGCAGGTGGCCACAGGGACGCCTCCTTCGCTCACCCCGCCTCCCCAGCTCCACATACGGCGGCACTTGAGGGCATTTATGTAATATCTTTATGTAAGCAGGTCAGGTCCCACTCGAACCATCAAACTGCTCACATCCTCAAAGGGGGAGGGGCCTAATTGTGGTGGGGGGGGGGGGGGGGTCACTACAGGTGTTTTCCAGGGCTCACACACTAACCACAGTGAGGCCCAAACCATGCAGGAGCGTAAAAAAGGGGGGCAAAATATACAGCAGAGCTCTCGCTACGGAGGTATTGCTGACAGAAGCAGGAGCACTGACAGCCAAGGGGAAATGCAGACCCCTCCTCCCCCACCCAACCATGACGTGCCTGACGTGTCCCACTGAACCCTTAAAAACCTTTTGGAAATAAATGCTTAAATACAAGTTAGCCATTAGCACTGGGCCAGGCTGGGGGAACGTTTAGTCTTCTGATGACCAGCCAGAACCTGATCAGCCCCACACAGACACAGACACACGAATACCAACAACGTGGTACACGCCCCTCCTCCCAGCCGACAGGCAGCCGGGGGCCCCGGCAGAGCGCGACCCAGGGTCCCCCCCCCGCATTCCCTGGGTACAAGCTGCAGCCCAGAGCAGGCTGACACTGGCCGGAACCGGCCAATCTCGCACTGAAATGCTCGGCATGGGTGCGGGGGCCACATCAGAATGCACAGAGGAGACAGCCTGCAAGGCTGCAGGTTGCAGGAAGGGGAAAATCCCAGCAGGCAGTGCGTCAGTGCATCAGGGACGCGCCGAGGCAGACAGCGGCATAACGGCAACAGTGTTAACTCTCAGCATTCAGGTGAAAATTAACACAGAGTTGGGGGGTGGGGGTTCTGATTAGCAAACCGCAACATCTGCTGGCCAGAGGAACATTCTGTGAAATCGAGTGGACAAAAAAAAAAAAAGGATTTCTAAAAGTAGCATTCTGGAAAAGCAACAGCGGCTGATTAAAGACTGGCAAACAGGTAATGAGTTATCACTTAGGAAGATTAAAAGAGACAGCACTAAGGTAGGAGAATAAGCTAGTAGGTCACATGACCACTGGTGGGTCACATGACTGGTGTGTCCGGCAGCTCGGACCACCCTCATCTGCTTGCTGACCTTGTGCCCTAGTTATCGGCCTCCTAAATGACACTGTCACACTCCTCTCCAGAATCGCTACCCACTTATATAATGAGCCCTCTGGTGTTTCTCGGCTGTTTAGGACAGGAATGGCTGTTGTGTTTGGGAGGAGGGTCAAACCCACACCTCTGCCCCGCCCCGAATGGGCCGTTTAAGGGGTGTTGGTGCAGATCTCAGGACAGGTGTGTCTGACAGGCAGTATTACCGCCACCACCCCCAACACCACAACCATTAGCAGCTCTGATTCATGCAAACCGAGTTGGCTGGTCCAAGCAGAGGAAATGTAGGGACCTGCGTCAAAAAAATGGACAAGCCCAACCTTAGCCCCAGCTGCCAGGCTCTGGAGGACCGCCAGAAAAAGTGCCTCTGAGGGCCCTCTGGAAGCCCCTCGGGGGCCCAGCAGCAGGCTGGGGGGACGCCGGCATGAGGAAACGGCTCACATTGGAAGCTTACACTCCATCACCAAAAATAGAGGAAGCCTTTGTATTATTCATCACAGAGCTGCTCAGAAGGAGGAGGACCTCGTCAGCCATGGGGACCTCGCCTCTCCTCCCGCCTGGAGAGCTCCCCGCTGTCACTGACTACACCCCCCACCCCTACACTTACTCACTAGGGAGATCGCCATTGAGGAGGGGGAGCTCACGAAATGCATCACTGGGGAAACGGCTGGCCAGGTTAACCACGGACTGGGCTGATTCATGGCTTTTGCTGCTAATTCTTGCCTGAGCCACGGTTTTCATACCATGTATGAAATGTGCCTCAAAACGACAGCCTCTGGGAAAGCCTGTTCCCTGGACAGTCACCATGCGTTTCCTCATAAACTCGTCTGTTTAGGATCAGCACGGCACGCCTGCACATACACCCATACGCACACATACACTCCTGTCGTCTCCACAGTGACCCAGTCATCTGGCTGGCAGGATGAAGGGAGCAGGGTGTCGATTCCAAGGTCTCTGGACCTCTAGCAAACATGGGGGTGGGGGTCTGTGCACTGAGTCAAGCCACTTTCACCCACGCAGTTAGGTCTGGGGGGGGAGGATTACCAGTATGTGAAAAGAACACAGGCAGCCACACAAAGGTTGCAGTGCACAGCCACTGTTGGCGAATCGGGATTCTACACAGTTCACATACACACACAAACAGATACGCACACAATAATTTAATCTGATTTAGATTCATCCGGCAGTTTCACCAGAGTTAATAAACCGATGGCCTGATGCAGGATTCCAGCGTGTGCAGTTTATGCACGGCATTGACGTTATGATGATTTATATGCTATGGTTTAATTTTATGGGAGTTACTAAAAGAAAAAAAAAAAAACACAAGGCTGCTCACTCATAAAACACATTGGTAGCCTACATATTAAGCAGCAGAACAGCTCAATCATACATAATGACAACAGCTCTCACAACATCACTGAATGCTTCTTCAAAACAATGAAAAAAGCTAATTGTAAAAAGGAAAAAAAAAAAACAAATGAGGAGATGGACACTGACAAGAATCCAACATGCTTCATGAGCTTCAAACTTAATCCTGGATCTCTCTCAACAGCAGGAACCAGCAGCAACCACAAAGCGCCATAACGAGCCCGTCTCAGCACCGTCAGTCTGGACTGGGAGGTTCACGATCCCAGGAATCGGCAAAGATGGGAGATCAGCTTCCTGGCAGTTAAAGCAGGAATGGCGAAGGCATGCCGTCAACGGGCCTTACTTACCCCTTGGTTCCCGGTGAAGCAGATAGTGGGCTGATTCGGTGAGGACCCCTGCAGGAACGAAAAGGAGAGACACTGTCACCGATGGTGACGCCAGCCATGACAGTGACAGGGGAGCACTCCAGTCCGGTGGGACCGTCACACCTCTGACACACGTGCCCAATGCTGATAGGGCGCTGCTGGAGAAAGTGTCACACTGTACTATAAAACAATGTCATTATGGCTGGGTGCAACTTTTACCAAAAAAAAAAAAAACGGTAGAGGTCACAACTGTCAGCAAATACGGTGCACTACCACGGAATTTCTGCATTGCTAAGCAATTAACTGTGTGGCATTTAGCCCAAAATCCAGCAAGTAAAACACAAAATGCACTGAGCTATGGATATTTCCTATAAGAACACCATTTACATTATCATTGATGTAAACTTTAAATTCACTGAAGCCTTATTTGCTGAAACGAATAACCAAGGTCAGCTCTCATAGGTCACACCACACCATGTGACTTCCAGTGAGTTTTTTACTAAGGGTGTACAATTCCAGGTCTGCATAGCAAAAAGCTCCCACATTAACCTAAACTGCACCATGCTACACTAATGGGTCCTGTCCAGGTAATTCTCCTCAAACAGGCTGAAATCATCACACCAAACCACACACCTCCACTGGCCCTTGGTTACATGTGGTTGTTTGTCCAGGCCACACGTGCAAACCATGTCCGATCCACCTGCCTCTCGAATTCACGTCATCTTCTCCGGCTTGGCCATTTATGAGGAACACAGCCAGTAGGTTTATGTCTTTATTGCACTTTATTGCCTCGATCGCTTTATTGCCAGTTGTTTCATTAAAGAAACAGAGAGAAGAAATCATTAAAGTCGGGAGTGTAGTACAAGCCTTCGCGCTGCCGGATGCGGCCTGCCTTTTGGTGACATGTGCCAGAAACCTCAGACATGATTTTTCTCTGAGTAAACAAGATCAGTTCATCACAAAATGAAGGTGGCATTAGAGCCCCGGGGGCCAGCTTAGACTGAGGTCAGGGCCTGACCAAAGCGCACCACTGACTGCCAGCGGGAAATGGAGAGCAGTCACTTCGGAAGCCCTGTCGTGCCCCGGGATGCCGACGCCAATCTGAAATCACACAGGAGCGTCGCCCTTTACTCGCCAGCAATCAGGCATGTGGAGCGACTTCTTCACAGAAGTGAGGGATGTGTGGATGCTCGTATGGGCTGCTTATTACCCAGGGGAAGCATACAGGGCCCTTATTGGCACCTCACCTGGCTGCGCTCTGCAAATACATCATCTTGCTTGGTAAAAAAAACACCCCAAATCAGAGCTAAAGGCCCATTTTCACATGCAGGAATCCAGAGCCCCGGAGTGCCACGTGGGGGATGGGCCTGGCCCGTCTGCACGAGGTCCCTTTTCTTTGAGTGGAAAATTGGATTCGAAAGTGCTGCAACAAGGTGTTTGAAATCTGGTAAATGTAGCAGCAACCTAACCCTAATACCGGTCCATGTAATTCTCCAGCACTATAAATATCGTCAGTGAAGTCCAAACAACAACAGCATCTTAAACAACACCACGAGATTTTTATACAGTTTACACAACTGGATTTGCTGCTTAGTGGAATTATTATTCTAATTATTTTTAATTGCAGTTTTTATTGGTACTTTCCATGAATACTATTTTGCTGGTATACAACACAACTGTATTCTTTGATGGGTTCATGATTTGGTTCATATCATTTCACAATTATGGCTTTTTTCAATTTTTTCCCCAAAAAATATCCATTTGAAAATTACCTTAAATCACTGTAAAGCACTTTGCAACAAGCTTGTTTGCAAAGTTCGCATTATCTAACAAACTGGATAAATATAAACGACATTCACAAAACCATTCTGAACTCCGAATTAAGATTGCTTTTGTAACCTTTTACTGTAGGATTTAAGATCTTCAGAGAAACATAATACCTGCAGGTGGAAGCGTGTCAACAGAAATTATCTCATGAGATTAGGGAAGTGAACGGCCTTGTTCCTATTGGTAAGCAGCTGGCAGTCGAGCCAATAAGACCCCTCCTCTTCCACTAACTGGACCAATAGGAGTTGAGATGGGGCGGGCGCCCCTCCCTCAACGCGTTTAAAGGGCAGCGTAATGCAGAAAGAAGCATGGTAACAAAAACTACACCGCAGACAGCCAATCGTACAGCGGGGGTGACTGACCTGGCTCCCCGGCCAGCTGCCTTCAGGAGGTCCCAACACTCCAGTAAATTGATTGTGGCGGAATTTAAATTATGACTGCTTCTCCAGCAGTACGTAGCGTGTGTTCACCTCCACACTACAAAGCCACCAAACGACAGCTCTGTAAAGGGGACCCGATGGCTCGCCGTGGCACATCGCGTTTCATTTCTTGGCAAACAGATGTGCTCCTTTTATAACACAAAGGAAACACGATCTTCTGTTAACACAAATCAGTATTATATGAATGAAAAACACAATGGCATGAAATATCCCCAACAGAACGTATTCGGACATTTTAAACGTATAACTCTTGCTTCTAATCACTTAGCATAAGTAACTAATAGTCTTAAAATATTCAGAAATTAATTTATGCACATATGACACGCTCACTCTAAAAACATGTATGCCTAAGTATCACGGCACTCGGACCATATGCGAGCAACGAATGTGTAAAATAAAACTGCAAGCACCGAAAAATGTGTTTAGGGACTTTCATGTCTGTTCTACAATCCCAATGCAAAAAGCAATTCGCATCGATCGTTCTGAGTAACCAGTAACTGGCAAAAAACCTGTTTTCCCCAAACGGCCAGCGCTGAAAGCGTATGGTGCCTTTAGTAACTTCGCCATGCAGACGTACCTCTCGGCACAGCGCTCAATAAGGACTCTTACAGGCACGAAGCAAAAGTTGAGAGCTCTGCCTCTTCTCTTCGAAACTTAAGATATTTTTATAAACACAGATGTGTATTAGTATGTACTTGAGTGTGTGCGTCTATACACACACACACATACACTATGTCTATTCACCTCCTTCGGATTTAAACGTCAAAAATAAAATCCCGCAGGAGAATGTAAAACTTCATCCGCTAAAATGCAAAATGCATCGCCGAAGCTTTATGAGAAGTAATGACATTTTATACTTATCGCGGTTACTTATATCTGGGGGAAAAAAACAGTGCAAAACATTTACTGGGTTGCAGTTTGGCCATATTTCAGCCAACGTTGTACCTGCTGGACAGCCAGCTGGTGAAAATCCAGTCTGCCCCGAGTAAAGTGACAGCACAAATAAGTCATAATGCTACTTATTTCTATATTCATTCCCACAGAAAGAACCACTGAAATCGAGTCCAACTTGTTAATACAACTACAACGCACGAAGAAAAGACACATTAAAGAACTATTGTAAAAGTGTGAGGTAAAACTGACAATTATGCGTTACCTTGTGGTTCTGGTAGGCTTCCAATGCTCGAATGGCAGTGTCGGTGAGCTTGACATGATAAAGTGTTTTATTGTGAGTGTTTTTGCTAATTTTTCCGCAGGAAAGACCATAACGATGCTCCTGCTTCAGCGCTGCCATGTCTAGAAGTGAAATAAATCGGAGACATTCCCATTGAAACGTCACGAGGGCGGAGCTTCCAGCGCGTTCCTTCAAGCGCGTTACCGAAACGCCCGAGGGAGGGCGTGCACGTACGCGCACACGCCGTGAGCACGTAAGACAATAAAACGCACGTGCCCATCTTTAACCTTTTGTGTATGGTATAACTTTGAATGAGTATGTACAGGGTTAGTGTTTTTCCTTTACATGTAAAGGAAACGTAACGAACCTCCTGGTACACTGTATTGCACTATGCACACATAATTTATATATATATATATATATATATATATATATATATATATATATATATATATATATATATATATATCCTCCTGAGACCAAAGGAAAAAAGTGTCATTCAATTTTAGGTTATTTGTCTTTTTATTTTTAATTTCACAGCATGTCCTCTTTAGTGTACAATGTTTCCTTACATCAGTGAAACGTTAGATGCAAAAACAAAATGCCCACTACAATGGACATATATGAATTAATATCAGCAAAAGAAAGAAACAGTCTTTATTCATTTCAATGTGTTTAAATAAATGTCTTTACCACTCGCCATATATATGTGGACTGTGTGTGTGTGTGTGTGTGTGTATATATATTTTTTGCTTGTACTGTATATATTCCTCGTATCTAAAAGTGAAAACATACTTGGCAACAAATACATGATTCTGATTTTGATTCTGATTCGTAACTCAGTATTTTACCGGAAATATTAATATCCACAAAAGAAAGAAACCAGTTTTTAATTATTTCAATGTTTTTTGTTTTTAATAAATGTCTTATGAGGAGTATGCTTTACAAGAATGTAAACATCTTGTGAATCTTTATTCAGAAACGTAATACTGCTTTTACAGTTGAACCGGTTACAGGCCAATAAACAATACATTTTAATGTAAGGCCTAATTAAATCATAAAACAATGCAGTCATCTGAAATTAATATAATAACCTCACATTGTTATGGTATCATACAGGAAAAAAGCGCAGAAGCAATTCAGGCAGCAAATCAATAAAAGTAAATCAAAGGATTATAGTGCTCGTAAATTGGTGCCACTGCGTGTCAACTCATTGTTAAAAGACAACTGCATGCGTTATGTAATTAATTACATTTCATTAACTTCGACTATATAATGACTGACATAAGGAAAATCTGATGTCTCAGATATATCTAGTTACAAGCTGCAGACGGCAAAAAGAAAATAAAAAAAGGTGTTTGGAATAAATAAGAATTAATATAGTTTTAGTTATCCACGTCAGCATAAGGCCTAAGTATGTGTACTGTTAATATCAGTACTTATATTTTAGATAGTAATAAAGGTATTTTACTTTTCCCAGTAAACTAATTATCAGTTATTCTCATTAAGTGCCTGTCACCATGTCCTCACAGACTCTGAAATATTTAATAATTGTTTAATCCAGCTAAACACGTATGTTGCACAGTATAAATGGCTATGCTTTGACACTGAAAGACTTAATATTTGAAATATATACTGAAATGTCACATGTCTCTTATTTTACTTGCATTCTGGGGATTTAATCCTTAAAGCCGTAGTACTTATTTTTTTTTCCAACACAGAGATTCTGTGCTTATAACTATGAAGGATATGTATCATATGATCATCATTTACTGTGCTGCTCTTCATTATCACCCATGTTTGGCTCCATATTGCTGCTATATCTTTCATGCGCATATTACAGATAATAATCGCTCTTATGTATTTTTGCACACGTGACAGATAACGGAAAATGTAACTGTCAGCACAATAGTACAGGGTTGCCTCATAAGAGTAGCCCTATATGTCAATTTGCTAAGATGTCGGATTACTTTTATGCGGCCCACCCTGTATATTAAACACCAGCGTTTCCCAGCCGGTCCTTGGGGACCCCTAGACGGTCCATATCATTTTATACGTGGACCGTCTGGGGCTCCCAAAAGAGTGGGTTAGGAAACACTCTTCTATACAAATGAAATGTTTTGCAGTTCTATAGATCCTTCTGTTGAAATAAAGATAAAACATGCTGTATAAGCACAGAAAGACAGTACAATATTCTTTGATTGATCACAGAATTAGAATAAAACAGCCTACTGATGTTATGTAAATCCCAATTAGAGTTATCATCTTCATCTTTTTTGTGTTAAGCCATACTGAGTGTTTTATCTTGTGTCTAATTCCAGTTAGCTCAAAAAGACAGCAGCTGAAACAAACTGTGAAAACAAAACATTTTGTGTGATAAATTAGAGGGAAAGAAGACAGTATGCTTATTATATGAGCGATGATGGCTCTAAATAGCCATTTAAACTGTAAAGCGTCCAAAATCACAAAAAAGAAAAGGGAAAAAAAAACACCTTGTCTTATAAACAAGACCTGACCGTGAGCCATACCTCCTGTCTCCTTGCTTCAAAGCCCCCAAATATATGAGATGTATTAGCAAATGAGAAATTTGTCCTCCATAACAGTTCTTTAATTCTGGATTTTCAAGATAGCCGTGGATTAGGAAAACTGTTTTATCAGTCTTTCATGGATGTTATGTTTTCCATACAGTCCTGCAAAAGAGCTCCAAAAGAATACAAAGTGGACAAAGTTTGTTAGGAATGCTGCCATTAATAACAGGCTAAACAACAACAACCATAACGACAGCGTTAGAGGAATGTAGACAACATATTGGGAAGCTATATCAGGGGATGCAGTCTTATATATATAAATAATCTGTATTATTTATCCTAATATTTCAGCATTTCACCATTTAAAAGATCTATCCATCTATTCATCTTCCAGCTGTTTATCTGGTACAGGTTCAAAGCAAGCTTGAAACCTATGCCAAACAGCACAGGACACAAAGTATAGGACACCCAGGACAGATGTAGGACACAAAGCACAGACACACAAACAATTACACACTACATGCAGCTTAGAGACCCCCATTCACCTGACTGTTTTCAGAGTGCAGAGTACTCAGAGTATGAAAAGACGGGGAAAGCATGCAAGTACTCAAACCCCAGCCAGAGTACTCAGAGTATGAAAAGATGGGGAGAACATGCAAGTACTCAAACACCAGCCAGAGTACTCAGAGTATGCAATGCAAGCACTGAAACCCCAGCGATAAATTAATTCTGTTCAGAAAATAATTCAGAATATTTAAAATATTCATTGTTCCAAAATGATTTTACCTTCTTGCTGTTTATATTATGCTGTTTTCATTCTCTTGCATATTTTGCATATTCATTCATGCTTTTAAGAAAAATGTTGCTACACTGCAGACGGCAATCTTAATGTAAAAATGGTCAAAGATGCCTTTTAGCTTGCTACCCTCCAAAGAGTATCTACCTCATCCAGGGCTGATCCATCCTGTATGTAAGTGAGGCGATCGCCTAGGGCCACTTGTTTAGGGGGGTGCAGAAGAGCGACTAAAAACACTCAGAAGAAATACCTCCGATTGCATTCCATGACAGTACATGCAGTTATCAACACTAATTTTAATATATCACTATTTTCTCATGAAACTCATGCAGCCTCTCTAGTTAGTAGCTGTGCTGCTGAAATGGTTTTAATACAAATGAAGTTACGCTCAGCAAAATGTCGCCCAGGGCATCAAAACACTCAGGGCCAATCCTGACCTCATCGTCTTCATATCAAATGCTTTTATTTTTTTACTGCAGCTCTAACGAGTACAGAATTTACAAAGGACAGAGCGAGTCTCATTCCTGGTAGTCCAAACAATACAAAGAATATTTACCAGAAGCATAGTTCTGTAAAAAGTGACATGTGTCCCATTTAACCTCTCTTTATGATCATCACTAAACCCAAAGTAGGATCCAATCCTATTTAAAGTGCAAATTACCATACAGTGACAGTCTTCTGGTGAAGACATTAACTGACAGCTTTTGTGAAGACTTGTAGAGGAAGAGAATGTTCCGGAGAGGTCAGGGAAAGACCCTGGACCCTACTGACATTACCATCTCGTGAGAAGATGAGTCACCATTCCTGTTGATTTTTTTTTTGCTATTGCTTTTAAATCAGACTTTATTCTACTGTTGGAGACCATCGTTAAGCATATCTAGGTATAATTTAAATTTAGGGCAAGACATAATGAATCATTTGTCAGCACTGTAGCACAGCTGGAAGTGAAACTGAGAATCCACATTAAGGAAGTATGGTCGCAGGTATTGTTGATTACTATGCAATCTGAAAAGCCCCGCTCTCTCTATGTGAGTAGGTGAGACACAAAGCCCACTCTGCCAGCCACCAGAATTACTGAGTAGCCTGTCAGGACTAGGCGGACCTTATTTAGGGAGAATTCCAACCAAAGTGACTCTGCACTGAGCCTGTTGCTCAGGTATCTTGTGATGTGAAGAGCTGGCTTGCTGGGGCCGTAGGCCTGTCTCATCCTGCCGGCCGCGGTTACTCAGTGGAGTGCTGCCGCAATATGCACTAGGCCAGAAAAACCAGTTCTCCGCTTAGAAAATGAAAGAATGCTATGTCTATTCCTAACATCGCCACATATTCAGCAGACACTGAAGTGGTTAATAGTTCAGTTGCTATACCCAAATTATAGTAGATGTTTCACACTTCTGTTGTGTGCAGTAGCAGGGGAGACAGGGGTAGGGGGGTGAAAGGCTTATCACGACAGGGGGCCAAACTGCAAAACAGCTCAAGGGGGATCCCGCAGCCCCCTCCTTCGTCCTGTGGTTGGCAGCAGCAATGAGAAAGGGGTTAAAATCAGCATGATCGTAAGTTTATAGCAGCTACCCACGTCTTGCGGGCTGACTCTGCGATCTCAGCCCAGCTGTTGAGTGCGTATGTAGTCGGCCTTTGTTAAAACTGCACGTTCTGATCGCTCGATAGTACAGCGAGTGTCCCCTTGCTCCGGTGAGTCAGCTCCTTCAGCTGGCAAACCCGCGCCAAGGTTTCTCAGGAACGGCCGGGCGCGTCTGCATTCATAGCTTAGGTCAGAGCTGAATTCCTCCACGTCGAAAATGCAAGACAAACAAGGCAAACATATCATGCCGGCCGGCCAGGGAGAAAATCAATTAGCAACAGGAGCTCTCGCACTCTGATTGGTGGATGTCAGCTGTGGAAATGCATGATGGGTGTGTCGCTAAGAAGCTTATGGGCACGCTGGCAGATTAGACTTTGCTCTTCTAATCTGGGGGATTATTGTCACACAAGTTTTTTGTCTGGAACTATTTGTTTGAAACCTTTTTTTTTTTTTACAAAAATGACTTCTTTATTTTTTCACTTCTCTGATATGAGAAAGTAGAAGGGCATGAGGTAGAAATTGAGGTTTGCTTGCATCAGCCTGGCAACTGCATCATTTTAGTTGTAAGCAGTAGCACTGGTATATCTGGAGCTACTGGGGGGGGATTTTAATGTACCAGCGGGGATTGGTGTGAAGTATAAATCCATTAAAATGAGGCAGGCGAGCAAAGACGAGCTCTCGTGAAGGGAGGGAATCAGGGCGCCCACATCAGAGCGAGCAGTGGGTCCGAAGGATGCCTACAGGGGTTACTGGGCTACAAAACCAAGCCAGCTGGCTGGGACAGCAACTCCTTGAGGGAAGTGATAGGGCTTAGAGAGGCGCTGGCCATCCTACGGAGGGACATCTCAGAAACAGGAGGTGAACATAAACACAGCAATCGACTGTTACCCGACTCCTGTAAAAAAATCTGAGAAATTCCAGCAGTAATAGTCAGACGGATCTCCGTGGATGTGGAAGAGAGGATCACCTGCAGCTCTGAGGATTAAACAGACATTATATGTATATCATTCATGATTCATAACTGATAACTTAGATAGCTGCTTGGGATTATAATGACTTCTCAATTTGCCAAGCTAACTAATGTAAATAGCTAATGTTCTAGCATTTGCATCTAGATAAAAAAAAAGCTATGTGAATGTGGTCAAGTTAAAAACAAAGGCATGATGCTTTTTTAATTTCAGTTCCTCGGAACATTCCCTTTTATTCTGGCCATCGGTTTATTCTTCAGCATTGTGGAAGGAAGACGCACAGCCTGGTATGCATTGTGATTTCCCGTAAGCAGCCCATCTCCGCGAGAGTTGGCCGTCCATCTCAGCGGCCGCCAGTGAGGCTCCGCCTCTGGCTGGGGCTCCAGCCACCTGGGCGGCCTTGGCAGTGATGGCCAAGCGACAGGGGGGTGCCGGGGATACAGATTCACTGGAAAACCACTGCACTACATTTTCCTGAATGTCACCACTGACACCTTTGATAATTTAACCCAATAAAAACTGCTAATTTAAAACCCCGCTGATATGTACTGTAAACCCCATGGTCTCCATTAAACGTCGCAATCAAATGAGATGCAGAAAGACTTTATCATCATCAAGACTGAACAAAGTACTTTTTGATCATTCTTTTTTGGTCACTGTCAGAATACTTAATTTCGTCTTGATAGGCGACTGCTGTTTACAGCATCAAGATGTCTTACATGAAGTGAAAATGTATGTCAACACAAACGCTAAGATGCTAATTTAACGTAATGTCGTCAGGGGTGGTGGGGCCTTGCCGTCACCGTCCCGGGTTGGGGGCTGGGTTGTTGGGGTCCTCTGGTGTTTCTCTTGGCTGAGGGCGCGTGGTCAGTGTCTCTGGGTGGCCGCTGGCCTGGCCTGGTGGGGGCGGTGCGGGGGGTGGGGGGGTTCTGCCCCCGCGGGGTGGGTGGCGCGCTGGGGGGGGATCGGGGGGTGGGGCCTCTGGGTTCCGCCTGGGCCGCTGCGCTGGGGTGCGTGGGTTTGGGGGCGTGGGCTCTATCTGCTGGGGCCGCTGCTCCGGCTCCCGGGCGGGTGGTCGCCCGCATGCTGGGGGGCCTGGTCTGCCCGGGCCCGTTGCCTGGTGGGGACGGGTCGTTGTCTGCCGTTGGCGATTCCGGCGCGGGGCCCTCGGGCGCTGTGGGGTGGTTTGGGGGGGGCGGTGGGGGGAGCCTCTGCCTCGCCTGGGGGGGGGCCTGGGGTGGCCGGGGGGTGGGGGTCACCCCGCCTGGCTGGTCCGGCTCCCCGTTTGCCGGGGGGGTCTGGGGTTGTCCCGTCCTTGGCCGCTAGCTGGGGTCTCATCGGGCGTGGTGGGGTGGGTCTCTCCCGGTCTGCGCCTGGGGGGGGGGGGGCGTTCCCTGCTGCTGGGCTGCCTGTGCCGCCCCTGAACACCTCGGTTGGCCGTCCCTGCCGGCTGTGCGGGGTCAGGGATGGGGACTAATCGGGGCCAGTCGGGGATCTGGCCCCGGTGCCGGGGGGGGCCCACTCCTGGCACGCCCTTATTGCTCCCCTGGGTCCAACACCACATTTCACACAACACTAGGGCCTTGAGGGGCGGTGGGGAGGTGCGCCGAGACACTGCCCCTCAATTTTTACTTACATGTTAGACACCACATGACACTAGGGCTGAGGAGGTGGGTTGAGGCAGGTGGGGCTCTGCCGTCTGCCAGCGGTGGGGTGCCCATGCCTCAACTGCTCGCCCACTTTTTGCACCTTAGTCATATACGCAGTCCATATTACATTAGGGCCTTGGGGGTGCGGGGAGGGGGATGGGGGACTCTGCCATCTGCCAGTGGTGGGGCCCTCATACCCGAACTGCACCCACTAATTTTAATGCATAGTAGACATAAACACACAACTCTCTCACACATGTACATGCACACTTCACACCAACATGGGTCAGGGAGGGGATGGGGGCTGAGGGGCCCCCCCTAACTCTCTGTCTCTGGCCCTGTGCTGGTGGGGTGGCCCGCCGGGGGGAAGACCCATCATGGGGGGGTTCGGGTGGCCCTGGCGGGTACGGGCGGCCTCCTCTCTTGGGCCGCGGGCCGGGTGGTGCTTGGCTCTGCTGCGCCGTGGTGGGGCCCTGGCGGGCGGTCCGGGGAATCTTGGGACGCTCTGGGCCCTGCTAGGCGGATTGGGGGGTTCGGTCTGGGCTGGGCGGGGTGTCTGCCGCTCCCCGGTCGCCGCGGGTCCGCTCCTGGGTGGGGGGGGGGCTCTTTGTATGGGCCCCCCTTGGATCATCCTGCAGTGTTGGGGGGGAGGCGTGCCGGGTCGCTGCGGTGGGCGGCGGCCCGTCCTCCCGGGGGACGGGCTGGGGGGGCTGGGGCTCCCCCGGTGTGTGGGGGGCCGTCCGCCGGGGGGTGGGGGGGGTGGTCCCGGTGGGTGGGGCCCTTCGGCCCTGGACCCGCCTGCCCCGGTGGGGTGGTTGCGGGTGGGGCTGGGGGGCTCGCCGCCCGTCCTCCCTCTGCGGGCCTCCCTGTGCGGGGGTTGGCGCCCCCTTAGTCCCTCGCGGGCTCCCTCTCGGGTTGGGCGGGTGGTTGTCTCTGGGATGCGTGGCTGTGGGCCCTTGTGCCGGGGGGGCAGTAGGGTGGCTTCGGTTGCCTGGTTCTCCTGCCTTCGCCTTGGGCCTGGGGGGGGGGGGGGTGCTGCCGCCTCCCCTGACGGCATTAAATGCCAGCACATCCAATGACAAATCAGGTCACACCTACACTTGCACATGCATACAAGACTGGTTGAGCGATCAATATCATTATTATTATTACTTTTTAGGGTATGTTATAGATTTAGGAATTGAAATATACATATATAACGGTACGATTACGTGTGTGTATGCTACATATATATAATACCGATTTGTATTAATTATTATTAGTATCACTGATGTTGTTATAATTCTTGTTGTTTGATGAGTGTTATGTTTCTTATGGTTGTTTGTATTCTGTATTCCCCTATACTTCATCTTTTTTCCATCCCGCCTACATTATTAGTGTTATTATTTCTGTATACCTTTTTTTTTTTTTTTTTTTCTTTTCTCTCTCCCCCTCTCCCCATGGTGATTGATGTCTGTTATTGTTACGCTGTTGTTTTTGTACCCCCCCTGTTTTTCTCCTTTTCCACGGTACTGGTGAGTTCGGAGCGGCCACAATCTTTACTCTTGAATGTAATGTAAAATAAAGTTGTCCTCCGAAGAGGGGGGGTGGTGGTGGGCAATAAAAAAAAAAAAAAAAAAAAAAAAAGATGCTAATTGAAGCAGGCAGCTCCCCGACAGGCCAAGAGGCAGCATGGGAAACCGGGCAGGAGCCGCAGCCATCCACAGACTCCTGGGAAAGAAGGTTCCGGCAGACACTCGACGTCACGCCACACCCGCTGCACTCGCTGCCGCTGAGGCCGCCTCTCTCATGCTCTCACCTGCTCTGCGGTCGTTTCCGCCGGTCTCAACCATTAACCGAGGCAGAGGTGGACAAACGCAGCGGCCCCGAAAAAGCCTTGTGGTACGTTCCTGGTAAAGAACAAAGCCCTTTGTACCTGGGGGGAGACAGGGGGCTGTGCAGCTAATGAAGCATACTCGAAGCATATGGCCGCCCCACCGGTTACTTAGCGATGGACAAATGCACAGGAGCGCGGCCCGGCGGTTTGTTTTTACAGATCGATCAAACGGACACTCGGCACAATGGCCTGAAAGGGACACGGCGAGTCTTTCCAGGCTGGCCCTTTAACACTCCCTTTTTGGTCTCAGAGGAGCCTGTGACTTCAACCACATTTCCCTTCAGTTTAATGATTCACCAAAACGATTGAGAATTGCTGCTTCAGTACGGCTCCTGGACAACCTGCAACCTTTCCACTACAGGCACACGTCTTCAACGCTACAATGCTACTATGCATTTCACCTAGTACAGCTTAGTTTTGTGTCACTCTTAGCCAGTGTGTGGTAGCAGTATCTTATACACAGTTGTTTTGAACTGACAGAATCCCCCTCCCCCCCAGCTGTGATGTCACAAACACAGGGTCAATATTAGCAGCACAGTCAGTAAAAACGTCCAGCACACCTTTCACTCAAAACTAATGGACAGTGTAATGTGATTTTTATGTCTGGAGCGTCATAGCACAGCTGGAAAGGTCACTGACTGTTTGACTTTCCATGGAGTCGGTTCCTCATATCGGAATGATGTTTTCCAGTCTTGTGCTATGACTTGTCACTGGATTGCCAGTTGTTTCAGCAGTGCACACTAGAAATTAAACCGCTGACAATCTCGGCCTGCTTTTCCCGCAGTGAAAAACAGCTATGAAAACATGCAGCTTGCCACGGATGAGAGAGCAGACAGTTGCTGGGGTCTATTTATCATTTCGGGTTTGTTTTGGCAAAGTGAGCTCCTACTAGAGACAGGAGTAGTTGGCACTTATGCTAATAAGCCGCCTCTGACTCATTCAGGCCAAAACGAATCAAATAATCCGAATGCGTCACTCAGCCCCCATCGCCGGCAGTGTTTTTTAGTCTCCCTTTGTTCTGGGCCGACGCTGGCAGGCTTAACGCCGTCCTCCATGCAGGCGGGAGCCTTGCACTGTTACCTCCCTGGGATTGTGGTCTCTGTTCCCCTGCTGCCAGGCCACGGCTGGTGCCTCTCTGCCTCTGCATTCGGGGTGGCTGTGCTTCTTTATAGTAGAAGTTAATCAGAGCCTCAGTCAGTGTTTAATTCACGCACAGCTACACCCAGTTAGAACATGACTTTATTGTGGGTCATTTTGAAAATGAAGCTTCAGCCTCCAGAGTGCCACAGGCAAAAATTCTTAAGAGGAAGCACGAGCCATACAGGACCCACTGCCAGTCCCTGTCACTCCCTATCTGTGGTATACTGTTAGAAGTAAGACACTCCCTGCCAGCAGTATGGCAGTCCCTGTCAGTAGTACACTGTGTCCTGTCAGCAGTATGGCAGTCCCTGTCAGTAGTACACTGTGTCCTGTCAGCAGAATGGCAGTCCCTGTCAGTAGTACACTGTGTCCTGCCAGCAGTATGGCAGTCCCTGTCAGTAGTACACTGTGTCCTGCCAGCAGTATGGCAGTCCCTGTCAGTAGTACACTGTGTCCTGCCAGCAGTATGGCAGTCCCTGTCAGTAGTACACTGTGTCCTGCCAGCAGTATGGCAGTCCCTGTCAGTAGTACACTGTGTCCTGTCAGCAGTATGGCAGTCCCTGTCAGTAGTACACTGTGTCCTGTCAGCAGAATGGCAGTCCCTGTCAGTAGTACACTGTGTCCTATCAGCAGTATGGCAGTCCCTGTCAGTAGTACACTGTGTCCTGTCAGCAGTATGGCAGTCCCTGTCAGTAGTACACTGTGTCCTGCCAGCAGTATGGCAGTCCCTGTCAGTAGTGCACTGTGTCCTGCCAGCAGTATGGCAGTCCCTGTCAGTAGTACACTGTGTCCTGTCAGCAGTATGGCAGTCCCTGTCAGTAGTACACTGTGTCCTGTCAGCAGTATGGCAGTCCCTGTCAGTAGTACACTGTGTCCTGCCAGCAGTATGGCAGTCCCTGTCAGTAGTACACTGCATCCAGTTTATACCAGCATGAGTATGTACATGCCCAGGACTACAGAGTGTGAGTCCAGGCACTGTTTATTTTTACCGCTATACTGCTATGTCACTGACCTAAATTTGCGCCCTTAGGGACAGCATTGTCCACAGTCTTTGACGGGAACTGGGAGCGTGCGGTAGCGTCGAGGGAGAACGCAGCCGGGTGTGTGTGGGGCTTTGCCCTGCCTTAATGCTCCCCCAGGAGGGAAGGCAGCTCACAGAAACACACAGGTGCTGGGCTAATGACTCTTTTGTTATAGCTGATTAGGGCCATGCAAGGTACAACCCAATATAGACCTTCACACAAGGGAATTCAGCCCTGAGGATGCTCAGCTCTGAGCCCTAGGATGGGCAACCTACTCTGCCCCCCCCCCCCTTCTAACATTGCGATAGTGGAACAGAACCTGACTGTCCAGCTCGGTTTCACTGAGTCTTTCCACTGAGTCATGTTCTGCCGCCATCCAAAACATGGGCCAAATTACTTGTCCAAGATTAACAACAAGTGCTCCAACTTCAGACTAGAAATCAAATCAAGCTGAAGTGAAACAAATCATTTGCAACCATGTTTTAGTCCTCCTTGTGGCATCCCTTTTGCCAAAACCTAGTCACTAAAAAGCGCAGAATTATGCTAAAAGAAAGGCTGTGAGTCATGCACAGCCCTTAGATGTTAGCCTGCTTATTGTGGCCCAGAGCAATGTCACCCTGTGACAGCGTTACCCATATCAGAAGCTCTCATTATATCCTGTCTCTCACTTTTGTATTCAGATCATTATTTGCCAGGTGGTAACAGAGCAAGTGGTGAAACGTCCCGTGTGCGAAACTCCCATGATTCTCTGGGTCTGTACCCCAGAACAGGGTGGCTTACCAAAGACGTAATTACAGAATGTCAGACTGTCAGGTTAAACAATTCAATGATCGCTATTTCATTTCAGGTGAATAGGCCATGTTGATTCCAAATAATTTTATGTTTTTATAGCATTTTTCTGCTTTTGAAAGCTCTTTTTGTTACTTTTCTGGTTCCCTGTCATCAACTATGCGTACTACAGGTGGAACACTCATTTTGAGAGATTTTAATATTCGCATTTACTGTCCTAACCCAGTGGTCTGCGATTTCACAGATTCTGGACTCTTTTAATCTAACTTTGTCTGTCAATAGTTCTACTCATTAAAACGAACATACACTAGATCTTATTCTATCATATGGTGTAGCAGTCAGCAATACTAACATTTTAGATGCTAACTTTTCATATCATAAGCCCATTATCTTCAGTTAATACCCGTTCACACTCCTGTCCCCCCATGCCCTCCCATTACACTCCAGTACCACGGATCTTTGTAGGGACGCCTTTTAAAACACCGTTTATACCATGAATGACTCGTATCAGCCATCTGTTGAAGAATTAGTAGCTCCTTTCAATCCCTCTTGCGAAGACTTTCTCGATACTACCAAAACTGATCTTGAGTTAAATCTCAGCCACGGTTAAATGATTTCATTAGGGCCCTTAGACGTGACTGCAAGAAAGCTGAATGGAAAACTATAAATTTCCTACAACATTGTAAAGAATTATCTGATTACTCTTCAAAGACCTGTAAAAACTGCCAAGTCGAAATATTTTTCTGTTGTATCTCCACCAGAATATTTTAATCTTAACTTCTCCGCTGAAATGTGAAGATTTTTTTTATTTTATTTTTACAAGATTGATGCTATTAGATCACACATTACTCCCACAGTTGGTCATATCTCGTGCAATGGCCGGCATAACATCCTTAACAGTTTGAACTCCTTTCCTTTTCTCTACTGAAGGAAATAATATCTAACACGAAGTCCTCAAACTCTCCTTTAGCTGTCATTCCCAATAGCCTTTTTAAATGTGTCTTTGATACCATTGGCCCTAGTGTGCTATCCAGTGTTAATGTCTGTCTTTTGTCAGGTACCGTACTCTCCTGATTCAAACATGCCGTTCTGCCCCTGTTCAAAAAGCCCAGTCTAGACTCGCTTGTTTTCCAGTTTTTAACCTATTCCAAGGTTGTCTATCCTTTCTAAAGCCCTAAATTGCATTGGAGGCTAAGCATGACAGTAAAGGTTTCTTCCAATATTTTAACTCCAAGAGAGCACTAAAAGCTGAAATCACTAATTTACAGGATAGTAAGGGCCTTATAATTGATAACGAAATTGATATGGTAAATGAGTTTAATGATTATTTTTCAAGGGTGTTCACAATAGAGAACACAAGTAACTTACCACCAATTAATACGAATACAGCATCGTCTATGACCAATATATGTATAACTGAGGTTGATGTGATACTAAGCCTAGCTAAACTCAAAATAAATAAATCACAGGGGCCTGATGGCATCTTACCTTTAGTCTTGAAAGAGATGAGGGATATTATTAGCCAACCTTTGACTTTAATATTCCAGAAATCGTTATCTGCGGGTGTGGTACCATCAGATTGGAAGCATGCTAATATAACACCCATATTCAAAAAAGGGGATAGAAGTAATCCGGCAAACTATAGGCCAATCAGTTTAACTAGCATTACTGGAAAAATAATGGAAGCTATAATTCAAGTGAAAATGGTAGATTACCTAGATGCAAATAACATTATAAAGGATAGCCAACATGGATTTAGGAGAGGTAGATCCTGCTTAACGAATCTGCTTGAGTTCTTTGAGGAAGCTACAAGTGAAATTGATCACAAAAAGGCCTATGATGTGATTTACTTAGATTTCCAGAAAGCCTTTGATGTTGTCCCCCACAAACGGCTCTTGTTAAAGCTTAAAGCTGCAGGAATTTTAGGAACTGTGGCAGCTTGGATCAAAAACTGGCTAACTGATAGGAAGCAGCGAGTAGTTATTAGAGGCACTATGTCACAGTGGGCCTCCGTTTATAGTGGGGTACCGCAGGGTTCAATTTTAGGACCACTATTGTTCCTAATTTACATTAATGATATTGACACGAATACATACAGTAAACTGGTTAAATTTGCAGACGACACTAAGGTGGGCGGGGTAGCAGATACTAATCTAGCAGCAGAGAGGCTCCAACGGGATCTGGATTTAATTAGCGAATGGGCTGATACTTGGCAGATGAAATTTAACACAGATAAATGTAAGGTAATCCATGCAGGGAGCAGAAATATACAGTACAGATATTTTATGGGTTCCACTGAAATAAAGGTAGCTGATTACGAGAAAGATCTCGGTATGTATGTTGATGCTTCCATGTCCCACTCTCGCCAATGTGGGGAAGCAATAAAAAAGGCGAACAGAATGTTGGGTTATATCTCTAGATGTGTGGAGTTTAAGTCAAGGGAGGTGATGTTACACTTATATAATTCCTTGGTAAGACCCCACCTAGAATACTGTGTGCAGGTTTGGTCACCATACCTCAAGAAGGACATTGCTGCCTTAGAAAAGGTGCAACGAAGAGCTACGAGAATGATTCCTGGTCTTAGAGGAATGTCTTACGAGGAGAGGTTAGCGGAACTGAATCTGTTCAGCCTTGAGCAAAGGAGGCTAAGGGGGGATATGATTCAGGTCTATAAGATTCTAACGGGTCTGGATGCCGTTCAGCCAAATGACTATTTCAATATTAGTCTAAATACTAGAACTCGTGGCCATAAGTGGAAATTAGCGGGAGAACATTTTAAAACAAATTTGAGGAAGCACTTCTTTACACAGCGTGTAGTCAGAGTATGGAATAGTCTTCCTGCTATTGTAGTGGAAGCTAAAACCATGGGTTCCTTTAAATCAGAGCTAGATAAGATTTTAACAACTCTGAGCTATTAGCTAAGTTCTCCCCAAACGAGCTTGATGGGCCGAATGGCCTCCTCTCGTTTGTAAATTTCTTATGTTCTTATGTTCTTAAAAACAGCAAATCCTCTCACAGCTTCTTCTTCTCTTCCTGCTAAGCAACAGCATCTTAGAAATATTTCAGTCGGGTTGTAATTCACTCCACAGCACCAAGTTTTGATTATTAAAGGTATTGAATGAGCTCCTACTTATTGTTGATGCTGGGGATTGTGCGATTTTAGTCCTGCTCAACTCGACTGCCACCTTTGACACAATTGACCACAGTAAACCCAGCGAGCGTTTGGTTAGCTTTGGCCTCTAAGGCGCAGTATTAGATTGGTTTACCTCTTACCTTAGCCAGTCAACCTTCTCCGTAAATATTGGAAATTTTCATTCCTCTGCCGCTCCTATCACATGTGGAATTCCTAAGAGCATCGCAGGGCACACTCACACACACACACACACACACATTCACACACTGTTGTGCAACACACCACACTGACAGGGGTTTCAGGGCAACCAGGTTTATTCCGTGAGACTACAGGGGAAGTCGAAAGCCGGGCAGGGGTCGATGTCGAGAGCCATCCAATCCGTGCGTCTAATGCCTTGCCGTATTCCGTGAGATAGGTCGAGAATCCAAGAGCCAGGGGTCTAGAAGCCGAGAGATCCGTCCGAGGACACAGACGAGCAACACTAGGGAACACACAAGGAACTTCACGGGAGGGATGGGTGGGCAGGAGGGCAGGCAGGAGGCGCGGGAGGCTCAGGGAGGGCAAGGAAGACCGAACGTAACTGTGGGGAGAACACAGACGTAAAGTATGTGCATAGCGAACGATACCTCACACCGACTGACTGCCGGTGCGAGGCTTAAATACCGTTCCTGCCAATTATCTGCCGGCGTTCCTGTGGTGGGCGTGACACACACACACACACCCAGAAAATTTCCATCCACTATAATTCTCTTTACATCAGTAAGTCATTGCAATCAAGCCTCCAGTTAGTACAGAACACGACAGTGAGGTTACTGACCAGGACGGAAAAGAGGGACGATATTACACTGTCCTGACTTCATTACACTGGCTTCCAATCCAATACAGGAAATACTTTTTGAAGCATTAAACAGGCCGGCTCCTTCCAAGCCACTGACTTGCTCCATCACCATTCTGTTCCCGGGCAGCTGAGGCCATCAGATAAACTCATACTATTTGTTCCAGGAGCCTCAGTAAAGCTGAAGCGTGACCGTGCTTTATCAGCAGACTGTACGCAGCTACTCTGTGGAACAACCACCCTGAAACATCAGATCCTCCCCTTCAGTTTCTGTTCATAAATCTCGACTGAAAACCCACTAGTTCAGACTGGCATTCAGTCCACATTCACGGTATTTTTCATTGTCTGTTGTCTTCATCTCTCTCATAGTTGTCATTGGACTGGCACTATTATGGTATGGCTCCGTCTTACGTTTGTGTTGTATTACTTATTATCTGTAAATATTGTGCAGCACTTTGGTTGATAAATAAAAATGACTTCTTGTTGGAATTGCTGATATCCGGGGCGGCCCAGTGGGCAGAGCCGGGGTCTCACTTCCTGTCGTGTGTTTGTGAGAGAGCAGACCGCATCTTCTCACACTTTCCTCCTGATGTCCAAAGACAGGGAGTTATAGGGACTGGTGTCTCTGTATTGACTGTAGTGTTTGACTCTGGGCTGTCGTCCTCTGCCGTGTGGCCCATGTTTCCCAGGATGGACTCCAGACTGCGTAAGGATTGGTAAAATGACCATTTATGTGCATCTATAAATAATATGTATGTATGTATTTATTTCCGACTGACATGCTTCATATACACTAGTGGCCAAAATTGGGGAACCACCTACACTAAAATATTTACCCTTTTCTCTAAGAGTGTAGCATTTCTGGCATTATACTTTAAAAATCAGTACACGATATTGGCGGTATTGTTTATAAACTGCAATCAGAAATTGTTAGAATTATCATACATTGATTGAAATAAATATTGGATCAAATAAATAACTAGAGTAACTGGAATAAAGTTCTATAATCTCAAAAAATTTGAAGCAAATTTTGGCCACTAGTGTAAATAAATAGTCATTAAAATGAAACACTGCTAAATAACAAGTCACTGTACATGCATCGGTCCAAAACGGAAGCGTGCAACCGCTAAGACTGCAGATACAGATGCGTCTGCAGACAGTGCGGCGCAACTCTCAGGAGCATGTGCTCCGCTATGACACAGGAACGCGTGTAGTATGCAAATATGTGGAGTAGCGTGCTTTAAACGCTACTTCTGGGTTATCTCTGGGGCCATCAAGGCGTGCAGGGAGCAGACAAGACCGGCTGACATTGCTAGTGCTTCCCATCTGGATAGCTGGCTGATTGTGGTGTTTTTGCGGATCTTCAGCTTAATGCTACGGTACATATAGCTGAGGTAGTGCCTTTAGCACAGTACGTAGCTGTTATTTACCAACACAGACGAAGCAGAAAAATCACAGTGTGCAAGAACAGCCAGCTTCAGCATGACAGTCATCCCATCCCTATAAGAGGAAGGGCTGTAATTACCCAGACATATAAAAGTCCAATATCACTTTTGATGTGTGTAGGATGGACAAACAGCCTCACAGAACTGCTGTGAGAAAACTGCTCAGAGAAAATCATTCAGACCCACATTAATCATGTATGTATCAGAATGAACTATCTGGGGGAGTTAAAACTTCAAACCAGCTTGATTAATATAGGAAGGGGTGTGTGAGGGTTTGCTCTGTGACAGACTGGCATCCTACCCAGCATGCCCCCTACCTTGTGCCCGCTGCTGCCTGGAATAGGCCCCATTGCACGGCCCAAGCGGCACCACAAGGCAGCGCATCGGAATACACTTCTCCTACCTACATCATGTGCCACATCAGCACCAGCAATGGGCCGGGCAGCCAGGCTCATTTGCCACCAAACCACGCTCTTCATCAACCAGACTCAAAAGAACCTGCCCACTGGGTCGAGATCAGTCCCGCACGGTGACTTCTAACCTTTCAGTTTTTTCTTTTGTATCACAAATGCATCATACTTACAAAAAAAGAAGCATGCACTAGCCCTTTAATGCAGCCCCCCCCCCCAACTTCAGCCCTCTCCCCTCTTCTGATTGGCCCTTTAACCAGCAGCACCAGTACTTAAGGTCCGGGCCACTATGAATCTTTTGAAATGACATGCATGAAAAACAAAGCAAAGAAACTGTGGCTGGTATCCATCGAAACATTCAAAATAAAAAAATGTAACCGCTACATACTGTAAGAATAATAATAATTGATACTTTTATTGATCCCCGTGGGAAATTGTCTTTACGCCTCCCTCAACTTGGTCTCTGTAGAGTAAGCTGTCCGCGAAGGGCAGCCGCCTGTAGCGGCGCCCAGGGAGCTGGGGGTTAAGGGCCTTGCTCAAGGACCCGCAGACGTGCTGAAGCTGGGTTTCAACTGCTGACCTTCTGATTACAGGCACACAGGCTTAGCCCACTGATGAAGGGATGTTCACACATGGACAGAGGCATCCCCGACACCCGCCAGTGAGGCACAACATCTGCCGTCCCCTTATTCAGAAGTCTCACCGTCGCAGGCCCACCACGTCTGGTCGGCGTGTTTTACCACCAGCCAGCACTAGAGTACATACAGGTATTGTAAAATGGAAAAAGGGTAGAATAATTTGTTCACTTTTTCACCCACAGTCCAGGCCTCTGAAAAATTGAATGGCAGTGAACTGGCCCTTTTGGGTAAGAAGTTTGAGGGACCCCCTCCCCTGCTCTAATGGCACTTTTAAATAAAGGGCGATTTATTCATCATTGTGATGATTATCTGGTTGTTTTTAGCCTTGGCGTCCTGCTGAAGCCGGCCCTGGGACAGCAGGAAAGTTGCAGCATCTCTAATTGACGCAGATAGACGGAAACACAAATCACAAAGGTGCACAATTCTCTGCTCCCCTGGAATGGGCTGAAGCAGTCATTTCAGGTCATAGCCCTGCCTAAGCTTCCGTGCCTCAACGTCTCAGCGAACAGCACATTTATTCTTCGACGCGTTAAGACCCTGCTGGATTATTTAAGTAGAGAAAGCTAAAAAATGGGTTTTCTTGAGGCGAAACCTTTCTCCGCGAGCAGCTGTTAGTAACTCCTGTGATTAGCGGTAATCGGTAACGCAAACAGACGTCAGAGCGCGATAACGAGCATAGAACAGCTGCGTGGAACAGGACTGCAGCGGTGAGGGGGATGCGAGATCGTGAGGGGAGCCCGATCTTCAGGTGGGCCACATCCACCATGGCCAATCGAATACACAACCCTCACATGTTCCCCGACCGGAACCAGCCCCCAAAATGGGCGTCTTGAAGGTCACTCAGTGTGAGTAAACAGACTGAGGGCGTTGCAGTGCGGTAAACCAGCACACTTTCTGCCAAAACCTACAGTCATGTGACACTGCAGTCATGTGACACTGCAGTCAGTGAAACATATCTCTCAAATAAAGAGAATCAACTGCACACTGAAATACAGATCACATGACTGAATTTCCTGGCTATATTTAATGCATGGAGGTTGATTAGCAGTACACAGCTGGATGCAGAGAGCTAGACTGTTCACTGAAACGGTGAAACTGTCCAGTCCATTTGGAAAGTAAGGTACATGCAAGAATATGTGGGAGACGTGATATTAACAGCACTTGGAGCCCTGAGACATCAAATGAACTTCAGTGAAACATTATTAATCACAATAAAATCAAGTTCATTGCACAAGATTCTTGGCAACCGCACAACAGCTGTCACTGTAATTGATGGCATGTTGTAAAGGTAAATGATTTAAAATTAATCAATGACAGTGAACCAAATGTGGAACTGACTGAACAAAGTGCTTTTAATGATCTATTGTGATTTTTAATACTGGCAGTTTCTGTCTTTCCAGTCATCTTGGATCCCGACTCCATACGGCGTCGATGTCCGGCCATGTTTGCCCAGGGTACTGAAGGGAGCGTGCTTTGTCTGCGCAGTGGAGGTCACGAAGGCGACCCCGTGCGTCGATCCCTGCGTATGTGTGCACGGCACAGGGCGTCTGTGAGAGCCCACTGCTTCTCTCACGGTTGCCATGGCACTGGCATGCGTCAGCAGTGAGCGAGGTGTCACAGGCCGTGGTGCCTGATCGATGTGTGACTCACTCTCTGTCGGGAACCTGAACGCGAGAAAGGGCCACGTCATGAGTTCATACATCATGCTGCATCATATCGTCACGGGGAAAGGGACTCCCTGGCATGTGAATACCCACGTATTTAAGACTCAGTTCCTCAAGGTTTGCTCTACTTGAAGAGCACATTCTATACTCTAACCATGACCTATTACTACACATTCTGAACTATACAATCCATGCCCATTTGCGTAACTGCATATACTGTATGTTTTTCAACTGTATTTTTTATTGTGTATTTCTGTCTGTCTTATGTCCATGTCTCAGTAAGTTGAGTTTAAATTGTCATATATTTAAATGTCTCTCACATCATTATTTTAACCCTGATTATCGCTGTTTTCCTTGCACTGTGACCAGCGAGATCATAATTTCCTCTCAGCATATAATCCATGGATCACACAGCTGAAGATGACAATAAATGCACTTCGACAGTTCTGACGAAGCATTGGTTTATTTTTTATAGGTCAGTAACCTTTTTGCACTGGTTGCTAACTAACCCTGTGCTGTAAATACATCTTCCAGGATCAGAGAGAGCCTGGAGCCTGTCCCAGGCAGGGGGGGCACAAGGCAGGGGAAACCCTGGATGGGATGCCAGTGCAGTGCAGGACACACGCACACACACACACACACACACACACACAAACACGCAACCCCAGATGAAATGGATCCCAGGAAATAGTGTTTGGGTGTCGTGTTGGTGGTAGGTTGGGTTTGGATTGGAGGGGGGGCCCGTCTGCAGGCCACAGGCACCAAGGCCATGGATAAGCACATGGCCATAGCGCTCCACTGCGTATGATGGACAAGCATGCCAGTCATCCAGTCACTGCCATCCTTTGACACCAGTCCTTCACCATGTAGGCGCGAGACCCCGACCTCATCGCCCTGCTATGCAGTAACCGGAGTGAGCCTCTGATGCTGATGCTTTCGCTACGGCGTATTACACTGGCTTGCCACTAAGCCTTCAGAGTGGTTAGCAGCTCCAGGACGTGCTGCGGATCTGCCCCGACCCCCTATCTGCCCCATGCATGTGCTCATTTAATCTGGCCCCCAAGTGTCCGCTCTTGAACACGCTTAACTCAGCCATAATGCCATATGCAAGCTCCTCAAGCTTGTGTGAGAGGATTCTCCGCAGATTCCAGGCTGAACCCCATAACGAAAACCAGGGAGATTAATTCCCGCCTTAAACCAGAGAAGGGATTCTGGTAACCGCAGACCTGTGGGGATGTATATTTTTTACAGGTTGTAAAACGATTTTGGTCTATATGAAATATTGCTAATATGAACAGACCTACTAACACTGTTGAGGTTCTACATGGTCTGTCCGTCAGGATAGTAGGGGGACTCTCTGAAAACACATTTTAAGCATCTGTTGTGCAGAAACCAGCTGTCACAGAGACAAGAGACTTGGAAGTAGGGATCCAGCCGCTTGATTTATTACCGATTACCGAATTGCAAAGCCAAAATCAGAGTGCAGAGTTGGGCAAAGGGGAATTAAGAGGCAACAGAGCAATGAGCACAATCTGAAATCGCGAGATGGGTAATCAGGCAAAAAGGTCATAATCGAGAGAATCCAGAATCACATCTGAAGCCTGTACCGCAACTCTTATCGTTACCTTTTATCTTTGGGATGAAACTTATGCTTTCATATCCTGTGTGCTGCTGGCATGTAGAGTCAGCGAGGCGCCCGCCAGCTCTTCTCACGCACAATGGGGGCTGATTGACTCCTTACCTGCAGGCTGTGGTTGGCTTTTACACTCCACCCTGTATCACAAGTATCATACTGTATAATGTAGCCGCTACGTCTTTCTGCGTGTCACGCACGTCACGGAACAGGCACAGGGTTACAACCCTTTCCTCAGCCTTTCACTGAGCAACACACCGTTTGTCATGCACAGCTGGAATAATACAGCAAATTCAAGACCTTCCACCGAGTGTCCAAAATTCAATTTCTGCATTATTTCTTCATTCCTGTTTTCGCTGTTTCATGTACCAATCTAATGTGATATTTATTAGTTACACCCACACTGATGCAACTGTGAAATAATGAGACACTGGCGACTTGCAAAATATCAAACTTAATTTATCTTTCATTATAATTAAAAGTATGTGGTATGATATACAGTAGTGGCTGTTAAAAATGGACTCCATGCTGCTGTCAGGCTCGGTGCCGTCCATCCCTGTCCCATGTGTTCGGTCCCCCTTTGGCCAGCAGGTGTTGCTGGCCATCCTGTTCCCTCTGTCTTTGTACTGGTCCCTAATATGCTTTCCTTCTTCCTTAGGCTGCCACATAACTCAGTGGCTTGAGTGTGTGGTACCAAGGCTGTGACCTTCCAGTCATGGGGTTGAGGCCACTCTCCCATGTTTTATTTGTTGGCTTTCTGTTTTCTAGCATTTTGGTTTTGTTTATCCTATTTATGTCCAGTTTAATCCTGTTCTGCTTGTGTTCGTGTTCCTAGTCCCTCCTAGTGTTACCTCTCAGTTGTGTGTCAAAATTCCCAGTGTTTATTTCCCAGTATGTAATGTTTCCCAGTTATGCTATTTATTCAAGTCCCCTAGTTTACTGTGTTAAGTTTCTCCAGCTGTGGCCTGTTTCCCTGTGCTGTGCTCTTTGGCTAATTTTATTGATTCACACCATCCTTTTGTTAATCCTCGTTGTTTGTGTATTTAAGTCTCTGCCTTTGTCCTGCTCCTCAGTCTGCTGTTGTGAATGCCATGGTGTGTTTGGTTCTCTGGTCCCCTGCCCAGTTCCATGGCCTGTGTTTTTGCTTAGTGTCTTAGTTGTGCTTTATTTCGTGGTTTTCACTTAATTCAGTATTTTTCCCTGTTTGATTTCTGACTCCTCGACATCCTTTTGTTTTGTAGTTTTACTCTGTGTGTCCAGTTTCTTTAATAAACCTTCTGTTTGTCTCAGACCGACGGGTGGATCGTCACCCTCCTTTCTCCACTATGCCCCGTGTCCATAACAGCTACAAAGCAACAAAACAGTCCATCCATCCCTTAAGCATTCGACTTTCCATTCCCAGGGGGTTACTGGGGCGCAGACAGCGTAGACTGCCACACGGCTGGGCGTGTGCTGGACAGAACGATAGCAACATAATAAAAACCATTATAATATACAGGCAGCTCGTAAAAACTGACTTAAGTACATCCGGAATTACGCAAAAAATATCTGCGACGCGTGGAAGCCAAAAGGCGACATACACCCGTAAGTAAATTTACACTTTGCCTTTTTAATTTATTTAATATGTGTTCTTTAATATGCATTAGCAGTATATTTTTAGCTTATGTGTCATGATTGATTTGTGTGTGTGTGTGTCTGTGTGTGTGTGTGTGTGTGTGTGTGTCTGTGTGTGTGTGTGGGTGGGGGGGATACATCCAACATGCATAAAATTTAACTTGTGTAAGGGTTGGTGGGACAGATTAATTATGTCAGTGTAGAATTGTCTGTATAGACAGCAAGGGTCCCACACGCAGTGGCTCTTACAGATGTTACAGATCACAGCTGATCGGTTCTCTCTGGATCCTGGGATTTTCCAGTGCTTGCATGTCCCTCCAGCGGGTACTGGGATTTTCCAGTGCCTGCATGTCCCTCCAGCGGGTGCTGGGATTTTCCAGTGCCTGCATGTCCCTCCAGCGGGTACTGGGATTTCCCAGTGCTTGCATGCCCCTTCAGCGGGTACTGGACCTAAAGCTGCCCCGTGTGAATGAGGCCCCTCCTACCCTCCAGCACCCTGTCCTCTTTGTACCCAGGAACGTACCCTGCGGTTCCTTGGATAACCGCCTGATCTCCGCAGCTGTGTCTGAATTAACTGAAAATGGATGTGTGTAGACAAGGTCAGGGCAGGTCAGGTGAGGTTGGGGAGCCTTCGCTGATGCCACACAGCGAAACTCCTCGCCAGCCGGCGACCCCCCCAGGCAGAAAAGGACATCCATCTGCCGCAGCCAGGTGTTACGTGGGCAAACTGGGATGTTTTTATATTTATCATGAAAAACTTAAACATAAACTTACATTTGGCATTTGGACTGAGAAATAACTTCTGAAGTATTTAGGGACTACTTAAAATGACTACAAAGGAGTTCAATTCACAGAATACCCATGAACTGAATGCAGCCCTGTAGTTATTAGCCAGTGCTACACAAAAAGCTAGTCTATTTACTCCTAAGGAAATGAACTTGCTGAAGTTGTGTGTTTGTCCTTTCATTGTGTTAGGTGGTGGGGGTGGTCTTGTTGCTGTCACTCTGCACGTACCTCCTCAGCTGAATGCAAAAACTGTAGGGGTCGGTAACCAGGCGGGGGTGGGGGGGGGGGGAGGGATGTTAAGAGGGAGGAGCTTACAGAAGGACACAAATTGAACAAGGCAGCAGCCGATAAGCCGGTGGAGGCCGGGATCTGTGTCTGCAGGGAGATACAGGCACCCTGACCCACAGAGTGACGTCACAGTACAGCTCACACTTTTATCACAAGTCTTGTCTTAACATAGATCTGTACTTTGTTCCAGAAAGGATATGAAATTCATTTGTCATGTAGATTTTGAATGCTAATGCACAGTAGGGCTAAACTTGCAGGTGCTAGCAGGATATCTGCACTCTAACAGGCTGCCTTTCTTTGGGGGTCTTATCTGGAAACAAGGAGCTGCTCAGATAATAAGTGACTTTATGTTTTTTCTGTTTCACACGCCGTTGTGGGAATGAGACGTGTCTCCCGTGCCTCCGTCTGCACTATTACACGCACTGACATGTGTTTCCTGCAGACAGCTGTTCTGGTGAAAGCGATGAACTGAGACTCTCTTCAGGGGGCTGTGGGTCGCCGGAGCCCCACAATCTGCCCCGGCTGGTATGTGGGCACAAGATTGGCACGGTGAAGCCACCCCCACGGAGCTCAGCACACAAGGTCAGCCCTGCGCCAGCCTCCATTTCAGTGGCGGGCTCCGTACCGCTGGAGCTGGGCGGGGGTGACTCGCCAGCATCCCCTCCCCCCCAAAGCAGTGATTCAGCAGGTGGTCAGAGTGCCGGTAGCAGGCGTGACTGACCTGGGGCCTGCAGGCCGTGCTCATGTGCAGATGGCAGCGTCTGTGACCTCAGCGACTTCGCCCAGGTCCATGCCAGCCCCGCTACAGGTGACTGCCACCATCACGCTGATGCCAGGCCGGACCATAATGCTGTTCCTCAGCCGCTCAGTTTGACCGGTTATCATCAGACACGAGTTACTGATTTTAATATCATTCAAAGCATGACTCTGAAAACCCGGCAGCTTTACACCCTGACTTTGTTCCGCAGTCGCTGAAGATGACGCTGCTGAATTCGCAGCCCGTTTAAGCCGTTTGCTTGCTCAACACTTAACCTGCCACGCCCAGCGTTTTAAGCTGGGTCACCATGAGTCCGCAGTCCTGACGGAGCCATGGGGGGGGGGGGGCGGGTGTGCGGTGAAGTCACACCCAGATGATTTAAGCCCCACGAGACGCCCTGCTGTCATCCCCCTGGGAATCGAAGCAGCTTAAATGTTCCCTTAATGAGGATGGGGGGGAGGCAGCCTGGGGGCACCTCCTACAGCACGCAGACTGGGGGGATGGCAAAACAGCAAGGGATGGAGTCGATAATTGCTGGGCTTAGCGCGCCAGCCAGCTAGCCACAGCCCCCACCACAAATTTCATGAGATGTGGATTGCACTAATTTTGTAATCTGTGCACCAATTATTCCGTGTGATAAGCACCCCCCCCCCCCCCCATCCCCGTCACAGTGGACCCTGGCTGCAGTACAGTAAGTGAGTTCACTGTGCATCCCGGGAATTCTAAACCTTACACTCTGTGTTACCTGGAATGGGGTCACCATAGCCCTCTGTGGACAAGCAGATGGATGGATGGATGGATGGATGGATGGATGGATTATGCACTTTAGTTCTAGTTTGTGTATAATAGTATTTTCTTCTTTCATCTTCTTTCATCTTAATGCAATCATTTGTGCGGAATGACATCTCCTGCTTTGTGAAGGACTAAAATCACACATCCTCGAAATATCTACTTCAATCAACATGACAGTGACGTCACTACTGGGGATATGATTGATTCATTTAGTTGGTTTGGGGAATTCTGTATGATGTCACTCTTTATGCTTATTGCCTAGATTTGGGGTTTAACCCCTTCATGCATGAATTATTAAAAACATATCGAGATTTTTTTAGATATCTAATATTCTTCGGAACTGCAAACAAAATCCATCTGAAGTGCCATGATCAGCCTGGAGTCTCAGCCTTAGGAACACTGCTGTGAAAGTGACTACAGACTGAATAATCAGCTACTCATTTACTGGTCCATCAGGGAATCAATTCCTGCTTTAACATGTGGTTCATCAACAGTGACCAAAAGAACTAAATGTCTCTCTTTTCAAATGTTGGTTCACCTGTATCCAGTATGGCGGTGAACCTGAACCCTATCACAGAAACCACTGGCCACTGTAATATTTGTGTATAATAGTATTTTCTTTACAGACAGAGTGAGCTGAAGTCTTCATGTCTGAACAGACTCACAATTATAATGAATTACACTGCCCTCCAGGAAAGGATGAATCATCTTCTTTCATCTTAATGCAATCATTTGTGCGGAATGACATCTCCTGCTTTGTGAAGGACTAAAATCACACATCCTCTAAATGTCTACTTCAATCAAGCTCATAGTAACAGATATATTAATACCAAGTTCTGGTTTACGCTGCATTATATGCTCTTTGGGGAATGAATGTAGTGTGGTCTTCGTATAGTATGCTTTGTGAATGTCTTTATTATGTGTCTGTTCTTGAAACGATCATCCCAAAATGGAAAGGAGGGGATTATTTATATCCAAAGCAAATTTATATGCATGAGTGTAAGTATAAAACACTTCTTCAGAGATGTGTTACAACAGGAGTAATAAAACGCCGGTGCGCATATCAATGTTTTAGTGACACATCACTGAGACTCCATTTAGCAAGAAAATATTATTTATTCCTGGATCTGACATTGAATCGTAAATTCATACAAATCGTAAATACTGAGCCTTTGCACGCAGAAAGCTGTGTCTTTCTAGAGATTAATAATAAACTGCGAGTACTGTTCCCAGAACAGCCGAGAGTGGATTTTATCGGAAGGGTCGCTGCAGGCTCTGTGCCTCCAGCTTACATTGATTTAACGAGATGTAAAAAGTATGGGGGGGCGGGTCCGCTTGACTTAACGTAAATGTGAGCTATGGCCGCGGAATAACAGAAGCTGACACTGCGACTTAGCTGTGATTCTGCTCCATTGCACAGGAGGTTTTTAAATGTCCAGTTTCTTTTTTAGCAACCTTAGCTAAGTTATGGAGTCATTTTAATAAAATTAAACCATCATAATTCATGATAATGCCTCACACCTAGAGGGTTTGCAGTTCCTGCCCCCCTCCCAGATAACATTTTTTTTTTCTAGTGAACGTTTACCGAACGTTATGATTAAGATACGTAAACGTTCAGAGTGTCCAGTTTTCCTGATGTTCCCAGAACATTATTCCTCTACTACAACTAGGAATCCGGGCCTCCAGACCCATAGAGGGCGCACTAGGGCAGGGGACAGCACTGTGGCTTTACACTGCTGAGGTCATGGGTCAGTGGTGGTTCTAGACCAGTGGTGGTTCTGTCCCACTTGGCTTCTGATGAGCCACACCTGTTCCTGGTATTTACCTGAGAACAGGTGTGGTTCATCAGAAGCCGGGTAGGATAGGAAACCCCTGTTCTAGACCATTTCAACTGGGGGGGCAGACTGGGGCCAGTTGTTCTGTTAAGGGGGGGGGGGGGGCAGATACAATTGACCTTAATGTCCTCCAACTATTACTTACACTAGTTTGCCAGCACTAAGACGCAAAAGACAATTTTGAAAACTGATAAGTTATTTATTCAATGCTTTGCCGATGCTGTACATTTTACAGTTTTCACAACTATGCAGCTCACTCTGATTTCTTGATTAGACTGTCTTGCTTCCACAAGCTTGATCATTTTTTCTGTCACTAACTTGGCTTTTCACCAGCTGAAGTGACTCAGCCACCCGGCACCCTCGTGTTAAGGGCCTGTAGTGAAAATGTGCTCACGTTTCTGTTTGGCCTGTTCCCAGCGCACAGAATTTTAGCCCACATATATAAATGTAAATAACAATAATAGTCATAAAAATACATTTATTTCAGACCCAAGTAGTATACGTATTTACGGGGGGCATGCATGTTGTCACAGGGGCACTAGCCCCCCAGCGTCCGTCCCCCCCAACCGCCCCTGTCATGAGTTCAAGGCTATACAGCGTACTTGCAATGTACACATGTAGCACTACAAAAGGAACTATATATTTATTATTAAACAATTTTTTTCATTACGTTAAATGGATGTTCAGGTAATATGTTATCGTGATAATACCAACAGAATTTTTGTTAAAATGTAAGACGTCGAAATAACATTAGATTAATATTACAGTAAGTAATGTTATTTAAAAATAATCTGAAAACTTAAAATGCCAAAAATCTTGTATTTTGTTTGGTTACTTATGCTTAAGGTTAGACCTGGATAGGGGTTAAGGTCGTCATTGTTGAGATTAGGGTTCTGCCCATAGAAATGAATGGAGAGTCCCCACAAAGATATAGATACAAACGTGTTTGTCTCCAGTGATGAACTGCCTTCCAGTGCGCTGTGCTTCCTGGGATGGGCTCCAGCCACATTGTGACCCTGTACAGAATAAGCAGTTATAGAAATTGGATGGACGTTAGACTAAGAAAAAAAATGCAGAATTTGCCACATGTCACAGAAATATGTTTCCATGTGTGATGGTCTTAATGTGTTTGTTATACATCAATAATGACTTGCCAAAAGTCTCCAGTGCAGAGTGAGTGGTGGCATTGTCTCCTCGGTTGTTTCAGAGCAGAGCCCTGGATGGTCGCCTCCACATCTCACGAAGGCCAGGCACCAGCGTGGCCCTCCCCTCCCTGAGCCCAGCCCTGGGGTCCCGGGGCCCCATCATCACCCGCCCTGCTGTCTCCCACGACATGATAAACTGAAAGAACAAGTAACGAGCGGCTGTAGGCACTGGTGCACAATGGGGACACGCTCCCCCGGCAGGCAAATACTGCGGATGGCTGAATTTAGGCCATCAGCTAAAATAACGAACCATGCAGAAGATTGGCGGGCCAGACTGTGTGTGTGGGGGAGCAGAGGCAATGGGGTCCTACTGGTCACATGAGCTCATCATCATGCCGCCACACATCAGACAGGCTCCTCGTCTCCATAGCGACTGCTGCATGCTGTGGTACACATTCTCGAGGGCGCCTGTCCTTTGATTATGTGACTCCGAGTGGTGAAGAGGTGACATCACATGTGGCTTTTCTGTGCCCGGGAAAAAAAATGAAACAGGCAGATGCTTTTGTGGGGACATTACGAAAATATTGACATTGTCAGGCAGAGTAATAAAACTGGCATTAAAAATCATTATGGAGTTTTTATGTCTGAGCTAAATGGATCCAGCCACTCCTACCAAGGGAACATTCTTCCTGTTTTTCTGTGTTTGTTATTAAATATGAACCTACTACATACACAGTAATAAATTACAGAAGCGTATTACTGCCACGACATAATAAAAAAAAAAATCTCACTATCACATTTTAACATGAAAATATTACATCATAACGTGAAAACATCACGTTAAAACGAGAAATCGTATCACGTTATAATGTGAAAATCTATCTATTTTCCAAACCGCTCATCCTACTGGGTAGTAGGGATAACGTGAAAATATCACGCTAAAATGTGATACTATTACGGAAGCGTATTTCTGCCACGACATAAAAAAAAGATTCTCACTATCATGTTATAACATGAAAACATCATGTTAAAATGAGAAATCGTATCACGTTATGACGTGAAAACGTGATAGTGAGAATATACTTTTTATGTTGATGGCAGTAACACGCTTCCGTAATAAATAATGAATACTAATAATAAAAAATAAGTATGTGCTCAGTCTAGCTGTCGGTGGTGGACCTGCGCTTGTCTCCAGAAAGTCGTGGGTTCAAATCCTCAAACTAGCCCTTAATCCCTGGTTCACCCTGCTCTCTGATTCCAGGCTTTTCTCATTTGTTCATCGCTTTGGCCACAAATGTCTGCTAGATAAATGTAAGATTCAAGACCCTTGTTTTATTCATTCAAAACACAGTCTAATATCTCAGACGACCAAGGCAGAACAGAACAACATCTCCAGTGTAACCACAGAGGGATCTGGTTACCGTCTGCGAGAGACATATCAAAATCAAAGGCTTCATTTTCAAGCTTGAGTGGAGCCCATTACTGAATTCGCTGTTGTTTTATTGGTCTGCCGGTGTGGTCGGCTTTCACTGCCCTGTCATCTGTATTTACGTATAAACTCCCTTTGGGACTCGAGGCTCTGGCTTCTCCGCACGTACCGCGGCCGATCCAGCTTTAGGTTTACCAGCTGAGCATTAAAAGCGTAAACATACGCGCACCTACGCTAGTATGTTCTGCTAACTTGGGGATGGCACCACGCCAAACGCCGTGCTTCCTGTTTGGTCAGTCAGGCCATCTTTGAAGTGGATGTACCCTGGTTAAAATTAAACATGCCTTCCTGCTTGCTTGCTTGTTTTGTTTTTTTTTCTTTGTTTTTGCGGGGAATAGCATGGACGGCGATGGCAGACAGGCTGGGGAAACTCACAGGTCACGTGTTCGGCCTGACCGCCATGCTCTCTGTATGTGTGGGGGTGAGGGGCACCTTTCAGTATTATACAGGGTGGCCCAGATTGCTTCATCAGAATGTCCTAGGAGGGATCCTTAATAAAGACCCCCGTGCCACACCCCCCCCCCCCACTCTTTTAAACCCTGGCATGTTCTCAAATTGACACCAGTAAGTCCAGCTGCTGAAACCGGTGGGGTAACGTGGAGGTGAAGGCGTGATTTCAGGATTCATCCTGGGTGGCGACACAGGCTGCTATGCTGTCGCTGACGGCGATCATGTGACGCTGCACTTCTCACTTTCCCAGCAGAGGCTGTGACAAGCCAGAACAGCCCCACAGGCCTGGCGTGCCGCAACCTGCCAGCTCCCTGTTCCCAGGGTGCGGACACACCCCAGCAGTGCGTCCTGAACCCCCTCGTCCATACTCTCTCTCTCTCTCTCTCTCGCACAGACACACACACACGCACATACCCACGTACATATCTAAATGGGCACTGTCCATTCATTTCTATGGGAAAAACCCTAATCCCAATCACGACACCCTTAACCCCTACCCAGCCATAAGTAACCAACCAAAATACAAGACTTTTGGAATTTTTACTTTTATGATTGCATTCACAGATTTTTTTTAATAATTGAGGTTATCCAAATGGGGACCTGAAAAAATGTCCCCAAAAGTAAGGAAGTTTCAGGTTTTACCACACTTTGGGGACATTTTGGTTCCCAAATGTGATCTATGCAAACCCCCCCCCCCACACAGACACACCCCCCGCCAGCATAGCATCAGTCACACTAACCCTGACTCCCCGACAAACACCTGCATGCGGACGGCAGCCCCACCCACCAGCAGGCCCCCTTCAGACCCCCTTCATGCCCCCTGCCACTCACGCAGCCCAGCCTGGCAGCCCTGCTCCAGCTCTCTCTCCCTCCCAAGGTCACCCCGTTCCACTGAGTGATCGTCGCTGTAGCTGCGGTGCCAACATAACAGGGGAAACAGGAACGTTGCATAATTATCCTGTTTTTGTCTGGAGAGAGTGATTAGCAGCCTACCTGCACAGAATGTATCATTTATAAAGCCGTCAATGGAAATAATGATCAGGAACAAACACTAATACAGCTCGCGGTCTCCACAGGCTTCTAAATCCCAGAATGCATTTCAGTCCCACTGTTCATCAGAAGATCTGTCATACTGTAAGTATAGTTTTTATCAGGCTTTGGCACATGTACTAATAACATTATTTAATTATGGAATGATTCTATTAATCAAAATCAATACCCCACTTTTTTATTCCCGCAGTAACTGATTACTTTTTTGTTTTGGTTGGTTTATAAACAATAAGCCAGCCTTTGAATTCTTCTGTTTGAGAGATATCAGGCGTACTGCTGCTCTGTGACACACCCAATTACGTCACTGCTGTGTGATCCGTTCTGATCCTGCGCTAAGTGTTTCTGTCGAAAGAAAATCGTTACTGATCCAACACAAGTGCACCTAATCTAAGGGGCGATGGGAGTATGCAGAGGCACAGTGACAGGATGGGCAGGGCAGACAACGGCCTGGGGCTCCCCAGCTGATTACGGAGTACATTGCAACGACAAATCTACTTTATTTGTCTATTCTGTGAAAATAAAGGTCTCATGTTTATTAAATTCTCTTTGTTGATATTATAAATTTACACTTTGAAGTAAAATAAAGGTAATGCATTTTAGCATGCTGGGGGGGCTGGGGGTCCCTTTGTCTAGGGCGCCCAGAAGGCTAGAATCGCTTCTGCATGTATGTGTGTGTTCTTATGTGTGTGCCTGTATGTGCATGTGTGTGTGCTTGTGTATATATTGATGTGTGTGTACATGGGTTTGTATTTACCACATTGTGGGGACTAAATGTCCCCACAATATGGTAAAACCTGTTTTAGTCCCCATGATATAAACCTCAATTTTATAAAAATCTGTGACTGCAATCAGAAAACTAAACATGCCTCAAGTCTTTTATTTTGTTTGGTTGCTTATGGTTAAAGTTGTCATTGCTGGAATTAGGGTTTTGGCTATATAAATGAATGGACGGTCCCCACAAAGACATAGATAGCTAATCTGTGTGTATGTGTGTGTGTGTGTGTGTGTGTGTGCATGCTCCATTTCTGCCATGACAGCATTCCCATCCTGCGAGGCTGTGGGCGACCGGCTGTCAGCCTCGACCCGCTGATGAGTCACTCTGGGGGAGCAGCGAGTCACACAGAATTCAGCACCTTGAGCCCCGATGCTGACGGGACGGAGGGCCGCTGTGACTCACCACCACCACTGAGTCACCCTGCTGTGACTGAGCTGACTCTTTGTTGGGGAAAAAAAGCATTTTAACACAGAGGGAAATCGCTGAAAAATGACGAAAGAATGATTTTCTAGTGAAACTAAATAAAAGCAAAATTACTACAGGTATGTTTTTAGGTTTGTTTATGAAAGTAATATTTTTTGAATGTTTCAGTGTGTGGAGAGGTAACTGATCGGGCACCCTTCTGCATAGACAGATAAGGGGCTGTTTGGCTCTTCTGGGGGCGTTTTTAGGATGGAGAAAGGGCTTGTCTGCCACTCAACCATAGCTCCGCCCCACTCATGCACCCCCACCCTCATAAACTGCCCCAGGAAAGGCAGGATGAACCCAGTGATCTGGCACTGCTGACATGTTTAGAATGTCAAACGTCTCATAACAGCACAGACGCAATCTGTCTGTAAATCGGACTGGAAGTGCTGGGCGGGGGGGGTGACAGTGAGAGAGAGGGAGTGTGTTAGTTACTGTGCATGTAAGATAGTGAGAGTGTGTTAGTGACAGTGTAAGACAGTGATCTAACCTCTGATCTCATTCATACAACAGCTGTTTCATTCAAATGTGTGTAAAACAGCTGCCAAAATGATTGACTACCAATTAGTTGTTACCTGCCTGCAATGAGATTTTTGTCTCAGGATTGGCTGAAAAAATAGCATGATTGGACCAATCCCTTTGCATGTGGCTGCTCTCTAGCACCAAGACTCCTCCCCCACTCACCCTCCACTCATTAACTTGTGAGGATTATAACCAACTTCTCCCATGCATTTGAATTTTAAAATGTTTTAAAGCCATTAATTTTATATATAAGAAACAGAATGTAGTATGCATTTAATTAAATGAATGCAGAATGAAATGCATATTAAAGTAAAACTTCTTGTACATTATTAATAAACATCTCAAGATTATAATCTCGTAACAATGTGTTCAATGACCCACAAATGATTTTAAATGGTTTTCTTTGGGCAGCATAATAAAGTGATGAGGTCATAAAGTAACGTATCTGGATAAAGGGCAGCTTTAAACATAAATTGAAGAAGGCTATGAGTTCACAGAGGAGTCGGGAAGTCTTTCATTGAAAAGCAACACCGTTTGGCAGGATAGTTACCCTGCTCACACAGCTGCTGATTGGCTGCAGCCCGGCTCGAAGCAAGCGACTTTATTGGCTGAGATGTTTCACTTCTATAACACTGGAGCCTTTTTTCTTTGGGATTCCCACAGGGCCTGTGACACACAGCACTGTGCCACGTTTTATACGGCTGGGATCTGGTTTAACGGCGGCCTTTAGCCTGCGGGGGCTCCTTTGTGGAGACTCGCAAAGCAGCGGAAGGTTTATTATCATTTGGAGTAGAGTGCCAGGGAGAGTCTTAAAGTCAACATCCCCCAGCAGGCATTGATATTAAATGTCTGCCAGCAGATTGCCATAAATGTTTCAAAAAGTGTCCATTGACAGCAAAGCCCTGAATCAAGTCATTTACGATACATTGAACAAAAGGAGGACATTTCTGCTTAATTATCTGTGTTCTAGGCCAGAGTTTCCCAATCCGGTCCTCAGGGACCCACAGTCAGTCCACATTTTTGCTCCCTCCCAGCTCCCTGCCAGACAATCCACATTTTTGCTCCCTCCCAGCTCCCTGCCAGACAATCCACATTTTTGCTCCCTCCCAGCTCCCTGCCAGACAATCCACATTTTTGCTCCCTCCCAAGTCCCGGAGCAAAAATGTGGACTGAATGTGGGTCCCCGAGGACCGGATTGGAAAACACTGTTCTAGACCACTTTAGCAAACAGGAGCGGATATTCTTATAAACTGCTTCAATGCACGTGACTGGGGGACATTGCTGTGAGCCGGTGACCATGTGGGTACTGGAGGAGACTCGCCAGGAGCGGGCCACTTCATTTATTAAAGAGTCCCTCTGTGGGCTTTAGCGGCTCTTTAACACAGCGGGCTAATTGGTTGCCATCTTCTAGATGCTTGAGGACAGTTTGGCACCTTGAGTATTGTGATGATTATCCATCTCAGCTTGGGCTGTTGAGGTTTTCACAGGGTAGAGATACAGTATGGCTCCTGTTGAGTGTCCAGACTGAGTGCAAGTCTTTCAGTTTATTCACTTGTTCATCCCTGAAATACCCCTGTCAGGTGTGGCGGTGATTGACAAAGGTTTGAGATCTGAATAGATCTCTTACATTTGCTCATAATAAAATTCACTTCCTCTTCCATTGATGTGATCTCATTTGTCAGTCGCTGTCACTCGGCTAATTCTCAGGTTCCACGTCTGGCCACTGGTGCTTGATTACGGAGCTTCCAGCCTGCAGTGAGAGACTGATTGTCTCACGTCAGTCAGAACACTGCGAGCAAGACCGCTAGCGGGGGCGCCATTTACGCTGACTGTTGTCTGACGACGGAATAATGACCCATCCAGGCCAGACAGAAAACATCGCTTGTTACCGAACAAAACATTAAATTACGATGTCGACAGAAGCTTCATACAATGCTACCCGGTGCCTTTGATGGAGATTTCCGAAGAAAGCACAGTTAATGGCCGTGTGTGTTTACTGTGTTGGGAACATACAGCGCTTATGTTCCCAGTCCAACCAGACAGTCATGGTGCAGCTTCTCATCCTTTACTGGGCTTATTCTATTTCATTCATTTTTTTTGCATCCGGTTGCATCGATAAAACGGTACGTATATTACATCACCTTAGACAGATAGCTAGTGGGCTGCCCTCGTCTGCTGTGATGACAATGCGGCATTACTGACTAAAAAGCAGTGCGTAATTAGCGCCGGATCCTGCCAGACCGCACTCCTGAACCACTCTGGTTCTGACTGTCTGTGGTCTGGCACCTATTTGCACAGTTCCGGCAGCTCTCTGGTTAAAAAAACCGAAACAATTACAAAATAAAATGAAATAAGATAAGTATTTATTTTCATTTACAGGTAAATTTTCATCAAATTTTACATCCTTTATTAGTTTAGATTTTTCACTGAATTTTTAGATATTCACGAGAATAAAAGGCATGTTTTCAGCACCATGCTTTGCAGGTGTATCGGGGACGTGCGCCCACCTCGTTACCCTCCGTCTCTCATACGCCCTTCGCGTTCCAGCACCGTCTGATTCACAAATTAAGCACTGCATAAAGGCACTGCATAAAAGCACTGCATAAAGGCACATAGAAAGTCTTTCGTTTTCAGGTTCCCATGTTAATTTCAAGTGAGGCTTACAGATGTGAGACCAAAGCCTGGGGTCTGAGCAGTATTCGGGGGGGGGGGGTAAAGGCCCGATGGTGATGCGTCTATACAGCCCAACGCAGGATTTGACCAGGCAACCATCCAGTCACAGGTACAACCCACAGAGATGCACATCACCCCCACACATGCCCTGCAGTGAACTGGCATCCATCTGGCTTCTGCTTCCTGGGGGAGGGTCCAGGCTGTGTGTAGCCCTCTGCAACTGGATAAGCAGTACAGAAGATGTATGTATGGATGGAACGATGGATGGACGGACAGACGGATGGAGCAGTTTAATGTGAGTAGCTTCATTCATTTTGAATGTGCATTTTTTCCAAAAAACAAGAGAGAGTAAGGAGTGATGGTACAGGATGTTGAAATGTTTCTTTAAGAAGCTGAACATGCTGGTTGACAGAAAAAAAAAACCAGGACCTCATACAGAAGATGTTAAAACTGAGAACAGAAAAACACAGAGAGAAGAGTACACTTACAGAGCCTTAATGCTTCCGATGGCTTGCGGATTGCAGCTGATGCCACGTCTGAGGGCAAAAATTCTGTGAAGGTCTTCCCATTCTCTTCATAACGTGCAGGGCAGTGAAGTTTTAAAGGACTCCTTTCAACGTGAGCTGCAGCAGAGCCAAGGAAAAAGTCTCCCCATGTCTAACTCTATAAAAATTAAATGAGACATTTTCACACAAGGATAAAAACAGTAGCAGCGTTTCCTGGCCCCCACACCTTAACTTGGGTTAACTGGGGGGGGCAGTTCAGCTGTTTTCCAGCTTTTCAGATTCATTTCTGCAGACATCGGGTAACGTTGCCCATTAACACAGAAATTCAGGGCAATAAAATGTTTTTGCACTTAACAACTGCTTGGCTGGAATTACCTTGACTTTGCTTGGCTTAGCCTGATGTGCATTCTCACAAACACACACACACACACACACACACAACCCCTAATCACAACATGATGACCTTAACCACAAGTAACCAAACAAAATACGAAACTTTTGGCATTTTCACTTTTTTGATTGCATTCACAGATCTTTGTGGGGACCTGAATTATGGTCTGGGATTCCCAGGGAAACCATCCCAAAGAGGAACGATGCCAGGTTACTCCATGGCAGAAGGACCCCGGGGTCACGGCTGTATAGATGCAGATCAGATTCCTATTTTCGGAAAAGCAGCAGCTTCGGAGAAACCCTCCATGCCTCGTGTGAGGGCTGAGAGTCACTGCAGCTGGATATCATTATTTACACTTATACTGTACAAGCATAGTCTATGTATACTATAATGTCTCACAACTTGACATTTTATAGAACTTCTAAATAAACTGCATCTCTTGCTATGGGATAAGATATCTAAATCACGAGTGTGCAGGTGAGTGAGGGAAATGAATATCGTTCTGTTTCCATACTGAGGTCTTGTCAGTATTGCTCCAAACGTACCGTATCCAGTGACCCAGTTTTACGGCCGACAGAACACGCTGATCTGAGAGCAGCTTTAATTGCTAGCAGACAGAATGCCGGTAATTGTTCCGGTTAGCTCCTGGTCACGGGGGCGCTGTGGTCCGCACCCTTCAGTAGGGGGCGCTTGGTCACTTTTTCTCATCACAATACTTAAGGTGCCGAACTGTCCTCAATCTGTGTGCAGTGTGTTCAGATAGCCAGTGCTATTTTTGGCAAACACAATCCAACAACCCAAAATACATCAAAACAGCTTTCAAATGTCCACGGTAAACAACTGTCCACGGATGGAAATAAACAATAAACAAGAATAGCTGTAAGAATAGGTTTAAAGTGCTCTGTCAGCTGGAACCCACATAAATCACAGCCAGATGAGTGTCGTGTGAAATGCTGCGATGTATTAAGTGCAGTGATGTTACTCTTCAAGCTGTTTGCCCGCTAACAGGCCAAGCTAACGTGCAGGTGCCGTAAACCCCAACCTGCGTCCGCAGAGCGCCCGGGGTCCTGGTTTTTGCTGAAACCCAGAATGGTGCTTGGAACTCAGAATTTTTCATTGCTCTTCTTTGATACATTTTAGTACAAAATAAGATGCTAATATGATTTATTTTGATAGAAATTCTCATGATATCTATGTAATTTTTATGCAAATGTTTTTGTTATAAGAAATATGCATTTTTCTCTCATTTAACCATGCAGTACAGAAGTCCCAAAATCCATGATTTAACCTATAGGACTGGAGTGCAATCGAAAATAGTATAAAATGTTTAAAAAACTTGCTGTCTCTCGGGTTGGGTGAGGTGGCATTGGGACCCGCTCACCCATCTGTACCTAAGGGAGCTCCTGCTGGGACAGTCATGACCTGTGTGGTCATAAAACCAGTTCCCACCCACCACCTTTCTGCTTCTGGGGTAGGGGGGCTCTACAGCCAGCACCGTCTACAGTGCCCACTCCCATCTTGGATACACCCCCCCCCCCCCAACAGGGTCCACTGAACACCAAGTGGGGGTGCAGTGCCCGTTTCCAAGAGGGCTGCAATCAAATTTAGCCATATGCTCCATTTCCTCCTTCGCTTTGAAGTGATACATGGTGACAACACTGGCAACTTCTGCACTATATAGCAAAACAAAGTTATAATTACCTAAGATCACACCTATACACAGAAGACTATGATTGTGATGCAGTCAGTGTAATGCCAGGCAAGAATTCCCATCTGTAAGTTACAGCTACATGAATCATCATACATCTGGCTCACGGCGTTCAGCGTTAAGTAGCATCGGTAGCGAAAGGCGTCGTGGCTAAATTAGCGGCTATACAGGGAATAGGCGACCAGGCTTTGCTCGAGGCTACGGTTCAGGTCACTGGGCAGGGAGCTTCAGCCGAACTGATTAGTCAAAGATAATCAAGCTTGGGGAATTAGGATTCTCAGTAAGATCACCGCCGCCTACCTTTCTTTGAAAAGGCTTTTAAAGGAATCAGATAATCACTTATAGAGAAACTGTTATACATGATCTTAACTCTGACTTTTCTAAGGGCTAAGATTCTGGGATCTAGAGAAACGTAACTTCCAGTGTAGACTCTGATTGCGTACCTCATAGGGTCGGGAAGCCTTGTGTACCAGTATACTAGAGGTGGCTAGTTCAGGTCCAGAAAGTGAAAATCCAGAAGACTTTGTTTCAACCAACCAGTTGAGTATAAATAGTGACAGTCACAGAGTACTCAGCTGGTTATTTGAAACAAAATCTCGGTCTGAACTTTCACTTTCCATACCTGAACTATCCTCTTCTGCAATATAATCTTGGCACAGTCCCCACAGGAAGTGCGACTTTGGGTGTGACGCGCAGATGCTGAAGATGGGCTGCCCCTCTCCTGTTCTGTGCCTCTCTGCTCTTCGCACAGCTTAATGGCTCCCGCAGCTGCTTTGCCAGCCAGGCAATGGTATTCCCAAAGAAAACGGAAAACCGAGGACCATGACATAGTTCTGTGTTAGTGACACCAAGTGAAATGTGCTGGGTTAGAGTCAAAACAAACGACAGAGACTGACAAAAACAGAAAGGTGCCATTTCCGCTACCGATAACATCATTTAGGGTTATCCATTCTCTCTGCAAGTCCTGGCAGACATAACTAATCATTTCATCACGATGCACAGACATGGCAAAACGATGCAGTACTAATTTATTATGCAGTTTAATGACATGCTGATCATGCTGAAGTAATCAGGCATAATAAATCAGCTTATTATACCCTGTGCTCATAATCGCCGTAATTACGGAAGAAGCAGGTCCGGCCTGAGAGAGAAATTCAACAGGAATGAGAAGATGGAGTGGATGTGGTGAGGTCACTCCTCGGGAATGAGTAATGCTGCTGTCACAGGTGCTGCCGTGTGGCTTTGGCTCCGACTGTCCCTTCATCATTTTAGAAGGCCCTGGCCCAAAAGCCTGGCACGCTTGGGCCGTGAAGCCAAGCCAAGAAGCTCCAGGGGATGTGGGGAGATCCGGTCTGAAATTCAAATGTGGTTCAACAAAAACCTTTCAGATGCAGTAAAATATACATATAAAAGCAGATTAACAGCAGGACCTCACAGGAGGTGAGGAGAAGAATGGAAGAGAGCTCTTGAGAAACACATGGGGCACGGTGCCGTTTCGGGGAGAGGCAAAGCACCAGCAGATGTGGGGAGCGAGCCCTGCTCCAGCCCCGTCAAAGCCTGCCACATCTGCCCTGACTGTCTGTGCTCTCCCCCTCTCCTGGGCACGCTCAGAGGCCCTGTTCCCTGTGCTGTCCCTTTCAGAGGCCCTGTCCCTGTGCTCTCCCTCTCAGAGGCTCTGTTCCCTGTGCTCTCCCTCTCGGAGGCCCTGTTCCCTGTGCTCTCCCTCTCGGAGGCCCTGTTCCCTGTGTTCTCCCTCTCAGAGGCTCTGTTCCCTGTGCTCTCCCTCTCGGAGGCCCTGTTCCCTGTGCTCTCCCTCTCGGAGGCTCTGTTCCCTGTGCTCTCCCTCTCGGAGGCCCTGTTCCCTGTGCTCTCCCTCTCGGAGGCCCTGCTCCCTGTGCTCTCCCTCTCGGAGGCCCTGTTCCCTGTGCTCTCCCTCTCGGAGGCCCTGTTCCCTGTGCTCTCCCTCTCGGAGGCCCTGTTCCCTGTGCTCTCCCTCTCGGAGGCCCTGCTCCCTGTGCTCTCCCTCTCGGAGGCCCTGTTCCCTGTGCTCTCCCTCTCGGAGGCCCTGTTCCCTGTGCTCTCCCTCTCGGAGGCCCTGCTCCCTGTGCTCTCCCTCTCGGAGGCCCTGTTCCCTGTGCTCTCCCTCTCGGAGGCCCTGCTCCCTGTGCTCTCCCTCTCGGAGGCCCTGTTCCCTGTGCTCTCCCTCTCGGAGGCCCGGCTCCCTGTGCTCTCCCTGTCTCCCATTACTGAGTCGGGTCCATTCTGCTGCAGAACTGGAGGAATGGATTCAGCAGCAGGTCTGCTTGCCGTTGAGGCTCATGGAGGTGTGTGTCAGGAAGCATCGGCGGGCAAATTCAGCTGATGTTGTGTCTGAGACTTTTTGGTGTGACTGAATGGAGGTGAAAAGGCTCCCTCAACCTGATGGCCTCCTGTCCCTTAGTTATGAAACTTTGACTGTCAGCTGGAGGCACAGAGTGAACAGTAGTGGGCGCCACATGACCCTGTAAGGTACACAAAATGAGCCTTCACCTCTCCATGGGACACACAGAGGGGTGACAGCAAGTTTTAGGGGGTGACAGCACAGGGTCAGCCAGCGTCGACGTTGGAGCTGGGGGTTAAGGGCCTTGTTCAGGGGCCCAAGGATGCAATCAGCCTACAAGCACTAGGATTCAAACCCGTGACCTTCTGATCACAGATGCAGACACCAAATCCACTGAGGGACATGCTGCTTTTTAAGCAGACTGCTCCACCTTCCTGCTGCAGGCTTTCCAGGCCCAGCCTGTGACAGCCGCCTCCAGTCTTACCTAAGATGGAACCCGTGTGAGGCGGGAGCCTGACCACAAGCACGCCTCTGATTACCCTGCGGTCGAGCTGCCCAAATGCATGGCTTTGTTGACATCGCTTTCTGAAGGCTTTCAAAAATAAAGAATGTTTGTCTTATCCGAAGCACGCCTGGGCGTTATATTTAACCGGAGCGTAATTGGAGCTTATTAGATTTTTCTTTCCTCAAAAATGTATCATCGCTAAAAATAAAACAGCAGCGAAGAACAGAATGTTGACTGGCAATGTTTTTGCCCCTCAATTAATCCCGATGCTTTTAAAATATTATGTTATGGAATATCCTTGGCCACAAAAAACAATTACATTTTTTAGTCTTTATTACATACTTTGGTGGAATAAATGGAAAATTCTACATGATAAGTGCAACCATGTGTTTCCTGAAACCTCGTTAAATTAAGACTGTAGAGTCTCATAACTCACGTCAGATTTTCCTGGGTGGGTGGGTGGGTGGGGGGGGTCAGATCGATTGAACAAAACGTCACATTACGCAGTAATGCTGTTACAATACTGACGAGAGAGTCAACAACTGAAAAGCAGCATCTGATGCAGGATCACCGGATTACACAAGCCATCTCATCTGGATTACTATGGTTTAACCGTTTGTTCACGACTCCAAGGGTAAATGAAAATGGCCCATTATTTTCCCAACCCCCCAGGGAGTCACGGTCCTTAGAAAGGCCCCCTGTCCTGCTGCTTGTGCCGAGTGTTTGAAGGGTCCAGGCTTCACCCTCATCCTCACCTCACCGTCAGCTGGCAGTCTGGCGACTGACTGGCTTTGTCTAGTCTAGACTAGAATATCTACGGCCACAGAGCCGAAACCAGGGCTGAAGAAAAAAAGCCCTGTTACGCCAGAAAGTTATAAGGACATAAATAACAACCAAAGCTGAATGCTTTTTTTTTTTGTCTTAACATAACATGGACCCTCGCAAACCATTAATATATTATTCCGTTATTATGGCGAAAGAGCCTTTCCAACATTAAGCAGACTGATTTGTTAAAATTCTCCGGGGAACATAGTGCTTTATTTTGCACACACATCTGAGTCGGGTAAAAAGTCAGAAGCAATTACTGTAGGCTGAATGCACACTGACCCCACATCGTTCACAACATCTCATTTTCTCTCTCCCTAGCAAAACTGCACATCGGCAATGCTTCTCTCACAGTCCGTAAACTTGTAAAATCTGCCGTCTGCGTCTTCAGTTTCTTTTTTAGGGCAATGCGCTGCATCTCCATAGCATAACACACGCTAGCCAGGAATAGCTGGATCATACAGAGGTATAATTATTGTGTTGCTATTTAGTGTACAATGATAGTATTTAGGATATGCTCTATAATTTAATATGGTACTGTATATATGTAAGTACTGGCACGCTGCCGGTATTTCTCTAAATGACAGAATTTACAGATCTCGCTGGCACGCTTCCAACCTGCGTGTCTTTAACGCTAAAGAAAAGCCTTTGGTGGCAGAAAGCTGTCCGAGGGCCGAAATGACAGCACACTCAAGGCTAAAAATCACACCCATCATCTACGCCATTTTCAGACTCCAAAACAAAACCAAAAGTACTGAATCAGCTATATTTAAAATGCATAAAAAAGAGTATAGCACAATCCAAGTTTTATTGTCATTAGACAAAAATCTTACTTATTTGAAAATACAACAGTGGTATGGCAACAGTAGAAAAGCCAGAAGATCTGGCTAAATGTTTTACATGGCATAATGAAAATAGCTTTTGCTAGTGGGCATTTTATGTCTTAAAGAATCAAATTGATTCCCAAGTCCCCCTACTATATTTAGACTGATGCACTCCACCAAAAGCAAACTACTGAAATAATAATAATAATAATAATAATAATAATAATAATTATTATTATTATTATTATTATTGTTGTTGTTGTATAAGATCTGCACATGGTTCATGTCAAACATACGCTGGCTCTAATGGAGTAATAGAAATGTAAATGTATTGAACAGACATCTTTTTTTACAGAAACAGACCCAGGTGTACATATGACCTGACAAATGATCGTGTTACAGTCCCTGACTGCGTTCCCTGGGCAGTCCGGCGCTGCTACAAAGCCCTGCTTAAATGGAGATCAGCTTGTTGACTCAGGAGACCGAATAGCAGAGCAAACACGTGAGATCAGGCAAGTGGAAAGTTCTCTGGAATGGACAGATTGTACGGTATGTCGGAGTACGACGGGGCTGGTCCGGCTCAGTCAGGTCTGAAGGCAAAGCGATAAACAGAAAATGGGTCAAAACAACGCCTGCAAAGTAAACAATAATAAGAAGCACGTGGGAGGCAGTTCACTAACAACGCAGCAGACACACTATGTGCAGGGTATCTGTAATATCTGTAACACTTTTGTAATGATGCTAAGAAGACACGCAAAAGAATTCACATATGATGCACAGCGGCCTTTTTAATGACGTTTGTACGCAAGGCAGCCTATCTGAATAATCATCCAGCAGCTTATCTGAATGAATCTGTAACTGATTGAATATTACTTGTGCGGGCATTACAGCATGTCACGATACTGTGTAGTGTCCATGCATCCACCTGTTCACGCGTTTACGTAGTATGGCGCCACCGAACCGTACTGTGGTACACATAAGATTTAAAAATATAATATTAATAATAATAAAAAAGTTTTATTAATGAGTTATTAACATACACTTACTGTGAACGGAAAATTTAGCTATGAGTATGGTACGTGTTATATTCAAGAATTAAACTATCCAATAAACGAAAATACATAATGAGTTTCAAAGCCTATTCATATTTAAAAAGTTGAAAAATTGACAAGATAAGTGCAGTCGTGCAAATCCTACAGGTCATTCGATAAAAGCAAAACATTCACTTTTATTAATTTTCTTACAATCTTTTTGAGGACAGGTGTTTATTTTGCTTATCGAAGCTCAAATTATTTATTTGATTTCATGTATTAATTGTAACATGAGAATAGCTGGTGGAGTACCAGCTCCGCCTATAGTCGTCTAACTTTCAGGCTGAAACTCTGACCTACAGCATTTATAATAACAAAGCTGAGTCGGACCGAGAAAAGTTTCGCAATAAAACTGCAAAAAAAGAAAAGAAAAACTGCTGCACATTGTGCAACAAAGCATATAAGCTAGCTGCATGCGTACGTGTTAGCGAGCATGCCTGTGTGGAACAAGTGGGAGTGGTGAGGCGGTGTTACAATGACAGATAATTAAACGCCATGAAGAATTGTGGATGTTTTGTATGGTCTACACTGCCTCCAAGTGGTCATGATAATCAATGACTTTGCAATGATTGACTACAGTCGTACACTAAAATATTTCTTGACGGAACTGTTCTACCGCGACGTAGTAATTAAGAGTGCCGTTTTTTTTTTGTATTTTTATTATTGTGGTGAACGTGGAACTGTCACGACTGGTGCTTAAAAACTGTATTACCTGTTATTCTGCAGAATAGTTTGGTCCATTCCTGACAGCTTCCACAGAAACAGGACTGCAAAGGTATTTGTTGTTTCATGATGGGAATTCTTTGTTTGTTTTCACTGTGTTCAAGAGGGAATTTTGCAGACTTGCAGGTTGGGCAATTGGCAATTACCAATTTTGGGTCTATGAAACTCAGTGATAATGATTAGAAGTTTGTAATAGTATTTGTTGCCACACAGGGCTGTAGCTGGAAATTGATAGAATTTAGAAGATCAGTGGTCATTGTTGACACACCACAGCACGGAGTGCACAACAACGAAATGTGTCCTCTGCATTTAACGCATAAAACACTGTGCCACCGTGCTACTGTGAATATATTTAAATATATCGAATGGATATATTTCACTACATAAATATACAAAATATAATATTTTGAAAAACTATAATAATGCACAATGGGGGTGGCTCAGTGGGCAGTGCATGCCCCCATGAGTGGGCACTATAACCTGTAGTGAAACTTACGATGCCAGCCAACTTTCCATGCCAGTGTCTCCCATGTGCGTCTCTCTGTATCAGGTGGTTTAATGTAAGTGGTTTACTCTCGCAGCCTACAGACAGACATTAGGCATGCATATTTGCCTCTAAATGACATCACTTTAGTGAATGAGTGTATCTTTTGTCTGCGCTGGACTGGCATTCCTGCTCAGGGCATTCTCCAGGACTCAGCTCAGGATACACTGTTGGTAGATAGATGCTGTCCTTTACTCCATTTTAGGGGGATAGGGAATTCAGGGCTGATTTGGTTCCTAGGAGTGTTGAAACCAAACATGCACCATTGTAAACAAATGTGCAAATTATACACGTGCATGTTGTGCTGTCTACAGAAGTAAAACTCTATGCAGATAAAAACTGGGCCCGCAAGTTCTTGAATTTCGCTTTGAAATTGAGTTGAGGTAAATACAATATCATCCGGACAATCTGAACCGCAGCCAGGTATGGGGGAGTAGTACATAAACAATGTCAGACAGAGTAACCAATAAGACGAGGAAAACGGCTATACGTGTTGAATGACATTCAGAGAGACCAATGGATTTAGGGGCAAGGGCGGGACACTGTCAGAATTACCAATGAGAGGACGAATAACTGTAGGCTATTTTGAATGCCATACAAACCATGTTCCGCCATAAAGGCGCTGGGATTACGGCCCGCATCATCCGTGTGTAACGTGGTGCGCAGCGGTGTCACTGCAATCCGGTGTTTGAAGCAGCCCTTCGCGTGAGTTTACCTGGTGTCGGGAGCCATCGCATCACAAAAAATGACAAGTGGGTATTAAAGGGTTTACAAGCAGTTAACATAAATACTGCTGCTCAAATTATCGACTTTGCTACTCGGTGGAGCCAGAGGTTTAGAGATCCGCTAATCGATCTACTTAGAACATCGTTTTGCTAAAAAATTGAACTATTTCGAAGAATTAGTTTTGCGATTGCACGTGAAACTGCACATCCTGTCTATAACCTCCGATTAAAAAGGTTCACTGATATTGTTACAATCGGTTTCCCATGCATTGGGAAATAGGTCCATTGTTGCTTATCGTTTGATATGCACATTTTGTTTTCTTTTATTTTTCTAATTGCTGGTTTAATTATGATGGGTGCACTTCAGTGCCTGTCAGTCCTGCGCCGCGTTATACGGGACATCAGTCACCAGAGCCGATGGGGACTTTGCTTCTTTCCGTCTTACTTCCTCCATCGGTCGACTTGATCGCGGACGAAGATGAAGCGAGCACGTTTCTCCAGGGCGGTGGTGTTGTTGTGGTCATGCTGGCGGCATGTCGGGCTCTGCAGCGCCCCCTTGCCACGTAGACTGGCTGCACCCCGTATGGTCTTCAGCGGCTACTCCCAGCCGAGACTTAATGCGTGCGTGTAAATCCGCGATCTAAGCAGAAATGGCAGGACATGTGGCCAGGTGACGACTTAACTGTGTTGTAGGGGGCAACCAGCGAGATCTTGCTCGCCAGAAAAATGCCAAAAAACAGATGGACCAAACCAAGGGTAAGAGAGGCGAGGACGGGCTGTCAGCTGCCGCCAGGAAGCAAAGGTACTCCTGAAGTAGTTGTTTTTTGCTCCTTTTTGCCCATTTTTTTTTCTTCTTTAAACTAAACAATGCTAGTTTTTGCTTGAGCCTTGTTCTGTGCCCTGGTGTTTTTCAGGGATGCGGAGATAATGCAGCAGAAGCAGAAGAAGGCAAACGAGAAAGTCGACACTAAACCAAAATAACCACGGAACGTAATGAGTTTTTATTGAAGTATGACTATCACTAATGTCACTAATATTGCGAGAACTGAGCTGTCGATTAGTTTTTTAGGATGTAGATGCGTTGTATTCGTGTACCTAATTTTCTGTGGGGGGAGGTTAAAATCGTTTGGTTCTGGAAAGTGTTATTTTGCTATGAAAGTATGTCTTGACAGCTGACATCTAATTGCCTCCAGTTGTACAGATTCCTAACTTCTAAAGTGCATTAAGTGCAGACACGGTGCAGCCTACCTGTGCTGGTGTTATTTTTGTATCCTGAAGCCCCACTTTAAGTTAATAAAAGGTAGCTTTTTAATTGCCACTGGTTTGTCTTGAGCATAGAGTTTCACAAGCTGTCTGTGGAGGTTGCTATCAATTACATGTCTGTCTTGTAACACCGTCCGTAGCAGAGTGATGAGCATAATGATTAAATGAAATGTATTAAGATAATGTAGACGAGACTTCCTTTTGTGTGCAAAGTACTCCTTTTAATGTGTTTTTTTCACATAGCACCTATTCAGCAGGATTAGGAAGCTTTCTACGGTTCTATTGTTCTGCATAAGCACCCAGTGCTGTTGAGAGAGACTTGACTAGCAATGAACAGTAAATTGAAGCAGAAAAGGCATTTCTGCTATCTTACTAAATGGTTCACGCTGAGAAACTAATCATTTGACTTAAAAGAATTATTTTTTTTCCGGAATAATATGCAGGAATAATTACAAGTCTTGTTTATGTATTCACACTTTCTGTGCCTCCAGAATGCAGGCCAGCTGTTTATCCAGGGATAACTGCTAAGTAAGGACTGGGCCACAGATGGGCCTCAATATTGTACTGACCCCATTATAAGAGCTCAGAACAGATTCCTGTGTAACATCACCTGAGGTACAGTTCTATGCTAGTTCTTGTGAGCTTCAACGTGGGTTTTGTAGTAAAGAGGTCATAACAGGACGAGGGACCTAGGTTAGGTACAATGGTGTCGTAGTGTTTGACTGCACGTTTGCTCTGAAATGGTTCACTGGTGATTTTCACACAATGACTGATTAACAGGAAGGAAAGTGTCCCAAAATGAAAACAGCTGTAAGGTGGAATCTAGAAAAATGTGTGGGTGAGGAGGGGGGAATCTTAAGTGATCTACTTTGCAATTTGTGGTGGGAGAAAGTTTTCTAACACTAAATGAAAGTTTCCAAGCCTACACCCACCCACATGCAGATCGCCACCTCAGCAACAAAACAAGCAAGCAGGACTGAATTCAGGCACTAACACGGATATTCATTTCAGTTTCCCCCATCTTACTTGGTAGCACATGATCCAACCAAAACCACAGCAGCTTGTGTTTCAAACCTGATTCAATCTCATTCACATGCATCATCTTTTTGATCCAATATTTTTGCAGCCATTACAGCAAACAAACCTGTGTTGAAGGCTGTCAGCTGTGGTTATTAGGCAAATGCAGTATCATAATTTATAATTTCATACATACAATAGAATCAGTCAAAAGTTTGAGACACCCACTCATAGAAAGGTTTATTTGTACAATTTTCTACGGTTTACAGTAATTATAAAAAACTTAACTATAAAATAACATGTATGGAATTATGCACTAACCAAAGAAGTATTATACAAAAAAAAATAATTAATTGGGAAGGCAGCTCTGTGGGTTGGGACCCAAGAGGTTGTCGGTTCAAATCCCATGGCCAGCAGAGTGGTGTCTATTGGGCTGTTGAGCAAGACCCCTAATCCCAATTGCTCCCAGGACTGGCTGACTCTACTTTCTCCTCTGCACCAGTTTCACGAGGTGGCCTCCTGGGATGCTTCTCCAGCTGTCCTGAGGGAGGCCCCACGTTTGCTGAGCTCTCATTGGCCACTTTTCCTTCACTCTGGTCAAACTCCTCCAAGGCCATTTCTGTTGTGTTTAGGTCAGGCGGTCAGGTCATGTTATGTGACAGTATCACCCTCCTTTGTATATATATATTATACTGCATAATAAAAATCTATCATCTTTAAGTCATATTGTTTGGTGTTTTAAACCATTTTATCACCTTTTTATCACCATTTAAGCTGCTAGCACACAGAGATATGAATGTATACTGTACAGCCTGAGCATGAGATGAATGCGCTTCTCGCGGGGATACCGGCAGTCAGGGCAGAGACTGTCATAGACCCAGGCGAGGCAACTCGCACCGTTGTGGTCACATATCGGCGGTCTTGGAGCGGTCGTAAAGTCGATCGAGCATAGGTCATAATTGGACGACAACCTGTAGTATTTATTTATTTTTTTACGATGTATCGTTTTGCCATGTTACATCACTATTTCACAAAAATAGTTACTGAAAAAGCTACAGTGTTTTAAGAGTAGCTGTGCTACTGATAAGCTAAGGAGCAGAGTAGTTAAGTTAGTAGCGTCGCTAATTGTTGTTAGCTACTACCCAACACTGCATCGACACATCACTACCGAGTGCTATAGGAGAGTGTGTAATTTTTTTACATGACATAAAAATATGCAAGATTACTAACATTGTTGCAACTGTGTAACAGCCAGTGGTCGCAAAATGACTAGAGTAGCATGAGAGGAGACATATTTCAGAACACAAAAGAGAAAAACAAAATAAAAGAAACAGTGACTCAGATGTTGTATAATGTTGGAGGGGATTATTGGTAGGTCTACATAAAATGTAAAAATTTCCTAAATTTGTGTACTTATTTGTATGTACGTTTATTTTAAAGGTTAGTTTATCGTTTGTCCATTTCTCTGCCATTCCTTTTTGTGGCTTGCAAACCTTAAAAAAAAAAGTAGAAAAATTTCAACACAAAAATTAATAAGAGATTGTGTACAAAATACAGCCTGTTTTAGTAGGGGTTTAATCATATGTACGTGTTTAATCTTTTATTGGAGCAGTTTGTGATTTATGTTGTTACAGTGCATTGTATTCAGTTAAAAGGACGAATTAAAGCAAAATCTCAATTATATACTACTGCTATTTAGGGGTGGGTAACATTTGTGTTAATCATGTTATAAAAAAAGAAAAAAACTAATTTAACATACACTGTTCTCAAACGGCCTAGGCAGAGAAGGAAAAATTTTTCATCCCTGCATTGAACAGGGCATTATTTTAAATATCAGGCTCCTTTTCATTTAAGGTAATTCCACCCCAATAACTTACAGGTAGGGCCCATCAACTTTGTTTAAAAACCGATTCCAATAAAAGGTTTTAAAGAAATTACGCTGAAGAACTCAGGTTTAAAGGACAGAGACACATTTTTATTTATAAAATTAAAATAACTTTCTCTGCAGGACAACGGAAAATCTGCACAACATACACAGAATTTACATACAATATACTGAAAATCGATTCTAAAAAGTTACTTAAACATTCTTCATGCAGTTCTGTTTTTACAATTGGTTTCAAATCTCCTTGCAACACTTGTGACATTCTTGGAACAATCCTCCAGAAACATTTTTTAACAGCAGTTTAGAGTTTAAAATGGTAAAATAATAATAATAATAATAATAATAATTATAATAATAATAATAAAATTACTTGGGGATTAAAAAGTATAGCAATTGAATTGAAAACTTCCTTACACAGAAACAACAATGCTGTAATTCTTCAACTGGAGGAATGGCAGTGATGGCCAAATGAAGCTTCCTGAACCATTTGCTGTATTCTTTTAACCCCACTAGATGGTGCTCTTGGGTTGATTTGGGACATGCTTTGAACCCTTTTTGGGACAAAGCACCATCTAGTGGGGTCAGAAAATACAGCAAGGGGTTCATTCAGCTTCACCTGGCCATCACTAGATGGCGTCAGCGTCCATCTACACACTGCAGCAATTGCCGACTGCCCTCTTCCCATCTGCTATGCTAAGCTTCACCTTGGGCTCAGACTTCCGCCTCATCCTCTCATTCTTTTTCACTTCCCTGTGGGGGTAGGGGTACCGCGTTAAAGAATCATTAACCTTCCCGTCAATATGTGCAGCCCAACATGTGTGCAGAACATTCTGGAACATTACCAACCTGGCGAGATGAAGGACGGCCTCGACCACGTTGGTGCCCTCCTTGGCACTCGTCTCACAGAAGAGGGCACTGTACGCCTGCAGTTGGCAGGGCAGTTGATCACTGCACACCTCTGCTGAATGTTCATCATTCAGGTCCGAGATAAGGGAGGGTGACTCACCATAGCTAGCTTCTCTCCATTCACTCTGCTAACACTGGCACCGGCTGGTTGCTCAACCCTGAGGTCCACCTTGTTTCCAACTATACACAAGGGCAGCAGCTCACCTGTGGCATCCTGAGATGAGAGAACAGGCCATCATTGATCTGGCACTCACCGAGTTAGTGGTTGTAAGGTCACATCCCCTGCTGGATGATACCTAAAACCAAAGCTGTACAATTCATTTTTACCAACTAAATTTTGTAAAAGCACATGTACCCCAAAACCAACAGCATTATGATGACTTAAACATGAAAGTTTTAGAAGTTATAGTGATATCTCTGTACAAACTGGAATTTCTCTTTAATATTAGCTATGATTTTCAAAAATTAATTGCAACCTTTAAGGGTCTCCTGAAAACGTACGCGAATTTGATCCACCCACTCCCGGATGTGGAGGAAGCTGGACTCTGATGTAACGTCATACAGCAGGAGAACTCCATGAGCTTTGCGGAAGTACGACCGTGCAATACTGCGAAACCTACCGATGGAGAGCAGAGAATTAATTACTTTGACACTCTCACTGGTCCAATCCAGTCATGCATATGATTCTTGCCCACCATGGCTCTGAGACTAGGGAGCTGTGCTGCCAATCAGAAGGTTGCCAGTTCAAATCCCATGAATGCCATGAGTGATCCTACTCCATTGGGCCCTTGAGCAAGACCCTTAACCTGCAACTGCTTCATCCTGGGTATGATGTTAATCTACATCTGGCCCTCCAAGGAGGACCTCCAACTTATAGGGAAAATTTGGGGGTTGGTGGCTGGATCTGCACTCCAACCACCACCCGCCGCAGGGATGCACTCGGGTTCTCATCCCTGAAGTGGTTCGTCGTGTGGTGGGTACGGCAACATGCTGTATCAGCAAGCGCTCCTCACCTCCTCTTCTCCTTACACCACGCACCTCTCTTGTCCAGCAGTGTCCCAGATCTGCAGAGTAGTCTTCTCCCCATCAACCAGCATCCTCTTCATTTGGAAATCTACTCCTAAGACCAGAGGATCACTCTGCTTGGTAAGGAAACTAAACATTAGGTTTGCTGGATAAGTGTGTGGATCCGGATCTCACCTAGTGTGGTTTGAATGTCTCCTCTGAATTCATTCTTGCACAGCCTCAGTAAGAAGCTGGACTTCCCAGACCCGGCATCCCCAGCCAGGACCACTCTGTACATAGGGCCTGTCACCTCACCATCGGGGACGTCTTTCTCTGCGTGCTGTCAACACAAATACTGCTCACTTGCAGCAAATGCAAAAATCCCACACAAATATCTCCCCCAGTATCCAGTCTCACAAAACTACAGGAGCATAATCAACCAGATATAATACAAGACCACAGCTTATCCGTGCAGTTAGTTATGTTGATGCTTATCGCCATGCCAACAACTAGGGCTATATTCATGGTCAGAGTATATAGGTATTATAGGAACAAATAATGCAGAAGCTTCATAAATAAATATAAAACGTTATAAACCGGGGGTGCTGAACCTGATCCATGGAGAGCCGCTGTGGGGGCGGGTTTTTGGCATGACAGGGGGTCTCCAGCACTGGAGTTGAGAAACACTGCTTTATCACTGGCTGATTGAGAGGTCATCCCAAAGACCTGCACCCACAGTGGCTCTCAGTGGGTCAGTTTTGCCACCCCTTTTAGAAACAGTTAAAACAAAAATCTAAAAAGAGCCTTTGGCTTGATTACTTAAAAACTCTTTGAAAGAGTCTATAAAATGGTAATGCCGGCTAAGGGCAGTAAAAGGAGGAAAATACAATAAAACACACTTAAAGATTTAAAGTACAGCAATTTAAAAACACAAAGAATCATCCTAAAACCTGGAACAATAATACTGGTTTATTGCTTCAGTACATTTAAATAATTATCTGAATTACTTAATATTCAATAGATCAGTGGTTCTCAACTCAGCCCCCAGCAAGGACATAATTTGTTCGGTATAGAACCACCTGCATACCTCAGCCAGGTAATCAAGGACTGAGAAGAGGAACCAGGTAAGTGAAATGGAACAAAAACATGGAGTGGCTGAGGAGCACCTAAAGGCTGGGTTCAGAACCAAGGAACTCGTAGAATTATGTTCAAGTGTCTTGGACAGTAGCACTACAGTGGGGAGGACCATTCCTGGGATTCACGACCCAGATGCCACCTGTCCATGCCTTTAGCAGCTAAGGTTCATGTGGGCCCCTTATACCTAGAACCAGCCGACTGGAAGGGAGTATTGAGGTATGTTGGTACTGGAGTGTAGGGTCACTACTGCTGCGAGGACTTTCTTACCCGCGCGGGGAAGGCAGAAAGGCGCCTACGAATGGATGAGGCGATGGAGCCACACCGGCTGACTGCTGCCGAAATCCCCATCTCTGACTTCAATTCAGACACCTACAGCGAGGGGTAGAGCACCTTAAACCTGGCTGTACGTTCATGTGAGCATCTGGGCACATGGGCTGGGTGGGGAAATACCTCAGCATCTGAGAACGCGCAGGAATAGCTGTGGTGCACCGTCTCCACGGACTGCCGGCTGTCGTCACTGTCGTACGAGCTGGCTGCCGTCTCCGTGGTGATGGACACGCCACTGTCCAGGTATTTATCCGCCCAGGAGGCCACATGGGAGTACCTGCCCTTGCTGGGGTCACTATCCATGCTCTCATCTACAGAACTTGGGAAGCAAGTGCGCATGACTGACCGGAGAACCACATCACAACAGGAAAGGAACAGGAAAGCAGAAAGTGAAAATCGCCACCTGATGCGTTTCAGCGTACTCTGTCGAATAGGCTTCAGCCTTCTGGTTGAGCTCTCTTTCCTGGAAGGCTGAAGAACACTCATTTAGAAGTAGCACTGGTAGAAAACGAAAAATAGCAGTGTTTCCAGTGACAGAGAACCATACCTTCCTATTATTTACAAGTATGTTCTGGGCCAAGGCAGAGCGCAAGCCATCATTGCTGTCGTACAACTTCTTATTCATTTCCCTCAAAGAGAAAGAAGCATAAAATTAGGGCAGAGATTATTGTTTAAATTGCCAACAATGACTGCCACCCCCACCCCACCGGAAAAAAAAATCCTTTACACTTAATAAACAGAGTGGTGACTCACTGGAGAACAGCTATGTGACTGGAATAGGACTGACACTCCATCAACATGGCTTTCAAGTGCTCCGTCTCCCTGTGGGGGAGAGCGTAGCGTTACTGCCTCGGGCTCACAAAGCCTGGCGGGGGGGAGCTGCCAGGCAGGGGGGGGCACGCGGCCAACGCATTACGCTGCTCAGCCTCACCGCTCGTGCTGCAACCTTTCGTCCGAACTCTCATTCTTCAGTCTGTCCAGCTCGGCTTGCAGGACGGAAACTGTAGTCTGGGTTTGGTTGAGTGAGCTCCGCAGACACTCATTTTCCTTAAGAACAAAAACAAAACCCCTTCAGGGCAACGATCCAGGAAGCAAAAGGAACCGGTCCCCTCCACACGACCCGGTGGGATGTGAATCCACGCTGTACCGCTGTCATCTCCCGGATCTGGCCCCTCAGGCGCTGGACCTCCACGCTGGGACTGAGCTGCTGGGAGTCATCCTGGAGCTGGAAGAGTTTCAGGATGTGCTACTAGGCAATCCACTCAAATATACATTTCATAAACATTACAAACTGCTTTGGCAGCATGAGCCCGGTCTTGTGTGCATAAGGACTCCTTGACAAACAGTGAGTAATAGGTGCCCGATTGTAAGGCATGATGCCTTTAAGGAATGTGGTTTTCATTAAAGGACTGGACCTGCTGTTGGGTGCTTGGGCAGCTTATCAGTCCTACATCTACAGTGAATCATAGACCTGAGAATTACAGCTTCTAGAATTAATCATATTAAAACTGACAGGAGAAATTTAACAGATTATTGCTTAGTTCCGTGAGGATCAGAGAGCATGATCAGTATGTGTCCATGCAACAAACCTTACTCAAGGCCCCAACAGGAAAACCATTCTGCCAAGCACAGGATTCTAACCGATGGGTGAGCTTCCAGTGACTGGCACAGAACCACACATCGCCCAATTACCTCATGCTCTCTTTACCCAACCCTAATCCTAATCCTAACCCTAATCCTAACCCTAATCCTGGACCGACACCAGCAACAGGCTAGCAACTTAAACTTCATACCACAGCCAGGCTCAAGAGCTGCTACGGATGGAGAATATATTGGTGTCATGCATTCAGCTAAAATTAACTCTGGACTTCCAGGCCCTGCCAGATGTTGGCAAATGGAGGGACTTTTATTATGAAGCATTCAGCAGTGACGCATTGTCAAAGGTCGGCTGTAGTATCTAAATGTGCAGACCGCAGATTGATGCCCTGGAGATAAACAAGGGCAGAAGGCAGTGTGCTTTTGACATTCAGGTTCCTCCCTAAGAAAACAGTGCAGTAGCGCGACAGCCTCTCACGCTGCCGTGCTGGGGAGCTTCTACAGAGGGGCCCGCTGCCACCCGTCAGCCGTTACCTTTCTCAGCTTGTCGACAGCAGCCTGCACGTCTGCCACTTCGCTCTCGTGTTTCTTCTGCATCGCCTCGACAGCCGTCTCCAGTTTCAGGTGCTCCTGTTACCATGGCATCCAAATGTAAGGCTTTATTCAGTCAACTCCCAAGGAGGCCTTTAAAAAAGATACTTAAGGCTGCCAGGTCAAATCACTCTGGAGCCTGGATTGCCACGCGTGGAACCCAGGGAACAGGGACAAATCACACCTGGAACGTGGCAGCCGGGAGTTCCCACGATATCCCCTCCCAACCTCGACATGTATTCCGAGCTCTGATTCAGCTGAGATTTTCAAATCATTCAAGTCACTCTCGTACGTGGTCCTAGATTGGATACACATCTGACGCGAATGGTCAGATCGGAATTCATGTGTTTTTTGTTGTTGGAGATGCAACTGACTCCTGCAGAAACGTATCAATAAGCACAAGAGTGCTGTGAGAGATGTGTTCACATTATAGTTAGACACAGTATACCTGTAATTATGAATGTGAACCATAGACAGGCAAATCCAGTCTGAGCAAAAAATTGGAATTGGACAATGAGGCTTGTAATGTGAACGTAGCCTTTCATGTCTGGTCCTAGATCAGATTCTTATCTGATTTCTGGCCATGCAACATGAATGAGAATGGTTTTTTGCCTATATGCATGCGCTGAGTGTTCAATCTTATCCGTAAAAGGGCTGGACTGTGTGCATGTTTTTGGGACAACCTTTAGGTCAGCTGGTCAAACCCAGGTGTAAGGATTCTATCAGCCAATCAGTCCTGTAATGAGTAATCTAATTAGGGAGTTGCAGCGAAAGCCAGCATATACAATGGCCCTTTTTGGAATAGAGTACCCACCCCTGATCTAAGGACTTCCACGACATCCCATTACACCAAAATAAACCATGACGCATGCATTCATAACGTCGGTTCATTTGGTCACCTGTGAAAATAACGTGACACTCATTCTGCAGGTTAATCCCAAGTCCCTGGCCAGGAGGGTTATTGCTGAGAAGCAGCGGCAGGGAGACACCATGACTTTATGGCAGCGCTAACGAAGCAGACTGCTGACACATTTGGCAAAGGTGCGAGTTACACGGTGTCTCACATCGGATGCCGAGAGCAGCATAACAGTATGGAGGCTCCCTCCTGCTCCTCACCTCCTCACGCACCCTCTGCTCGAGCAGGACAAGCTGCTGCTGCAGGTCTTCTTCTAGCTCAGCCAGCTGGCGCGCCGTCGCCTCCTCCGTCCTGCGGGCAGCAAAGTACCTCAGTACTTGTGTCATAGAAGTGTTTCTCAACCCAGTCTTTGGGGAGCCCCAGACAGTCCACGTTTTCGCTCCCTCCCAGCTGTGGGAGGGAGCAAAAATGTGGACTAATGGGAGGGGGGGGGTGGAAAGAGAAATGTGGATTGTCTGGTAGGGAGTTGGGAGGGAACAAAACTGTGGACTGTCTGTCTGTCGCCACCCCCCCCGAGGACCAGATTGGGAAATACTGTGTCACAGTACAAAACACCATGCCTGATTGTCAACTGAAAATACACCATCAATTCCACTCCTAGGCATTGAAAAGCTTGTGCACGTCCATAACTTAAACTATGCATTAAGGCCTCACACGAGCACCCGAGCCATATGCAGCTGACAAATCATAGCCCATCACCTCACCGCCATAAGACACCTTAGTATTCAATAAATCCTGTGTAATCTCAGCAAAATAATTCTTGAATTCTCATGTGGAATATGTACTGTCCTCCCTAGCAACCAACAACGAATCAAAAACAGTTTAGAAAACAAACATTCTTGTATGAGGGCAGACTAAACAGACAATGGACTGAAAAAGTCACTGATGTTTAACCCAGTTTCACAGAACAGGCCCGATACCCAGTGGTGGGTAATGCCACACAATCAGACTCATTCATGCCCACATAAAAACAGCCTTTGAATGTGAGAAGGTATACAGTGGCTGTTATGCTGTGACAGAGTTTCAGCCCTTTAATGGAGAGCCTCAGTATCTCAATCTCAGCCCCCAGCCCTTCTGCCAGGACACCACACAGCAGCCCCCTTCCTCACCGTCTCAGGCTGCTCTCCAGTTGCTGGTTCTCCAGCTGGTGCTCCCTGTTCTCACCCACAAGCACCCTGACCAGCTCCTCATACTGCTGGAGCAGGGAGGGATCCAAGCTGCAGATCTGCTGATACAGTTCCACTACAGGGTCCCGGGTCCTGGGGGAGGCAAAAGGTTTGGGAAAGATTACCAATGCATCCAAGAATACACTGGTACCGTATTACAAAGCATGAGTCCCTGTCATCTCAAGACAAATGCAGGATGAATTTGGGCACCTTCGGGGAGAGATGAGAGTTCTAGGGCTTGCTGCGCAGAGATCACAGATTCTGTTACAGCCGAGGCTCTTGTCGGCCACATGTTCTCAAGTTTAAGTCTTACATCAACTTATTTCAGGCCCAAGATTCAGGGGTGCAACTGCCTGGTATTAAATTCGAGGAAATCCATTGGTATAAAATACAGGAGATAACCCACTACAGACCAACCTTTTCGACATGCCGCTTTCTATAGAACTCCTCTAAAAAGCAGTTGTTTTCAGCCCAATAAATTTCACATCAAGTTATGCTACATTACTAGAAAAAAAAAAGTTCTCATGATCATACTGGACCTGTATCCATTAATATGGAGTATAATTGCGTTACAGTGTATTTGAAAGCTAAGGCGTGCTTTCTCAGAGTAGACAGCCAGCAGGCCACGGGGGAATGAGAACCTACATGAAAATAAGGACATGGTGGTGCTGCCCTTAAACCATAGGACCCAGTCTGCCAGTTTGTTCAGAATAAATAGGCTTATGTAGGGTCTGTATTAAATTACCCCCCCACCACCACTACTTAAACCGTGCCTTTTGACTGCACGTGTGCAAGGAAATTTACTACTAGGTAGCAGCACTGACTGGCCAGCGAAGAGAGAGAGAGTAGTTTTTGCTGTACAAAGTACGGCCATACCACATCTGATTTTTCTTTCTGCCCAGACATTATCCCACGGTTTACGATGCATTCAAAATATTCTGGCATTTTGAAATCTTGCCGTGGTCCCAGCTAATTTTCAAGTATTCAGGAAGTACATAAAGCGACATCATAATAAAATAAAGGAACAGGGATGTTCCTGGGAATGTCGCACAGATTTCAAAATGCCACAAACTCCTGTATCACCTCAATATCGCTCAAGTCAGACTTAAAACTGTTAATAAAAAGTTTACCCATTTTGTTGCACATGCGTCAAACATCTGCCCTCTCCTGTGGCCTGGATCATGAAACAGGATTTTTTAGCCAGGCGGATAAATTGTTGGATTTAAGGTAGTCTGGGATAAATGTAAGTGAACGCAGATAAAGTCCATTGAAACTGGTGTACCTTAAATCTGACAAGTTATCCGGCTAAGAACAAAATCCTGCTTCAAGATATAGGGCCCTGGTCTGCAGGAATCTAGTGGTGGGTGGATAATAATGTTGGTATTGATATTGATCAATACCAGTTTAATGAGATCGATATTTTAGTTTCAATTTCTCTCCTGAATGCACTGCGGCTGTCTGTGTAAGCTGAGAGGATTTTTTCAAAGGCAGGACAGTTACTACTGTATGTACCAGGCGAAGTGCAATAAAATCGAAAAAAGTGAACATGAAACTGTTCCTGAACAAAAACCTTTAATCTGTTCTGCACAGGGGGTGGGGAGATATTTGAGCTTACAATAAAAAAAATACAATCATGTGTACTTTGTTTATTGTATTTTCACTATTTTTTCCCCCAAAGCACTTAAAGAAAAAGAAAAAAAAAACATTTTCTGTTGCTTGTGCTTCACACTTAAAGGTAATGAAAATGAATGGACTTTAGCAATTTGATGATGCATCCACCTTAATTATTAAAAACTATCGATACCAAATCTTGTAGTATCGCACACCACTACTGAAATCATTACTGTACGCAGGCGCCGAACGCGGCCATCCGCGTTTGCAGACAAATGCGGACACAATCGTCCGCGCACACGACAGCCCGCGAACGCGGAGAAGTTAAGGCTGAGCTGTCCGGACACACGGACGAGCGTCCGCAATAATTAATGCCCGTTCATTATGCTGGAAGTGCTCGGGAGTTACACTACATGCCTACACCTTAGAACGCAAATTAACAAGGTGTTCTAGCCAATTATAACTAGGCCCGAGTAATTAGGGTTTTAAATACACATAAGCCTATGCAACATTAAACATTGTCAATGTTTAACTTTAAATTTAAACTACGGAAATGTTTACTGTTTTACTGACGATTTCACAATTATTTGTACGTTTTAAACCGCTTAAAACTAGGTTTGGACATGTATGGGACGTTTATTTTAAAGTCAGACATAACACAAACGCAAGACCAGTTTCTAGTAAAACAACTATTACGGAAATTCAGTGTCATTTTTACGTCCGAATTATAGCCTAGATTTTAAAGGAGAGGTTTAATGTGGCGATTTTTGCACCTGCAGAGGAAAATACACGATCAGTCTAGCATTTCAGCCGGGACTTACCTTCCCAAATAGACTATCCCACCATCCAGCTTTTCCTCAAATTCCTCCCAAGCGCTTCTCGTGGGCTGCCCCAGTGAGGCGATATCCAGAGTTTCGGAAACCTCATTGTATCTGGACGAAAAGTCGCCAAAGTTAATGTATCCGTCTCCGTCCACATCAAACTTCTTAAACAAAGCGCTGATCTCTGCGTTGGGAACACTGAGCTCCTTGCAAACGACTGCGAAGTCTTCGTACTCGATCCTGCCCGATTTATTAATGTCGCAGGTTGAAAAGAGCCTTTGGAGAGCAGCGACGTCCATCTCTGTCGACTTGGAATTCATGTGCATCAACTTCTTTTTAGGATGTGGGACCCCGCAATTCCTCTTTAAGTGCTTATAAATTATAAATTAAATTAAAACTGTGCGTAAATAAGACAGTAACTCTGGAATAGAGACGTGTTTTAATTGCGTGATCCCCTTTTTTTGTTTTAACTGAAGTTATCCACCCATAAATAGTTATAATTTATAATTCCGTAACACATCAAAATACAAAACCAAAAAAATAAAATAAAAATGCCAACAACGCACCCCCTTTAACTCGTTATTCTGCCTTATTCACGTGAGCAAACCCTCATATGAACTTGAATTTCGTAGAATAGGCGTGTCGATCAACCCACCTGTTCTCGTACATTCCTACGGATAGGCTGTGATCACTGAAATGGGAAGATATTCATGGACGGAGATTAAGAATGTATCAAATGAGTGAATCCTAATTTAAATCAAAATAACTAAATTATTAACTTCTTTTTAAAGTGTTAGACAAGCGTATTTAAATAATATGTATACATATGTTCTTTACATATGTAAATATCCGGGTACCCCGTCGAGGATGCATCTTTGTTGTGTAGTCTTGACAGTTTAAGACATATTTATCTGAAAGTAATTACCACCACATCTAATACACGAATATGTTTAATTTATCATTATGAGTTTGTATTGTGTACCACTCCATTGCTTCCGCAGTTATATGGAGTATTCTCCAAAGTTTCACACAGTAGTTTTTTTCTACAAAGTTTGGCCTAGGGCAAAATTGGTGACAAAATGTACTTGTATAAATGCGTGACCTAAGGTCGTTGAAGCAGCTTAAAAATGCATTTTCCTATTTTTTGTAATATATTTACAAGTGGACCACTATTTTATTGCCCGGTACAATGAACAATTAAATATTATCATCAGCGGCAATGACTGCAATCCTGCTTTCTTTGAACCCACAACCATTTTACACGTTTGCATGCAGCATTCCAGTAAATTAACTCCACCCAGCGTCTCTATACGATACATAGCGCAACCGCTATTTTTCCCGTATTATTAACGAATCCGTAAAAAGAATGATTGGCATGTTCCTTTAATGTTCTGTGTATTTAAATGTTGATGTGGCAGACCTCGTAAATAACCGTACGTTGCAACAAAATGGCCTGTATGGCCGAATTCACTGTGTTTGCAAAAGGTGTTCAGCCTGTCACAGGTATTTGTGGGTGTAGCGATCACACAGGGAGACTGTGTAAAAAGTACTTAAACGTACATCTTAGCTGTTTTTATCGCTATTCGGCGTGAGTCACGGGACAAAAATACTCTGCCTGAGTGACTTGTGTTTGCTGAATGAGATGGAGTAGGAAACGCAAAGGGGCATTCCCTTAAGAAGGAATGCAAACGGTGTGTGAAAAAGCAGAAGGAGTGAGCAAATATAAACGCAGTATTTATGATCGAGGGGGGATTTTTATTTAAAACTTTTACATTTGTATTGTCTTCTTTCCTTTGCTGTAAATGAGTGAAACCGTCATTTATTTTGTATCTTAATGTTATTTGATTTGGTTTTGAAACCTGTAGAAGTCTATCTGATTCCAGTATTTTTGTACTTTTCTTATGGTTTCTTTTAGTCATAAGGTATTAATTATACACTGAACATGATATAGTACAGCTGGAAATACGTAATAGATAACTTTGCGGCTGTTTCTTGTCCATTTGAGAAGGAGACACGTCTCCCCTTTGATGTCAGGGGGTGGAGGTGGGGGTTGATTTCAAAGCTACAGCTGTACCCGTATAACGGCGTTCCTTTAAAGTGGTACATCATCTCCCAGCAACAGTGGTGATAATACCTTACATTTTGCAGTAGTTCTTCTGCAGCCAGTCCTGGATGGGCTTGGTGTTGGTTGCAGGCCAGTGCTTATTCACCTGGATCATTTCCAGAGAGAGTTTAACAACAGAGAGGAGGCCAAGGCTCCTTAGGGTGATGAAGAAGTCATAGACCTTGATACAGGTGGGCAAAGAGGCATGAAGACAAATATGCTCAGGGTGAGTTTTGACACTTTCACACTTTGATGAAACAGGAATTCTCGTGATGTAACAGGAAGTTGCAAAAAAAAATTTCAGGTTAATGTTGACGTTATGTAAGATATTCGTTTATACTGTGTATCTCATTTACTTACCTCATCATATTTCTCCTGAGAGTATAAGTGTGATGTAATGGCCCGGGATGTGGTGTGGCTGGGACTGTTCCTTCCAGGAAAGTATGACTGTTCGTATACTTAATGACAAAGCATAGCTAAAAGTTAGCCCACAGTGGCCAGACATGTATAGAAGAAGAAGCCTTGAGTAGATAAAAAAATAAATAAATGCTGCGCTAATTAAGTTTACAGCCTAACGGAGAAGCAATAGATTTGTTTTGACGGTTAATTAAATGTCAGTGAAATTGAATCACTTGAAATGTGACTAATCAGGAAAATTCCCATGTCGAGGTAGCTTTTCCGTGCGTGAAACTGCAGTGGTCCCAGGCTCATGACGAACTCCTGCAGCAGCTGGTCGAAGTCATCCCACAGGAACCTCCAGACCCCTCTCGCTGCTGCTGGGCCGCTCTGCCAGCTGCTCGATGTCTGTGGCGACATCCTGGGGCTCGATCACGTGATTCTGCAAGGCTGTGTGCAGCAGCCGGTGCACACATGGTATCATTATGGTGAAATGCTACATTGGCTGTCATTTAAAAAGACACCATAAGGATGGAGGACAGCGAGAATAGAGATGGAGCCACTTGTCAGTCTCTCCTTCCAACAGGATGTCTGACTGAGGGCTTTGAGCTTGATGAGGTTCTCTTTGCTGCCGTCTTCTTGCTTGTACATCTCCAGCAGGAAGTCCCATTCTGCGTCCTCTCTTTTACGGATGCCCACTCGGAATATGAGCACCGGCAGCACGTGGGACAGCCTGCAAAGGGAACCCCACCGCTCAGGGTTTGAGGGGGTGGAGCCTAGCACCCACACCGGAGACCAACAGTCTAACGGAGCGACACTCCTTTCATGAGTCCTGCCCAGGACAGCTTAGGAATCCTTCTCACCATAATTACCCAGATTTTGCATTTGGATCACAAGCGAGACGCATTTCCTACACACTCTGGGCAACAGCAGCAATATTAAAGATCAAGTAAAATGTGATTCGAAATGTATGCAGTGAGACACTGGAGTATGCAGTGTCTCCTGTTTCGACAGTGGTTGGCTGTACAGTTGCAGAGGGGGCCTGGAGCCTATTCCAGATGGCGTAGAACACAATGCAAGGGTACACACTAGATGGGATGCCAGTTCATCACAGGGCACATAAACGCGCAGCAGGACATTAAGAGACACCATTTAGCCTAACAGCACATCAGAGGGGTACAAGGTGGAACTGGAGAGGAATGAGGGGAGAACATGCAAAATCCACACAGAGTAGAGCCAGGATTCAGGTGCAGCCAAATGCAAAATACAGACAAAATGCCATGTAGCCACAAGGTGGCAGTGTAGCACAAAACAAGTACTTCAAATATACAGGTTTGAACCAGCTGCATGCCCAGCTAAAGTGTTCTAAATATTTCTTTTCCATTGTCCTTCAGTTTTTTTTTTATTTGTCACTGGAATTCATCACACTGCAATTCTGTCAACACTGCACAGTGCAGGGGAGAACTAACAATAAACCAATATGTTTTACTGCCAACCCGGGGGAGGGGGTGTATGTTTCATTTGCTGGTATCCTTTCAGCATTGTCCTCACACTCCCTCCCATAGAAGAGTCAAGGGTCTCTCCCCAGGCTATTCTGTGTGTTTTCTGACTGTCAGAATACTGATCACGCTGAGACTGAGATAATGACAGAATCAGGCCTAGGATACTGTGACATTCAATTCTGCCTGTACACCAGTAATGATGATACATTACATTCATACAGAGCTTAACAAAACCCAAAGACACTCACAATATTTGTAAATATCAGAGTGGACAGAATTAGCAACAATCTTATACATCGTGGGCACTAATCCAAGAGATAGAGACTGACTGAATAGGACAGATGGGAACTGAGAACAGGTGGGTAGCTGTAGATGGCTTAGAAGGGAGGGCATTTACAGGGTAGGTGGTGGGCTTGGGGGCACCGAATATATCAAATAGCTGAGAGGGGTTAAGGGGGCTGAGGTGGAGATCCTGCGTGGGGGGGCTGGAGGCAGCAGACAGGCAGTGAGCTCTGAATAGTGGAAATTGATCCTGAAAAAGCTATGAAAGGGGTCACCAAGATCAAATGAGGCAGGGGGAGTATTATGCAGGGGTTTTAACAGTGGGAAAATGAGTGTGAGGATTTCAATTTGCACCATTGAGGAGGAAGAGGGGGAGTGATTCTGAGCAGCGGAAAGGGGGTCTGTAATGGGACGGGTGGTCCCAGTAGTAGGAACGGCAAGACTAGTCGTTTCATGGAACCCACTGGGACCAGTATCGGGTGGTTGGGTTGAAATAAATCCGATGATTATTGGTGCTGCGTGGAAGTTTAAAAAGATGCTATTTGCAATAAAAGTCAGTAGTGCTCATTGGCTCTTAATATGACACTGGACTGGACCTGAAGCTTTCCGCTACCTGCAAAGGGCTCCTACCACTGGCTGATTAACTTTCACTGATGTGATTGTGGAGCAGCACAGAGGCTCACGCCTCCAGGGCTGAGGGTGCAAATGCAGTGTCGGCTGCCAGTGTTCGCATGGCTCACGTGGGCTGCCTGCCATGGTCCAGTGGGTCCCCCAAAACTGCCTGTGTGTGCCCTCTGATAGACTGGCATCAAATCCAGGCTGGTCCCATGCCCTGTGCCCTGTGCTGCCTAAGAGAGGAGCCAAGCCCCCAGTAGCCCTTACATCAGATAAGCTGGAGTCTCACAGATTCATGGGCAAATGTCTGGGCGTGGTGCCAGGCTGGGAGATCATTTTCATCAGATTGCAGAATTAGAATCATTAATCTGCCGCTTATTACGTTTTTTCCGAATTCGTTAAAACACTGAAGCCATTCTTGGAACAAAACTGTCAATTGCCGAAACACATTTATTGATTCAGTCGCTCATTTGGCAAAACTGTAAACAGCACTGGTGCCATAAGGTCCTGAGTATTTTAGCCCCGATGTCAATCTATCTTCAAAATAAAAAAATGAAAAATGTGGAGCCCCAGGTGAACTTGACTCAGCCCCTGGTCTTTTCAATAGCTAGAAACTCCCCAGGTAAACAGTACTCACCGAGGTAGGCACAATTTGCAGATCTGAGTCACCTTTTTTTTGCAAAACTCTAAACACCATCCATCCGAATGCATTTTACACTGTGATGAACTTTGATGCAAAATGGAAAACACAGGTTGCAAACGTCAAACACAGTACTTATCACTTAAACACAATGACTCCAAATTGGTAACACATTTCTAAACATCTGAAGAAGCCCACGAGTGACTAGAACAGAGGGCATGTCCCGGATGGGAGTGCAAGTGCCGTAGGTCTAATTGAGTTTCGATGTCAAGGTATGGATGAGTCACAAAAGAAAACTCTTCCCCCTTTGGCTAGCAAGGGGGAGCGTTCCCTGTGATGTAGACACATCCCTAAGACATGATGATGAGGCAGAATGTACTGTAATGTGTCTTTCATTTGCATTTTTTACCTCGTCCTTTGCAGTAACTTTTTTGAAATGCTGAATACTGCTAACATTTTTTTCTGAAGAACAGATCTTTTTTCCTTTTTTATAGTCTTCCAGAGTTGGCTTCCAATTTTTCAGCTCAACATGCAAAAGACCATATCTACCACGAAATGTTTATCTACATGTCAGGAACACTTTTCACTTGCAGTGGTTGTGCTATTGGGTTATGGCTGTGCTGTGTAATGGCTGCTCAGTAGTGTTTGTGTAATGGCCAGTACAGACTTTTTGAGGTGCAGGTAAGTGGCTGATACATTTTGCAAGCTGGTAAATTTTCTTGATTGGGGGGGGGGGGGCACATTAAGGTCCCCCCCCCCCCACACACACACACACGGGCCTGACCGGCTTTGTGGGGGCTCTGAAGGCAGCGTTTGGTTTTTATCAAAGGTAAAATTGTTTGGAGCTGATTGTTTGACTTTGTAGGGCAAGATTTATGAAGGCGGTTTGAAAAACTGGTTTTGTATTTATTGTTTTGAGAAAAGGATGGAAGGTTTCAGGAATTGTGCTTTAGCAATTCAGAAAAACTGTATAAGGAAGTGTAACATTTATTGAATATGGTCTGTACATTAAATTAAAAACACAAATGAGAAGGCTGATAGTTAACACCTTAAGGGAAAATATATAATTTCAATATTTTACATTTCAGGCATTAAAACATTAAGAGGCATTAAAAGCTTTGACACACCGATTCCAACCCCAACCCCCCAGAGTAAAATAGGGCGTCTCACAGATGGTTCTCATTCTTCGACATCAAGGTCCTGTGTCCTGTACCTTTTCCCACGCTGCCAAAGCCTGACTTGCCTCTTTGTAGTGTGTCCTGTACCTTTACCTGCACTGCCAAAGCCATACTTGCTTCTTTCCCGTGTGTTCTGTACCTTTTCCCGCACTGTCAAAGCCTGACCTGCCTCTTTGCTGTGTGTTCTGTACCTTTTTCCACACTGCCAAAGCCTGGCCTGCCTCTTTGCTGTGTGTTCTGTACCTTTACCCACACTGCCAAAGCCTGGCCTGCCTCTTTGCTATGTGTTCTGTACCTTTACCCACACTGCCAAAGCCTGACATGCCTCTTTGCTGTGTGTTCTGTACCTTTACTTACACTGGCAAAGCCTGACCTACTTTGTGTTCTGTACCATTAACAGGCGAACAGTACAGTGCTGCTTGCTGAAGTGTCTGTCCTCAGGAAAAGCGTGAGGTTCACCCAATGCTCTTGAGATAAGGTGTAGCTTGCATGGACTGATATCAACACCACACCTTTGTAGTTATTATGCAAATGACCTGCATAAAATGAGGGAGTAGATCTCAGTCTTAGCCAGCTGCATGTCTGCTTGTTGTGCTCTTTACTTCCATCGGGGGGCAGCGTGCCTGGTCAGGTGAAAAGCATCTTCCAACAGGCTGACTCTGTCAATATCGCTGAAGGTGCTCCTGTTGGTCTGGTTGAACCAGGACCCCTATAGCAGACTCCTGGTGTAACACCCTGTAGGATCCTCTGGAGTTGACCTTGACTAGACCCAGGACAGATTCTGCTAAATATGACCTATGAAGGGTGTCAGGGTTCAGCAGACTCAGGATTCAATTCTTGAAAGATCTGATAGGTAATTATTTGTTATCAGGACCTAACAAAATCTCTATAAACAATGAAAGTGACACAGTCATTTGTTTGTGAGAGGTGCTTAATTATCCTCTTTAGTCTTCATCAAATGAGTGATGATATTGAAGAAGATGCTTGTATAAAATAAAATAGGAATGTGCCAGCAGGAGTTACTGGGCTAGGAGGAATTAAGATTAAACATTAAGGCAAATTAGGAATTCAGAAAGCTGGTCAGAGAGTAGGAGGATGACGGCTCATTTACAGAACTTTGTTCTTTGGTTCTGGGTGGTTTTAATGAAAAGCTGCCGCTGTAGGTGAATCCTGGTCTCTTGAACGCTGATTGTCACCGCAGGGTAGCTTCTCTGTGTTGTCTATGTGTCCACCATGCCCTTGATGTCTACCTCTGCTGTCGCCACCTGGAGGTGGGGTGGGGTGTTACAATGCATAGCTGGCTCATGGTGAGTGAAAGAGTGGGGATCATAAGCCATATTAGCTGGGAGAGCACCTCCTGCAGGTCATCCTGATTAGTGTTGCTGTAGCTGTGTTTCTGCAGGTAGAGCTGGATGTCATCACTGAGGAAGACAGAGAGCATGTGAAGAAGGCATGCACCCTGTGGAACAACACAGGGATGAAAAGTGAAGCCTGCAGTGCAGTGTTTAGATACAAGCAGTGAAAAGCAGTGTCTGCATTGCAGTGTACGGGTATTAACAAGACACTTTCATAAAGACCATGCACAGCAGTGAAAAGCAGAGCCTGCTGTATTTGGGTATCAACAGGACGGTTTCATAAAGGACACTCATTGCAGTGACAAGCAGAGCCTGCAGTGCTCAGTTATAAACAGAAAATTTTCATAAAGGACACACTCTGCAGTGAAAAGTGGAGCCTGCAATATTCAAGTATAAACAGGACGCTTTCTTAAAGACCACACACTGCAGTGAAGAGCCGAGCCTGCAGTGTTCAGGTATCAACAGGACACTTTGATAAAAGACACGCACAGACCTCTTAGTTTGATCTAGATAAAGCAATCCCAGACATTCCTTTAAAATAAACAATAAATAACTTTATATTGCAGCCGTAGAAAATTGTTTTGAAAATCAAGCATGCGTTCATGAATGCAGTCCTTCATGGATGATGTCTCTACTGCAGTTCTGACCTTCGAATTAGAGATAACGGCAAACATCTGCACCATGTTCTCCACTGGCGCGGAAATGGGGGGCGGAGTCATGAAGGAGTCCCTTTCCAAAGCTCAGTATAGGTATCCATGGCGACCAGCTCGCTGTCCCGTAACAGGACAGACACAGGGTGTTATCGAGGCTGTACGTCACCGGCGATTCCTGAAAGTTCTGCAGTCTTGACTGAGGACTCACCATGGTCCAGCCAGGTTCCAGCTGGCTGCCAAAGCCCTCATTCAGCCACATGTCGCTCCACCAATGCATGGTAACATGCAGCTTCCCAAACCACCACCGGCACATTTAACCAAGACAGGGGGCAGTCTTAGCCCAGAGGCATAAAATGGATTCATAAATTAACAGCTGATTAATGTGGCATGAAAGGTCTCACATAACGAAGAGTGGAGCAGAGCATGGAATTAACACCTGCCAGTCATAATAAGACCATGGCCATTTAAGCTGATCAGTCATCAGCAGACATATCTTCACGCTGCACCCGGGTGATCATAATTTATACATAATTTTTATGACCACTAGGTGGAGGCAGCAAGCTAAGATTGCCTTTAAATGACAAAAAACAAATAGCATTTAATTCAAGAAACAATATTATGTTTTTGTACTGCACGACTCCATCTGTCCCAGACAGACAGATAAACAGCGACATGTGGGAATATTCAGATCTATACACATTTCAAACATGTGTCTGTTTCCTTGTTGACTCAAGAACCAGTGCTGAAAATCTACAGTGGGAGGCATCATCTGCTGACTGACAGCATGGCTTTTATCCCAGCTTTATATTCAGCACTGCTGGACAGAGAGGGGGGGGGGAGAGAGAGAGAGAGAGAGGGCGATGCGTGCCGGGGGGGGGAGCTGGTGGGCTGTGACCAGGCTGACGCACAGCTGCTTCCCCGGGTGGCCACTGCTCCTCGTACAGAAATGATGTCTCCCAAACGTCAGCAGCCCCCGGTTCTCCAGGGTTCCGGCCCGAAAGGCAGGGATAGCAGCCAGATCTGCACAGAGGAAAACACAGATACTGACTAGATGTGGCCAGACTGACAACGATGATTTCCCCAGACAGCTCCATCACACCTCCCTCCCATCTAATCTCTACCCCTCCCACCCCCCCCCCCCCAAACCTCTACAGTCCTTTACACACTTTTCCTACCTCTCCAAAAAAAAATCTTTATTAAGAGCCCAACTTTGTCTGACTTATCTTAATGTAATCAGGTTCCACAGATCTGCGTCTATTGTCCACCACTAAGTGAGGCTGCTTCAGTTTTGGTGCAGTTTGTGTCAATGAATTAAACTCCATCACAATAAAGTTCACTGACCGGCTCACAGATAAGCGATATAATGTCACCAGTCCCAGGGAGGGGGGTGGGTCTGAGGCTGCTCTGCTATTTGCTATTGATCCATCAAATTCTTTTTGAGTGAACAAAAGCAGAGAACCGGTCCTAAATCCATATACAGTGCATTCAGTTTCTGGGGAATAGAACTACATGCCTATGTACACTCAGACATGTTATTAATCTTTATGACCACTAGGTGGAGGCAGAAACCTTTTAATTCAATAAACAATACTACATCTGTCCCAGACAGACAGACAGACAGTTACAGTGGGGGTTTGTGAATGCCTGGGGAGAAAGCAGCATGTCATGTGACCCAATGATCAGCATGTCTTGTGAACCATGCAGCCTTCTCTGTGACCATTATTCCCCTGAAGCTGTGTAGTACCTATAGGAAGTTAATAACTTTACATTCTGAAGAAGTGAATAGTACAGTGGTTACCAATCCAGTCCTCAGGGGCCCTCAGACAGTCCACGTTTTTGCTGGGAGCTGGAAGGGAGCAAAAATGTGGATTGTTCAGCAGGTAGCTGGGAGGGAGCAAAAACATGGACCGACTCTGGGTCCTCGAGGACCGGACTGGGAAACAGTTGAATAATGAATAGGATTGTGGTCTATCCCCTTTAAAGAAAAGCACCCATTTCAGCACTTCAGGAATGATTAAAAACACTGCACCCCCAGCAAATTCTTCACATATGTTTTAGTGAGGTCTACCGCACATTTGCATCCCAGTTCTCATAACTTTCAAGCGTTTCCAGGAGCAACAGCCCTCCCAGTCTTGGAAAGTTTCACGTTACTGGCTAACGCCTTCCCTTCAGCCTCAGCGTTCATCGCTCCACTAGTCAGTGCTGGCCCTCTGGAGAGAGCGGTCAGCCACTCATTGTGGGCATCCAGGTTTCAGGTGGTTTTAGGAGTGCAATTCAGATTGGGCTATGAACTTAGGCAAGAGTGCAGTTTAATCCACTGCTGTGGCAACCTGAGACCCTCAGCCTTTAATATTGCCAAGTTAATGGACTATAGACTATAAAAATAATTGCTATTGAACAACTTGTGTATTTAATTTTTCTGAAACAGGCAATTGAAGGTATAAAATGAGCCGAATGGGGGCTGCCCAGTAACGAGCGTCCAGGAGAGCTGGATGGCCATTTGGTGTGTGGCAACTCTGCACTGCACTGCTGCTGGAAGGCTTCCAGGCATGATTAGTCGATGGCAGATTCGGATTCTGGGGATGAACAGCTGGCTGAGGAAACTTCTTCAATCTTGGCCTCATTGCTGATTGCGGCTGTACAGAACTCTGCTCGAAATGAAAAGCAGCAGAAACAGTGCAACAGGCAAAACTGGAATTTACTGCTTGTATGTGTGATAGGAAAAGCATCTTCTGTGCTTGAAAAAAGAACAAGCGTGAACATTCATCTATCCTGAGAAAACAACGAACACTGTGCATATTACAGGAGGCATCGTGTTTTTACAATAAGTTACTTCGCTGATTTTTTAAAAACTATTTATCCATTAAATTAGTTTAAGATTATGATTAAGTTGAACTTTATTGATGAGGAAATTCTGGTGTAAACTGCAGTAAGAATGTAGAGCACAGACAAACATACCTACAGTGCAAAATGAAACTTTTAACAAAACTGGGAGCCCAAATGGTTGCAGTGCAGCGCTCCCATCTCTTCCAGCAAGGGTCCCCTGGACCACTTGTCTCTTGAACTCTGGGCATGTCGGAGAGATTTATGTGGCGTTGCTCCCACACGGCATGTGTGATGTTTGCCCTTTGTTTCCTCCCACATCTGTGTGGATTTTCTTTGCAGTACATAAACACACCACTAAGACAGTAAGTGTCTCAAAATTGCACTTCCTGTCTGTATGTGTCCTTTGATGGACTGATACCTGCCTTGTGTCCTGTGCTTCTTGGAAGCACATGGTTTCCCCTTGATAAGGAGTATAGAAGATGTACAGAGGTATTTCAAATGTTTTTTTTCATGATAGTCTTTTTATGATGTCAACTGTGCAAAACGTGCTTCCTTGCAAGAATTACCATTACAGTGAAGTGTCACTATGACTAACTTAAGTTCTTTATAACCCAGCCATGTTCAGCTCCTGCACCATTTAATGAGAGCATGTCAAAGAGCTCACTATTCATTGTCTGTGGCCACGCACTCATTTGTATTTTCGATGTTGCACACTTGCAACAGAAGAGGCCTTGGTCTTACATTAATTCTACAGCGAGGTAAGCATTGTGACTGTCTGGTAAGCCCAGCCGGGAGAAACGGCCCTGCAAAGGACAGCTGCACTACTGTGTCATGCGATGAAGGTTCGGGACGGACAATTCCTTATATTTTACATTAAACCTTTATTAAAAAAAAAAAAATAGTGCATTTTATATACAATACAATAAAAATAACAGTAACAATAGCAATATACAATACAAAAAATACAGGTCACAACCATTTTGTACAAAAACACAGTTACATTAACCTTACAAGACAATATGAATCCAAACAGTTGAGTGAAATAGACACGAATTTCATTTTAATGAACATCAACTTAGATCCCCTATAAAATGTCCCATGGTAAACCACGGTATGTCCCCCAGGATCCAGCCACAAGCTGGCACACGTACAGTAGTTACAGCTCTTTGTAGTCCCCTAGAAGCTTTACTCTCAGATTGGTTTTAAATAGGTCTCACGATGCGGCAGTGAACCACAGCATGGATCGGTGTTGGTGGCTGGGTGTCTCCGAGCAGTGATGTCACTTCCTCCCATGTCCAGCTCCTCCCCTAACATGAGCTTCATGTGACTCAGTGCCAGGTGAGTGTGTGTGCCCTGCGATGGACTGACATCCAGTCCAGGTTGTCCTCCGCCTCGTGGGATAGCCTCACGTTTAATGGATTTAAATCAGCTTTACTGAACCTGTCGTTCTTGGTTTGGTTTAATGCATTTATTATTGTACATGTTGGATCCCACGACAGATGACTTTTCACGAACCATGACGTTCTTTCGTACCTGCTACTATTAACATTTAAGTTATTTTTCAAATCACCCGCCAGTGTGTTAAGCCCCGTGTGCCTTGAGAATATCGTCATGGACTGTACATATGGTTTAGTACAATGTTTCCACACTCCCATTACTGACGACGCTTAGCTTCTGGCCATCCCATGATGCCATGTGTGTTTGGCAGTTAGTGGTTACCTGGAATACGGCTACATTCATCGAGTTAGAGCAGACACACCAAAGCCAGGTATTCAGCAGCTTGTCAAAAGCACACAAAGATACACACAGTTCTTTTGTTGAATGCCTCAGACTCCCATAAACAGAATAGCTTCAGTCAAAAAAACGAAATGCAAATACAATGGATTCTCGACTGTTTACCATGTAGGTGTGAGGGCAACAGTTCACCTCCGCAAGCCCCGCCCCCACCGCCAATCACAACAGGTCAGTACGTGCAACACGAACACGGACATGCTACACTGAGGGCAGAGCCACCTCCAGGACCCACACTGCTGGCTGTAGCCACGGGGGTCCAGCACACTGGCAGAGGGAGACCATCTGGTGCCCGTAAACCGCGGTCAGGCTCGGTCATGACCGCAGTGCACCAGTGAAAGGCTGCAGCCACGAGGCTTATTTGACGAGGAGGGATCAGCGATGCTGACAGCCCCCTCGCAGCTAAGGCCTGTGCAACTGCGAGCAGAGGGAATGCTGGGAAAAAAATGGAGGAGCAGCGGTCTGCACGGTCTAGCAAATATGCTTCTACAACACATCTTGCATCAGGTCCCTCGAATATGACATAGATTTACATATATACAGGTAAAATGCCGCTACTTCGCACACAGCCAACTCGTGAATAGATCTCCCTTGGACATATCCCGAACAAACATGAGCAGAAATCACCTTAACGTGCCTAAGAGTGGTTTGGGATCATGGGTAACCCATTAATACATTCTGTGCTGGGAGTGTCTAATTGTTTCCGGTGTCTTCCCAAGAAGTCCCCCCCCCCCCCAAAATGTGTGAGTATTCTTTTGCATCTTTGGACAGTCCTTTGATAAGTCTCATGTGGGCCAGCTCACATTCCCACCACTCACCACACTGGAGCAGAATGGTTCTGGCGACATCATCACAATGCGCCTTGAGTGGTTCGCTGAATTGCTGAAGTATCTGATATGCGTCCCGTTCGTGGCCACAGTGGAAGAGAAGACGGGCCTCGGTGAGCTGCCATTCTGGGGGGCCGGAGGGGCCAACTAGCAGCTTTCACATTCTCAGTGTGCTTAAATTACTAATGGCAAAAATTGAGTCAACAGAGCCAAAAAAACGGCAAAATACTAGTGGTTTTGGCACTCCGCAGAGTCGTTTTGGTTGTGTAGGGACCTCGGAGAGTGGCCAATACCCCATTGGTTTTGTTCGACTCGCTTGATGATCGCGCTGGACGCTACAGGGGAGGCCCATGCAGGTTAGGGCCACACTTTGTCCCCTTTCCTTTGGAGCAAGAATCACCAGAGGCCCAGGATTTCCCGGCCTGCACGACTTTTCGGACTCAGTTCTGAAACCTCCGGCCACGCATGGCGTTGAGGTTGAGGGACATCCAGAGGAACCCCCCACTGAGCCAGCAACTCAACACACGCAGGTGTTTAACACCAAACAGTCCGATTTCACGCGCTTGTGCCTGCTGGGTCACATGGATGGACTTAGTTTGCTGAAAAGTACTTCACCTCCTTGTCACTTCGCATGATGAACCTTTTCACTGCGCTCTCATCACTTGCTCTGCCTTGCAGTGAAATGGAGGCCGCCTCACTCGCCAAAGCCATCACTGCATGGCCGTCACCTTGAGGCTGTCGCCAGGGAAACGGGACTGTCCGGGCGTAAACTTCCTGTTGCGAGCATGTGGATGATGTGCTGAAGGATCCCCCCCGTCCCCCCATCTCGTTACCAGTGTGGCTGAGGAAGAGGTCTTCCCACAATGCACAGGGGTGTCCTTACTGTTGGGCCGGGACAGAGGCCCACACACTGGGGCACTGAACCCTGGAGCACGACATTAGGGGTGCAGGCAGTGCAGAGTGCTCGGGGAGGCTTAGCCCCCCGCCGTCTTTGGGAAAAGGCGATGACTTTGGAAGCGGGATGGGAGGCCCCCCCCCCGAATGGAGAGAGTGACGAAGTGCAAGCAAGTGAAATGCAGCCGGGGGGCATGCGGGGCGCGGACTGTGCGACAGTGGCCGGCTACACCACCGAGTCCTTGATGTCGGGCCCGAGCCGGACGCGGGGCCGCGAGCAGCTGGGCGAGATCTCCACCCGGCTCTCTTTCAGGTGCAGCGGCCGCTTCTCCGACTCGGAGAAGCTGCGGCTTGTGTCGGGGGAGGCCTCCTGCTCGTGGGGGGGCGTCCCGCACGCATACACGTCATTGAGGGTCTGGTAGCCCTTGTGGTCGGAGGCAGAGGGTGGGGCCGCGTTGCCGTTGAGGGGCAGGCTTTCTGCCGGCTTCGGCACCCCCCGGGCCTTTTTTGGCACCATGCTGGGGCACTCGCCCTCCTTCAGCATGGCCTTCATGTGGCCCCGGTGCCGGTAGACGGCCAGCAGGGACAAAAGTAGCAGTGATGCCCCGAGCAGGACGCAGACGATGACCAGCTCGTTCCAGTAGGTCTTCACAGCCACCTGGGTGGAACGGGCCTCGTCAGGCAGGTCCAGTGAGCTGCCGCCCAGCCAGGAGTTGCGGCTGTGCCCCGCTGGGCCCTCGGCTCTCACCTCGGCCCGCACGCAGTAGTTGGCCAGCAGCTGCCGGAAGCCCCCCTCCTCGGACCAGCACTCGTAGGTCTCCGTGCTGTCGGCCCGGCCCACCACCACCAAGCCCCCGTCGGAGCTGTGGTAGACTGAGCGGTTGGCCTTCTCGTTGTATGCCCAGTGCCGCTTTGCCAGGAGGGAGCGCTGCTTGCAGGGCAGGATGCGGAAGCTGTTGGCTGGGATGATGATCACCTGACATGGGGACGAGCCTAGGGGGGGTGGCGGGGGGGGAGAAGACTACGTTATACCTCCTGCATCTGGAAGCGACAGAGTACTGCTTTGTCACCTTATAAAGATTCTGTATGTAAAGTGGGGGCCCGATCTCAGTCCCATTACTGTAGCCCTTTGGGAGGGGGGAGGGAGGGGGCAGGCCTATGCTGGAGAGTAGGCTTGAGGGGGGGACGGCAAGCCTATGGTGGGGGGGGGGGGTTTGGGGTGGTGAGGAGGACAGGCCTATGATGGGGTAGAAGGCTTATGAGGGAGCTTTTGGGGGTGTGAGGAGAACAAGCCTATTGGGGGTAGGCTTGTCGGGGGGGGGGCAGGCCTATAGGGGGGCAGGTCTGTGGGGGGGGCTGAGGAGGACAAGGGCTGTGAGGGGAGGGAGTACAGGTCTATTGGGGGGGGGCAGGCAGTAAACCACCAGGCAGCACGGGAGCTTTAGTGCAGTACATACGCGAGGGGGCCAGTTGAACGTTGGAGCGGGGCATCCTGCTGCATATGGCCTTCGTATCTGCTCTGTCCACATCCTGCCAGCTGCAGCCAAAACATCAGCACAGCGGTAAGTGGTGCGTAATAAGCAATATAACACTGCATGTGATACCCTGCGTGACACTGCATGAGATACCCTCTGTAATACTGCATGTGATACCCTGCATGACACTGCATGAGATACCCTCTGTAATACTGCATGTGATACCCTGCGTGACACTGCATGAGATACCCTGCATGACACTGCATGAGATACCCTCTGTAATACTGCATGAGATACCCTGCGTGACACTGCATGTGATACCTTGCGTGACACTGCATGAGATACCCTCTGTGATACTGCATGTGATACCCTGCGTGACACTGCATGTGATACCTTGCGTGACACTGCATGTGATACCCTGCATGACACTGCATGAGATACCCTCTGTAATACTGCATGTGATACCCTGCATGACACTGCATGAGATACCCTCTGTAATACTGCATGTGATACCCTGCGTGACACTGCATGAGATACCCTGCGTGACACTGGATGTGATACCCTGTGTGACACTGCATGAGATACCCTGCGTGACACTGCATGAGATACCCTGCGTGACACTGCATGAGATACCCTGCGTGACACTGGATGTGATACCCTGCGTGACACTGCATGAGATACCCTCTGTGATACTGCATGAGATACCCTGCGTGACACTGCATGTGATACCTTGCGTGACACTGCATGAGATACCCTCTGTGATACTGCATGAGATACCCTGCGTGACATTGCATGTGATACCTAGTACAATATGTCTTTCACTGCTAGATTTTGCTGCACTTGTAGGTTTACAAGGTCAGCATACTCTGAGTTTTAAAAACAACAAGGACATCTTGGAAAGTGGTGTTTTGGGGCAGGGCGAGGCGGGAAGGGCAATCGCGTACCTTCCGGTGGGGGCCTTTCTGACACTGACGCACTCCTTGCCCGTCCAAACGCAGTAGGGATCCCTGGACAGCACACATTCCCCGCAGTTCTGATAGTTGCTGCAGTTCGCCATGGGCACTGAGACCAGGCCCGAGTAGGACGAGGCAAAGAGCAGGCCCTGGGAACGAGAGGGGACCAGGAAGGTGAGGCAGGGGGGGAGCAGATGAGGGAGAGAACCTGCAAAAACCTGCAAAAAGCCTGGCATCTGCTTCAAGTATCACTCTGCTTGGAAAATGAATGGTGCTCCCACATGAGCAAGATGATTCTGTAACATGGCCTCTAACCACTTTGCAATATCTACACTGTTTACTCTTCGGAATATAGAATTTCTTCTCGAGGGGGTCAGTTATTTGCCCTGCCACTAAGTGTTTTGTTTCCCCTATACTTTGATGTCAAATTACAAACTTCACATAAATCTGACATATTTAAAAAGTACACTAAGATTAAGATTAAGAGTTTAATGCCAAAACAAATATATAAGAAATAATTTATTTGCCATGAATTAAGTTTATGATATTGAATGAAATGTGTGACCATGTCTTCCCTGCCCCTAGACCCCAGAGGGTGAGATAGCTGAGGTTACAGAGCAGCACCTCTGCACTAACCCACCTTCTCCGAGTCGAGCTCTATGTGCTGCACAGGCTGTGCAGGGTGGAACAGCACCATCTCCTCAATGATGTGCATCCTGCCGTCGACGTTGACGGCCTTGTGCAGCTTCCCGTCGTCTGCCGGAGAAGGACACGGCCGCTAATTAGGCCACATGACTTGCAGCACAGTGTGGATTGGTGGAAAGACGCGGCCACTCACCGGTGCCAATGAAGAGCACGTCATAAACCCCATGCAAGGCCTGCACCCTGTCCACAGCGATTTGGGTGTAGCTGATGCCACGCTTCAGCAGCAGGGGGCGCCCTCGTATAACGTCGTCCATCAGGAAGTGGTCCTTCACAAAGTTGAGAACCTTGTCGGGCATCTGTAGTGAGGAGGTGACGCCCATGTGCCTGGCAGCACCTGTGATGCACTGAGGGAGGAGGACAGACCTTAGGACACAGCTGGGGAGGTGAATGTGCGTGTGAGTGTGCGTGTCTGCGTGTGCGTGTCTGCGTGTGCGTGTCTGCGTGTGCGTGCCTGAACGTGCACCTCACCCTTTCTGTCTTAAAAATGGCTAAACCTATCGGTTTGCTGTTTTGATTGTATCGCATTACAGCCACTGTGAGGAATGTGTGTGGGCGTCGACGTGAGCACATTCTCCTCAGCCTGCTGGGATATTAGATGGCTTTTAAAAAGCAAATACATAGAAGATGCAAATTTTTGGTTTGTTGTCAACTGTCAACATATTTTCTGAATTTTGCTAGGGTGTAGTTAGGAATCGGACATTGCCTAGATATCCATGTGTGCATGTTTGTGCATGTGTGTATTTGTTTCTGTGAGTTTTTTTGCCCGCGTGTGTGTGTGTGTGATAAGCCCAGCAGGAAAGGGGGGCTGATACTCATCTGGGTCTCTGATAAAAGGCTCTTACGCTCAGTGTGTTGGGGGGGGGGCACTTACTGCTCCAGGCCGGGGTTCAGGGACCGCGTGGTTGTAGGTGTACCACTGCTGCGTCTCACGGTTGACCTCACGGTAACGGCCATTGAAGGCGGCATCAACCTGATCCATGGTGAAGGAGCAGACGGCCGAGCTGCCTGAGGCCCCGCGATACCTGAGGTACGACAGGAGGGGGCGCTGTGAGCTCGCACATGTCTGACAACACGCACACAGGTATACACACAGACACACACACACATACACACAAACAGACACAGTGCAGTAAATCTGAACAGCACTTATGAGGGCAAGGATGGAAACATGCCTCTCAATCCTTGTACTCATGTTGGCGAAAGTTAGTCAAAGCTCACTGGGGGGGGGGGCAGTACTGGCTGTAGGCAGGTTAGCTCCTTGGTACCTTCTGGTCGCTCAGTGTGGAGGAGTGTGTGTGTGGGTGTGTGTGGGCAGGTTGGTCGCCCCCAGGAAGACCAAAGAGACATATACCCATGCACACAGGATTCTCATCCCCCTTCCTGCCCCCCTCCCTCACCACTGCGAAGTGAAGACGCCATAGAAAGTGGTTTGGTTCCAGTCCTTTCCGTCGGCCGTCAGCACGAACATGTCCTGGATGATGTTGAAGGGGAAGCCGTCGTCGGGCAGCGAGCACAGCAGCTGTGCCTTCAGGAAGGTCGTCCACTTCTTCTGCAGGACCCTCTCGCCGCCCACGTCACCCTGCGGGATGGACACAGGGTCAGACAGCCTCCGGGAGGGTGTGAGCAGAGCCGCCTCTGGGGGGCGCTGCATGGCCCTCCCAGAGGAAATGAACGTAGCAGGGGGGCATTTAGGATAAAACAAAGAAGCCCCCCCCCTCACCAAAATGTAGATGCATGGGCACTTCTCTCCCCTCTCCAGCCCCGGAGCTCGAAGTGCACTCCCCCAGCTGGGAGAAACTCATTTACTGACGTAGCTCGTCATAATCTGACTTGCTAGACTGAAGTGTCACATGACTGAGAAGGAGGGAGGAGCCAGATGGGCAGGTGCGACATTTCAATTAATTAATCAGTTAAGCAATTAAGAAGTGTCTTAACACAGGAACCTGAATAGTCTGTAATCACCTACTTAACGAGTCCCATGTAAGACCATTAGACTTCTGCGTCTGTGTGTGTTCTGACAATAATTAAATTTTACATTGCAAAATATATTTCTCTCTCTCTCTCTCTCTCTCTCTCCAGAGAGAGCAAAAATGATTATTGTTAATCAACAACCAAATGAATGTCACAAATCTGTGCTAAAAAGCACTCATTGTTGCATTAGGTAGGATAATTATCTAAGTCTATTGGGGAACTTTCCGGGTGACGGGGCTGCTTCATCCAGCAGCGTTGCAGAGCGGCGTGGGAGACGAGAGGCGAGGGCGCATTCAGAAAGGGGATTATCATGGGATTACGGCAGATTAACGGAAGGGGAACACTGTAAAGGAACGCTACGTACGGCTCAGAACTGGGTTATGTCTCCCGGAGGAACCATTCTTAAAGAAGAGAAAAACCATATAATGATATGAATTATAGATTTGTGGTTAAGGGTATGTACACTCGGCAACAGCCTAATTTGCATTTGGGTTAAAATATTCATACGAAGGTCCACACATTAGCAGAAGGGAGAGATTAAGGGAGGTGGGGATTTGAAAAGGGCAGCTCCCCAATGGCGTCCCTCCGACACGCCGGGCGGCCCTCACCTTGCAGACGCGAGCGATGCGGGACACCACGGTGCTGTCGAAGAAATCAAACTCCTTGCCAGCTTCGCTGAAGAAGAAGTAAACCTTATCATTGGCCGGGTCGCCGCCCTCCCGGATGTAGGCCGATCCCACGAAGGCGGGGTCTGCGGGGTCCAATCAGAGCAAGCGCCAGTCAGAGGCATGGACGCACAGAAGGCCTCCTCGCGGCAGGCCGTTATCCTGCTAATCACGGGGATCATGGGAAACCTCTTCTTATACTGGTGATCATGGTAGACTTATAGGGCCACACCAGGCACTGGGAGGAAGGCAATCAGACGGCACCTTTCGCAGCTGCATTCGGATGTGTGCCAGCGTTACGATGAGCTGAGATAAAAGGGAGGCCTTTTGTTTTTTGAGACGAGCACCCTGATCTCCCACAATGCACCCTGGGAGTCTCTTTGATGTGCACGTGCTGCGGCAGATAGAACCAGCCGTCTCCACGCATCACAAACAACGCCTAATTGTGGCTGCCCTGCGCCCCGTCTGGGGAGAGCAGGAGCCCGACGCTAAGGGCCGGCATTTACCTTGCAGCCAGTTCAGCGAGTTCTCCGTTTTCAAGGCGGTCCCGTGGCCCAGGCTCTTGTAGATGGTATGTTCATTTCCCTGGAAGTTGCTGACAGTTCCGGCATACAGCTCTCCATCTTAAACGACAAGAGTGGGGGCCATATGACCACATGCAGGTACCCCCCCCCCCCCCCCCCACTTTCCAGCTACTTCTGGAAAGGTTTTGCTCACATTTGGGCTCACGGACACGCACACACTAATTCAGACACGCACACACACACATAGACACACAGAAACACATAGTCCGGAGTCAGCAGGTCATCTACAGAGGATGTACTCGGATTGTTTAAGGGGGACAAAAGCAATTGGGAAAAAACCAACTCCCCCCCACAATTCTGGGAGAACACGGGAGATCCTCCCTTCTAGACAGTTGGGATCCCTATCTCATCATTTCCATGACCCCCTGGCCGTTACGTACCGACCATGATGGCGGTGGACTTGTACTCAGGACTAAAGGGGCAGCGATTCCGGCCATCCTCTGTCACAATGTCCCCGTCTCTGTCCCTCACCAGGGAGAAGTCGGAGGTGTTCTGTGGACAGAGACATCCCAGTGACACTTAGGGAGACGACCACAACTGAGGTGCACAGCTTGTGCAGGAGTGACCCCAGGCGCTCCCATGAAATGCTCGAACCCACCACTAGGGGGGGGTGGCGGTGAGTCCATAGCCGACTTACTATATAAGCGCAGATGGGGCTGAAAGCGTGGGTGCCACACACGTAGAGGTGCGTGCCGTTCAGCCGAAGCAGGATCTTTATATAGTTCAAGCAATCAGTCTGGAACAAAAACAGTGCAGAAATACTCATAAATAAAAGTGAGCAGCTAGCATTGCATACAGGAGAGTGGACACACTTCGCTTAGACACTGAGCTACAGCAGGATGCAGTCCCAGGCGAGTCCTGGTCTGCAGGCCCTTCGTTCCTCTCACCATTAGAGCCTCATGCTCATCCGTCGGGCTGGATGGAACTCGGGCAGGTTCCCTGCAGTAATGTTTAGATGGAAGGGTCCCCAAGGAACCTGACCATGCTAACATGGCCGATGATGTCATACCTACCCATCATCCATCTGCACATCTTAAGTACAGGCTGACAGTAAGCTATGGGGGCATGGTGGTGGGGGGGGGGGGCTTTCCCTGCTCTCATCGTGGTTACAGAGCGAAGCTGATATAGTTGCTGCACGTACAAGATGCGGCTTCACATGCTGCCTCTCACTGCCGGCAGAGACGGGGCTTATTCCCCAGTCACAGCTGGGATGTTCTTGTCAATCTGCAGACACGATGTTCCAGGCTGTAGCTCAGCACCGTCACGAAGCACGCGTGGGCTGTGGGGGTGGGGGTGAGGGCCGCGGCTGCGTGTCTTACCTTGCGGTCCTTCCCTTTGAAGCTGCACTCTTCCCTCTTCGTCTCGCGCGTCCCCCAACTCAGCTGGGGGGGTAACAGGACAGCAGGTGAGTGTCAGGGTTAGGGGGGCTCAAAGGCACACAAACATGCCCCCACATTGCGGAAGTGTGTGTTTTTACCCCTCCAAAGGCAACATGCTTTCCTCAAAACCCACTGAAGGTTCTGCATAACAGCGTCACGCGTGACCACAGCGTGTCAGACAGCGTGGCTACACCGCGGCCCCAGCGTGTGTAACGGCGCTGTGAGTGTTCAGTGTCAGTGCTGGTGGGCCGCTGAACACACTCACATTCCTTTGGAGGCGCTTGTGCCCGATGTCAGCCAGGTTGAGCGCGAACAGAGCCTCGCGCGCCCCAACATACAGCGTGTCGTCCTCACGGCTGAGCAGCAGAGACGTGTAATTGAAGACGCCGTCTGCCGAGAACCTGCTGGCTGACCTCTCCTTCGCATCTGTCGGGATGAGAAAAGACGAGGCGGCGGAAGGGGGGGGGGGGTGTTTATTAGTGAGCAAATAGAGGCCTGTCATGAGACGCCCGTGCCCTGCCGGGGCCTGTCGGGGGGGGTTGGCTCGCACCGCAGCTCGTCATACACACACGGCAGGTTCTCCGCCCCGAACGCTCATAAACAGGTGAGTCACGCTCTGTTTTGAACACAAATCCAAACAGCGTGACCCCGTGCAGGTTGCCGCGGAGAACGCCAGCTGTTCCGTTTCCGTGACGGCTAATGGAACACGTGAAGGTTCCATTTCCTTTGTCCGGGGTGAGCACAGCTGTCTGAGGGCGAGGGGGTGGTCTGTCAAAGCCGACAATGCGAGGGGAGTGTTCATGCCCACGCTCTACCATCCATTCATACGCACACGCTTCATCGCGTCGGTGTCAACGTGCTCCAGAACGATCTGGGCGAAGAATGAATAAAGTTTTTCATTTGTAATTGTTATTTATAACTATTGTAACTTCTTTGATACTCAGACAAAATTCAGTAAATGAAACACATCATTAACCTCTGCAACACAGAAATATAATTATTACTAAGTACACACCAATCAGGTACTCTGATAATTACACATTTCGCTGACAACTCTGTCTTGAGCTGTACCTATTTCATACTCTTGGGAGCTACCCTGAAGGCCTTGGCCACTCTGTGGCCCCCTAGGGGTCTCTGGGCAGTATGACAGGCACCGGCAGTCTTGGAGAAGGCCTTAGACAGGAGATTTGGTGTTCTGCAGGCCAGGACACAGAGCCCAGCAGCAGGAATCATTGTCCTGCCAGGAGCAGACATCTGCAATGAAATCAGACTGTGAAAAAATCAGTGTATAAGTCTGTCTGTGTCTGCATGGCCTGAAGATCAAGCAAGGCTACTTTAGAGGCGGGGTCTTAGACCTATCTGAATGGTCATGTGATTCCTTGCACTTGTGGCCCCTCCCACCAAAACATAAACATTAAACTGGTTTGTCTGCTGTCCCCTGCTTTTGCAAGGTCCACACTGCAGAGCCATTAATGCCAATCACCAGCTCTCCCGAGTATATCAGGGGCCCCGGCATATCCACCAACACCAGTGGGGCGTCTCACATCAGCCAGTGCACAGGTAGGCCACAGAGCACTTAGGAAGACTCTGGAAAGAGCAGCAGCGGCAAAAAAAGGAACAAGCCAAGTGCTTCACATATCTGGTAATAATTACTGAGCAGAGCATTCTAGAAGGAGCAAAGGCTACAATACGCCTTTTCATACCAGCAAGTGGTTCCGAGCCACTCAACCGGTGAAAGGCCTTGGACCCAAAGCTGCTTAATGTTGTGTGTGTGCAGTATATGATTAAAAGACAGCGGTGCTTCAGACACGCCGCTTACATTCTCTGCTGTCAGTGAGGCCTTGAGCCTGGATAACTGGCTGGAAGGATGATCGCCGAAGTAATTCAGCCCACTCACACTCACTCTGGCACGCAGGCAGGGGACTTGGATCTCACTGAACGAAACCCGGTATGATCCAGCAAAATGCTACTCGCATTTGGGCTTTCTAAGCTTCTGAGAAACTTTGCAGCGTCATTGCTAGGGGGTGGGTTTCTAACATTAAAGTGGCCTCCCTGTATAGCCATGTGACCCGAGCAGTGGATACTGGGAAGGAAACTGCTGGTATCTAAAGGAGCTTGTACTGCTCCGGCAGGGGGGGCGAGATTGGGGTACCCCCACACTAGGCGTGTCGCAACTTGTCCTGAGCCTCCCGTGTCCTGAGCCTCCCCTGTCCTGAGCCTCCCCTGTCCTGAGCCTCCCCTGCACAGCCCTGAAGCGGATGATGATGATTCACTCGCTGTAATCACAGAGCCATCGTGGCTGGTTATCACCGCTCGGGGGGGTCTATCACGGCACTCGGCACCATTTCACCAGCCACGGGCACCACGAGCAGCCATCTCATTAATCGGGGGACATGCTCTACATATGATTATTCATTATACAATGTTAGTTAATTCTAACATATCTGCCATTTAAAGATGCACTTCTCATCCATCCATCAGTGTATCTGGTAGAGGGTAAGGCAGGTCATGCGTGGAATGGAAGTGTTTTATGCATGAATTAAATGTTTTTACTCTATAAAAATATATTACATCCATTTTATTCAAGCATCCAATCAGCTTATGTGCTATGAATAAATGTCATTTATGAGATTTTACTGTCCACTTAATGGTCAATATTTTAATGAACAATATTGGTATTTCGAGTTGTCCTTGGCGTTCATGTCAAGGAGGAATGAAACCCTTTAATCAACTGAACCCCCCTCCCCCCATATGGGGGGCTTGAGGGGTTCAAGTCTACTTTGGTGAACATGCACAGACAGGTATGGAGAGAGAGAGAGAGAGAGAGAGAGAGAGAAAGAGAGTGAGAGAGAGAACACAGGCAAATCTCAGCACAGTGCAGATATCAGGAATCCAGCAAACATGGGGCTGCAATGAGAGCTTTGAATGAAAGGGGAAAAGCTGAAGGACATAGGAGGTGCAGGCTTCCACAGACCAGGCACGCGGGGCCCCTCTACGCTGGGGGGTGCCATCCTACAGGGCCCCTAAGGCAGCCCCACACCCCCCCATTGAACAGGAAGGCGGGGCCCCTCTACGCTGGGGGGTGCCATCCTACACAGCCCCTAAGGCAGCACCACACCCCCCCATTGGACAGGAAGGCGGGGCCCCTCTACGCTGGGGGGTGCCATCCTACACGGCCCCTAAGGCAGCCCCACACCCCCCCATTGGACAGGAAGGCGGGGCCCGTCTCCGCTGGGGGGTGCCATCCTACACGGCCCCTAAGGCAGCCCCACACCCCCCCATTGGACAGGAAGGCGGGGCCCGTCTCCGCTGGGGGGTGCCATCCTACACGGCCCCTAAGGCAGCCCCACACCCCCCCATTGGACAGGCAGGCGGGGCCCGTCTCCGCTGGGGGGTGCCATCCTACACGGCCCCTAAGGCAGCCCCACACCCCCCCATTGGACAGGCAGGCGGGGCCCATCTCCGCTGGGGGGTGCCATCCTACACGGCCCCTAAGGCAGCCCCTTACCCCACCTGATGCACATCACAGTGCAGCAGCCTCAAGTCTGCCTGTGGCCTCCATTTTCCGTCGTGTCCCGGCTGTGGCCATGTGTGAGTTATTTTATCTACCCCCTGCCCCCTCCCCGACCTCGGTAGTGGGAGACGTCCTTGCGATCGCCTGCACAGCAGCTCTGTCCGGCCGTTTGAACCGCCCTGGTTCCGGTCACATACATGCTCGTTAGCGGCCAGTTCCGACCATCGTTCCCGGCAGACAGGACTTTCCTGGAAGAGTGAGCTGAGCATGTCGCGAGCGGCCCGGGTAATTCCCGGGAAACAGGCATGGCGAGGACCGGGAAGAGGGGGGGCGTAAAGTCCCGGGACTGGATCCCAGCAGGAACAGACTTGCACAAGTGAAGGAAGAGCCACGATTTTGCCAGAACACCAGCTGTCTCTGGTCGTTTAATCGAACGCACTTGATCCGGTTGGGCAGCTTCTCATGTCATGCCTGTCAAAGCGAGGGTAGGGGAGGGCGGCTGCGGCCGCCGGAGACCCCGGCTGCGGATGTCTGCTCGGCCCACGGGCCATCAGAGGGAATGCGGGTCAAGGGACCAGAAGCGAGCAGCACGCTAATTAGCCGGGCCAGGCCGGGTCATCCTGGTGACGCAGATTCCACCTCTGGCCACGGTCCATTCCCGTGCTTATCCAGATTCAGCACACGCCGTGATGCAGACCTTTAATGTACTGCAGGGTATGGCTGTTTGAGCAATGAGTGTTTAATGTGGGCGAGAGGTCAGCTAAAGGCCCTCTGCAGCGGCCATGTAGAGCTAATGAGAGCCAGTAGGGGGCAGTGCTGAGCAATGCCCGGGACATTCCCAGCATGCCAAATGAACTCATTAACAGCGACCAGATAATGGACATCTGAGAGGATCAACACTGAACACAAGTATCTGTAAATGGCACCCGAAAAATCCCCAGAATGCAAAGGGGGCAACAAGAAATGCTTTGTGGAGGGATGGAAGAGGCGTGGTGCTGTGGCCCACACATGGGCAAGGGACGGCACTCCGGTCAACAGGGAGCCCAAGAACAGCCGCAGGCTTTTAAAGACAAACAAACGGGGCTGCAGAGGCCCCCAGAATACGAAGTGACAGGGCGAGCCTGGGCTTACACGCCGGGGGAGGGGGGCACGGCAGGCCCAGACGGGCCCCTCACATGGGGGCCCCCTGTCTCAGCTTCACTGGAAGCGAGGAGAGATCGATATCGGCAGAGATTAGTAGTTTCGGTGTCATTTGCCTGCGTAACCCTCTGCAGCTGCAGTACATCTGCACGCACCCCCCCCCCCCCCCCCTCCATCATGACGAACCTCTGTTTTGTCACGCAGGTGTTACGAACGGCCACAACCTGCCCGGATACAGCGATGCACTAAAAGCCTTTTGTTACTCAGTGGAACCCCCCCCCCCCCCCCCATTCCGGCTTTGTTTTATTTACATGCATCAGCTTCCCTTTCATTCATCTATATAAAACTGGTAACTGGTGCCACGGTAACCATAGTAACTTCCTGGCCGCATCATTCTAGAGCAGGATCTGGTTCTGTGAGCCGTTACGGCCCGGACCACTCAGTATGGTGCTATGGCAGACAGAGCAGGCTGGCGTGAGGCAATTGTCTCAGCGTATCACTGAGAATATTAAAATCGCACAACGCTGGTAAGTGAAAAGAATGTGTTGGGGGGAGGGGGGGGGGGGGGTTTGCAAGGGGAACCGGAGGAGAGCCAAAATCCATCAGGCGAGAAAAAAACCCATCAGGACATCTGAGATACCAGCATGGATAGCAGCTCCAGACGGGCAGCCGCTAGACGACGTCACACCGTCGCGCGTCAGGGCTGTGGCCTGCCTCGTTAGTGTGCGATTAATCACAGACAAAGGCAGCGGGATGAAATAAACAGCATCATAATGCGGGCTGGACTCAGGCGGAACTGAGAGGAGCCGTCTGCAGACTGTGAGAAACGCTCAGGGGCCAGAATGTAGACAGAGACTCTCCAGGACCAAACAGTCATTAACAGGCCAGCGTTCGGAATCGCTACAAGACAGAAACAGCTAAGGAATCACACTTATGTCCAGACAGAAACGGAAAAGCGTCTCCGTGGAGATCTGAGCGTCGGAAGTGCAAGCGTGAGGGAGAGGGAGCAGGGAACCCTGAGGACCAGAGAAACAGATTCCAGTTTCCATCCATCCATCCATCCCAAGGGCGTAACTTTGGCTGGAACATTGGGGGGGGGGGGGGGGGGGGGGGTTGTTGAGGTCTCCACCCATTACGGGGGAAACATGATTATTGGGGGGGGTTGTATTAGCTGGTTTTGATTTATTGGGGGGGCTACAACCTCGTAATTTACGCCCATGATCCATCCATCCATCCAGAGCATGTGTAGCGGACAGCATTTGACAGGAATCCCCTGTAGCCTCATCATTCCACACTCACACCCGGGAACAAGCTATTCATGCAAAGCCCTCACAACCATCCCTGCATCATCACCGCTAACCTCGGGGGGCTGCCACTTCCGGGACATTCCCGCAACGTTTACAGAACATTTCCATGAGGTAATGAATGCCATCTAAACGCTTCAGAAAAGGACTGGTGGTGTTCAAGTGCTCATATGACGCTTTTGCACTGCCACCACAAACCGAGCTGTACCCATGTGACACAACCCTGCTAGTAAAAGCGTGAGCAAACCAAGGTGGCTGCGCTGGAAAATTTCCAGCCTCCTACTTAAAAAAGTGCTATAAAACACCAAACAGAATACATTTGTAATGTAAATTTATAAAAGGGAATGCTAATTCGTCTAATGCCTGATGCTAACATAACAATGATTCCCATAGCCATGCTAGTGGAAATTAGCAGACCGTAAAAACAAAAAAAGGAATTCCCTCCCACTTTGCCGAATCCGAAGGTGTTTTCGAGCAGCGAGAACATCTTTATTGTCAATTATATAATGCTAAATACAAACTACAAGCTCCTCAACAGATCTCTTGTGAAAGACACAAGGGTTGGATTAAACGCTTGTTGCCAGTGAAAGGAGCCTTGCGTGTCTGAAGCCTGCCAACTCGCTTAGCGCTAATGCCAGCGGTCATGGGTGTGTTTCACTCGGGGCCGCCTTGACAGGTGTGTAACACAGAACAGGTTAGTGCTCACATCGTAGCCATTATACACAGGACATCAATCCTCAGCAGGGTGGCCCAACTGGGCCCGGCGCTGCCCCAGGGCACAGCAGCAGAACTCTGAGCAGTTCTGTAGCTGCAGAAGTATCTGTACATAAGAGGCCTGGGCTAACGCTATCGAGCAGAACAGACAGTGTGTGTCTGTGAAGCAGAGTGCTAAGCTAACTCTATTGAGCAGTACAGACACAGTAAGCCTGTGAAGCATAGCCCTAAGCTATTGGGCAGAACAGACACAGTATACCTGTGAAGCATAACCCTAAGCTATTGAGCAGAACAGACACAGTATACCTGTGAAGCATAACCCTAAGCTATTGAGCAGAACAGACACAGTATACCTGTGAAGCATAGCCCTAAGCTATTGAGCAGAACAGACACAGTATACCTGTGAAGCAGAGTGCTAAGCTATTGAGCAGTACAGACACAGTATGCCTGTGAAGCAGAGTGCTAAGCTAACACTGTCAAGCAGTACAGACTCGATGATGCACGTCAGAACCCCGAGCATAACACCCTCCATGACTGCCTTTGTTTACTGCCTTTAAATTCATTTTGGCAAGTTTATCAAAATCGATAATACTCTGACCTCGAACAATAAAACAGAAAAAATCCATAAGTTAGTGAGAAGAAACCATAAATACGTGAACAGGAAAAGAATAGAAGCAAAGCTGACATTTCGGTGTGAAATAACATTTTTATCAGCTAGATACAACGTTGAAATTTCATTGCGCTATTTTTCATTTCTATGGCATTTTAACACCAACCAATGATTTGCAGTGGGGGATTTCTGAGGGGGGGGGTATATTTTCTGCTTTTTGTGGAGTGTGACAAGTGAGGAGAATCCTGGCCAGCATTATTAATGCGGGAGAGAGGCACGAGCGCGCAGGGCTGCGATGCACAGGCCCCCAAAGTGAGAGCTGCAGGGCTGCGATGCACAGGCCCCCAAAGTGAGAGCTGCAGGGCTGCAATGCACAGGCCGCCAAAGTGAGAGCTGCGATGCACAGGCCCCCAAAGTGAGAGCTGCAGGGCTGCAATGCACAGGCCCCCAAAGTGAGAGCTGCAGGGCTGCGATGCACAGGCCCCCAAAGTGAGAGCTGCGATGCACAGGCCCCCAAAGTGAGAGCTGCGATGCACAGGCCCCCAAAGTGAGAGCTGCAGGGCTGCAATGCACAGGCCGCCAAAGTGAGAGCTGCAGGGCTGCGATGCACAGGCCCCGAAAGTGAGAGCTGCAGGGCTACGATGCACAGGCCGCCAAAGTGAGAGCTGCAGGCCTGCGATGCACAGGCCCCCCGCTTGCATCTGCACCGAGACCCACCAAGCTGCTGCCCTCGGCTGACTGGGCTTCCGGGAGCCATTAGAAGCGGCCTGCGGCTCCATTAGACGCAGTTTAGCCACAGGGGCATCTTAGCATGCATTAGCTCCTTGCAGTTTCCGTCGCAGTTATTATGCACTTTTCCCGCTCATTAAGCTCTTATCGGTTAAAGCGGCTGCTCTCATGCCTACATTAACAACAACAAAAAAAACATTCTTAGACAATCTGACTGGTTTCTACACCATCAGGGCTTCACCCAGGCCATGCAAACAGAAACAGCAGCGATGGGTTTTATTTAATTACCCCCCCCATGCACTTGCATTTTACTAGCTAGTTAACTCAGATCACAGTTAGCTCATCTAGCTGACAAAACCACCACAGCTCACTAGGCCTGGTAAGAACAGTCATTTGCAGTGAGCGATGTGGTTTCCATTGCGGGGGGGACACCGCGGGGGGGACACCAACCCGAAAAGGCAGCCTGAAGCCTCCCTAACAGCAGACAGTCTGAGGGTTTCCACAGAAACGCTTGTATAAGTGGAGAGCTCCAGATCCGTGTTTCAGAGCCTTTTGCGGTACCTGAACGGAAGGTTCTGCCACCCTCACTGTCACCCATCCCCTGCTCGTTTTTAGGAAGTGTCAGTTCTGCGCGAGACGCCACGTGAGAAAATCGTGCCACAGCTTTTCTGCAGCTGTCAACACTGCAGCTCATGCTGGAGCACCTCTGGAGACCCCAGCAGGACACGTGACAGGGTGGGGGGGGGGGGGGGGTACTCGCCAGACAGGGCTAAGCTCTGATCAAACAAACGCCAGTAGCAGCCAAACAACTGAACGGAGACGTGGGGGGATGGGCGAAGGCTGCCCCCACTTACCGTATAGGAAGCTCAGGCGGGGGGTGACGTCGTCTTCTGTCGCCACACAGACCAGGGCGACCGCCAAAAACACAGCGACCAGCAGGGGGAGCTCACCCATGCTCACTGTCCACTAGTGGCCATGTGTAAGACGTGGGTCCTTAATGGAAGCCTTTGGGTGTCTCTGACGTGCCTGTGGTTGTCCCCCTTCCTCCTCTTCCTCTGAGCGGGCAGCTACCTGGGCATTGGAGCCCTGGGTATTGCCGGGAATGAGGAAAAGGCCCAGCAGATCTGTCCGTCTCTGGCTCTCACGGCGGCAAGACAGCTCCTGGGATGGTCAGTCTCTGTTCATGCACGACCTTCAGCGGTGCTTTGAATCTGCAGGGGGAAAGGACAGGGCTTACAGGACAGGGCTTACAGGACAGGGCTTACAGGACAGGGCTACTTACAAGCAGATGCAGCACAGCATCCAGCATCTCAGGGCAGTTTGAAGCTTATAAAGGCTTATAAAGGCTTATAAAGGCTTATAAAGGCTGTTGTGCCCTGGGCTTTTCTCACCAGCGTACCTGTGCGTTAGCCGCACACGTCTTCGCTAAAAACGCCCAACTTTATCCGACTCAGCCGAGGGAATAAATATTCATCTCCAGAGCCAACTGACCAGAAGGGAGCGACCTCTGAAGAAGGGCACCTAATCGCATCTGACAGCTGGGAAGGACGACTCCCAGCCCAAACATGGGATTCTGCTGCAGTGGTTATAAATCTGTCCTAAGTTACACTTTCACCACTCGGAGATACTTTACTCAGAATGCAACAGAATCTGCTCGATACTATGCTGTAAACAGGAAATGGTGGTAAACTTTGATAAAAAAAATGAAATAAATGAAACATAGTTTAAATGCCCACAAAGCTGGACTGAATAAATGGCTGTAGAATTTAAATGCAACCCGATACAGACAGACAATGTGCTTTTGTCTATAACCATGACCCAGGTGAATCAATCCTCAAGACGTGAGGGAAGCGATGGACCAGCATCGTTTGGAAAAAAAGACGACAGTAGGGAGGAGGGGCTCTCAGATTCTGTCTTTTGTCAAACTGTCGTCTGGGGTTAATGCAGGCGAGTCGTTTAGCCTTAGGTTGTGGTTTTCGTTCTGAGATAACTGAACAAACAGGGGAACAACAGCACGGGTTTATCACACATTGGTGGGGCCAGATTTCAGGTAGGGTGGCGATAGCCAGCTGATGAAGTGTGTGCCTGTGTGACTGTGTGTACCTGTGTGACTGTGTGTGACTGTGTGCCTGTGTGTGACTGTGTTCATACATTGTTAGGGTGTGTGCATGTATACATTTTCCTAAAGTGTCGCCACAGGCACGGCAAACCCTTCACAGACTCCCCCGCTTAAATAAAACGTCTTTTGTTTTAAAGCCAGGCTGTGGTGCAGCCGGAGTCGCAGACTGTGACCCAGGGGGAGCCGAAACCGGTTCATCGAACCCTCTGCCACCGGGTCCGCTTACGAACCAGAACACGGTTCATGAGCCGCTTTGAACGCAGAGCCAGGAATTAAAGTGCCGCTAATTCTGTAAATCAAAGCGCTTTCAATAAGCCTGCTTTTAATTACGGCGGCAGGATCTACCCACTGGAGGCCGTCTCGGTGATCAGAGCGCGGCGTGGACACGGTTTACATTCGCAGTGAAGCGCTACGCAGCCAAAGCGGCTGGATGAGACTCGAGTGACCAGAGGAAGAGCTGTAATTAAACACAACAAGACTTCATCAGCAGCAATGTCCCAGCACAGCAGATTTCAGTGCTTTTCGACCGAATCCAATCCAAGCTGGAATGTGTGTGCATGTGTGTGTGTATGTGTGGGTGGGGGGGGGTTATGTATCTATTGTGGGGACCAAATGTCCCTACAATGTAATAAAAAACCTGTTATTTTGACATTGTGGGGACCATTTCTTCAGGAAATTCAATTTTATAAGAATCCTGCGATAAAAAAACTAAAAATGCCAAAATACTTGCATTTTGGTTCGTTACTTCTGGTTAGGGCTGGGTAGGGGTTAAGGTTGTCATTGTTGGGATTAGGGTTTTGCCCATAGAAATGAGTGGATGGTCCCCACAAAGATATGAGTACAGGTGTGTGTGTGTGTGTGTGTGTGTGTGTGTGTGTGCGCGCGTGTGTTTGCAAAGGAGGTTGGGTAAATCTAAAAAACCTGATCAGTATTTACCCTGGGTGTCCACAACATACAATACTACACATATTCTATTATTAGCGCACCAAGACTCATGTAAAAAAAATAAAACACTGAAACCAAAGAAATATTCGTATTTTCAACAAGCTTCACGCAGTTTCTACAGTGCTTATAAGGATTACCATCAGTCCTGATGAGCCGGACTTGGGCCTTTTCTTCACTGTCATAAAGCCTGATGACTCGCAGACTCCGATTCATCCACCGACAGTCGTACCTTGACAAATTGTAATGAGTCGCCTTTTGGGGCGGGGCTTTCTGTAACATGATAGATTCCCTAATTTGATGCGTCTTTACAGCATGCAAAAGTGGGTACAATTACTATACCGTCAGTCATGTACGAGTGAGTACAAGGGGATCAGTTTCCTAGCGTGGTTTTCAAGCCAACATCAAAGGGTAACCATGGCTTTTTCTGGGTCTTTTCACCTGGCTGTCAGACCCCAGCCGCCCCATCATCCCCAAGTCCGCAAGGACATAAAGCGTATATAACGTGATGCCGCTGCCGCATCATCCTGAAATCGGGCCCCCGGTGAGGAGGGAGAGGTGATCTCAGCCCAGCCGCATTGTTCAGCAAAAAGCTCCTGCAGGAGGTGCTGATATATAGTCGGGGCTGTGATCTTTAAAAGAAAGAGAAAAAGCAGCAGCCGCTATCGGTCTTGTGGGCCGGACGGCCCCAGTGCAAACACAAAGTGCGTCTGAAGTGAGTGCCACACTGCAGGCAAGGCAATGAGAGCATCAAGGGCCCTGCCAAAGGCCGTAAAGAAAAAAGCCTCAATGGGACCAAAACAAACACCGCTGTCCCGCTGGCCGGAAGGGGGGGGCCACACTGCCAACACTGCCATAACCTCCCCTCCCCAGAATTTATCCGTTTCTGTGAAGTTCGGCACAAGTGCAAACAGTAACACCAAAACAATCCGTGTCCCATAAATTCCCAGAAAAGTTATAAAAATAACATTCTGAATTCTAAAAGTTGCCGGAATTCTGGTGATTAATGGCACGGACCATGACAGGTGTAGGTGTCCTGATTTGATGCAGTAAAAATATCCAGTTGTTGAACGGGGCAAGCAGAGAACTGCGAACTAGGTAGGTCACTGCGAGAAACTGTCTACTAAACAATTAAAATAAATAACTGAATACACGAAAAGAATGTGGGGAAGTAATGGAACTAAAAGGCAGCCACTAAAATATGGAACATAAAGCAATTTAAAGCATGAAATTTGGTTCTAGGTGCCTGCTGTCTGCTCCATTAAAGGTACAGCAACCATTTAGATCACACGAGGTCGTCTGGAGGACATAGAGGTAAACGGCCAATCAGCAGGCGGCACAGTGGCTGAGGGGCTGTTTCAGTTCCAGGACGACCTCATATCTAAGGGCCAGCTCTAGTACAGAAGTATTCAGCGACGTTTCACATGCTGTTAGTTTGGCAGTTATAAAATACAGCTAAGCAAGTGCAATACTAAACAGCCGCACACAGAAATTAATGATGCAAAGTCTGACAAGGGGATAACTGCTTTGTTATTGCTCCATTCAGTCACTGGAGCCGGAGACTGGGCCACATACTGTACAGTGCAGTGTTATCACACAGTTAAATACCAGGAAATAAGGTGCAGGTCGAGAGAGCTTTCCAAGAAAAGCAGCCACCTTCCTCCTGCCTCGTTGAGCACAAACTGCAGGGCCTAGGCGATCGCCCACTCACACACATCTAATAAGTCTCCCGATTTAAATATCTTACGGTATTATATAACCTGGAAAGTCTGATTTAACATCCATATGCTTCGTGTGAATTTACGTACGCAGCTGGGAGATCCCACTGGAAAACAGCACTGGAAAATGCAATCACAGACACTGGGTTCAGCAAATACTGTATATAGCTGGACTGCCTCTGAGCTGCAGCGCACTGTCAGCTTTACGTGGAAACTGGGAAGCAAGTGCAAGTGAAAAGACACGTTCATATTCCCTGTCGAAGGTGCCAACAGTCTGGGCGGCTTCCTGTCCGGCGACGGAAGCGAGTGGCCTTCTGTTGGCTGGACACCCCAGAGTCGCTCTGCACCACGGCCCCACCCTCTGAACGCTCTCCCCCCAAGCCTTAGGTCCGACTGTTTAGCAGAACCTCCCGGAGAAGCCTTGAGACCCAGGAAGTTGCTTTACTGAGATCCAGATGCTTGGTCCCGGTCTTACGTCACCCAGCAGCGCAGTTTCACAGCCTGTGAATGCCACGGTTCTCCTCCTCAGTGGGAACTTCATGTGCGTGATGCAAACCACTCTCCCTCTGCCCCCAGCACATTCCTGCTCCTCAAAGAAGCACCCGTCCTGTCCCAGCAGCATGTGGACCTGCGTCACAGATCCATTCCTCACTCCCACAGCTCTCACTCGCACAAACTGCTTATGTTTTTTTTTTAACTGGAACATTGTACCTCCACGTCTTGGGGACTCAGGAACTGGACGTCCCATTCTGAGAAGCCTATCCTCCAATCATCCCTCTGAAAATTTCAGACTGTAGTAATAAGCCTCAAATGTTATGGAAGAAGTCTTCCATAGAAGGATCTGCTAACAAGGAGAAACACCAGTTTTCTGGACCACTGAGGTCATTCTTGCCGTGGATTCAAACATCTTCTTGCCTCTATTTATCCAGTACAAGGTCACAGGGGGCCTGGAGACCCCACCAGGGGAGCACAGGGTGCGTGCACACACACACACATGCGCACACACGCACGCACATGCGCACACACACACACCATGTGTAACTTATAGATACCAGTTCGCCTAACTATATCTTTGGCCTGTCAGAAAAAACCAGAAGGAAACTCATACATGAGGAGAACATCCACACACACACACACACACACACACACACACACACACAGATAAGCGGTAGGATGCAAACCCCACACCATGGAGGTACAAGGCAACAATGCTACCTAATGAGGCACCATACCACCACCATAAAAGTTCTGAAACATTTTAAGGATAACTTTGAGTCATTTGGACTAACTCTCAGTTTCTCTCCAACACTGGAAGACACATTTACATTTAACCCATAATGTCTAAAGTTCACAGTTATTGTCTTTGCACCTACATCTCCTGGACTCTCATGTCTTCCATTTTAGCTATCAGGAGGCACAGATGTTGCTCAGTGACACTCAACTGAATGCCCAAGTCCCAAGGAAGGATCTATTCACAAGATCACACTGTAATTGGTCTTCAAGCTGCAACAGCAGCTGCTTATGTCCAGGTAAGTAGTTATGTTTATCCGTTTGGAAACATTTGGATGGATGTTGAGCTCATGATTGACAAGGCTGAATCAAATCGCAGATATTTTCTACTCCGCGAATTATTGGATGGGCATAAAAGCACAAAAAAAAAACGAATAAAAATTAAGATATCACTTTCCTGATAAGGAACTGAAAAGAAAAACGACTGACTTGGTAAAAGGTCTGATGAAAATTTTATGCATCATATCTCATTTATATGCAGCAAGCGAAAGGAGAGACAGAACGCAGGAGAAACACAGTTATTCCTAATGGGATCCGCTTCGTTATGTCATTAAGAGCCAGGAGGTGTGCTTGCGTACTTAGATGATGACTCACGACTCCGAGGGGAAGCCGTCTGTGAAGATGAAGCAGCAGAAGAAGTGTTATGGTCATGAAGGCCCCTCAAGGACATTGGGGGGCGGCTTAGAAGGATCAGCTGACTTTTCTGTTTCATTCCACAGGTCTCACGAAGACCTACAGCCTAAAACGACTAACAGGCAATGATGGCAACTGTTTGTATGCATCCATTGTTAGATGTTCCTTATACTTTGGTTTTTCTTCCAGGCGATGATGGGGAATCTCATAAAAATCTCCTTTGTGGCGATTATGGCCTAGACCCAACCAGAGTTCCTGTCAGAAGACGGGATACAACTCATATGATGGCCAGAGGCATCAATGGTCACCTGGAAATGCCACATGGACAGAGAAGAATCACTGAACTCCAATAAAGAACCCTTTTGGTTAGAGTCTAATACCCAGCACAGTAGACTAATGTCATGAAGGCACGGGCCATCTGAGTTGGAGGCCATCTTGGTACATTTTGCCACCGACTGGGCAAAATCGGGGGGGGCCCTCATTAGACCAGGCCATTCAGAATTTTCCCAAACTTCCCAACGGGAGTCTGCACCTGATACATGGTGGACACCGTGCTGGCTGGTTGCTTTTCTTCAATCTCTTGGTTCCTGTACAGTCCAAAAAGATGCTGAAAGCCAAGCTTGGAACAGGAGGCACTGCGGTCAGTCAAAGGTTTCACGGGGAGCTGTGCTAAAAGCCATCTCAGTGATAACAGGGGATCCCTTTAAAAAGTCACGATGAACATGACCAAACCCATGGAAGGCGTTCAGATGTTGTAGGTGCTGCATGCAATACGTCCACACACACCGGTATCAGGACCACAGAGCCATCCATTAACCACTCTGACTTTCCCATTGAAGCCATGCTTATGTTTTTGATTTGACTGACGAATAGCATCTCCTAACGCTAAGCAGATTTATGGGAAAATATGAACCAGGCTAGAAAAATCATCTATAAATAAAACTCTTCATTTTTCTAAGTGACCCGAAGAAGTACTGGGATATATTTTCTGTCAAGACATTTCAAAGATTAATTTGAAAAGGGGCATCAATATGCACATCCAACTTATGCCCCCCCCCCCCTCCCCTCAAGGCCTTTAACGTCCTCTTTTCTGCTGTCACAAAATATTACCCTCAGGGAACATATCCAGGGAATTCATGCTCTGGGCTGGTCAGGAATGGACAGTTTTAGAATTTGCAGGCAGTATTTGGTGTGTTGGGAATGGACAGTTTTAGCATTAGTGGTACTAAGTAATGATTCTGCGCAGCATATAATATCTGCACCCATAGTTCTACTGGGCAGCAGAGTGCAGTTAAAGGCAAAGCTGATGCTAGCCTGGTCACTACAGCAAGGCCAGTAAGACCCTTAATTTATTTAAAGTATAACTAGAAAAAAAACACAACACCCAACACTATAATATATTGATGATTAATCGAGAGTTAAGGATGTACGATTTTATGGAAGGCTGTGAGAATGTTTTTCATAATACTGTGAAAGCCAAAGCAGGTATTATGAGCCATAACACACACACATGCAAACGCACACACACAGATAAATACATTTACATGCAAAATGTAAATCAAATTAAACATCCTTGAGCTATTTTCTTGGTCTTCTGAAGATCAGACATTCATCTTCATCTTGCTCGATCTCACCGTTTCCCAATCTGCTCTATCTAGCAGAGGGTGGTGAAGAGCCTGAAGCCTCTGAAGTCAGAGGTCTCCTGGGGGGGGATGCCTGTCCATCGCAGGGAACACACTAAGGCCAATTTATAGACACTAAAAGAGACACCTTACCCTATCTGCATGTTTTTGGACAGCTGGAGCAAACTGAAGGACCTGGAAGAGCCTGGCACTGACACGGGGGGGAGGGGGACACTGACACGGCGCCCACGCACTGCACCTGGGCTCCTCTTGAGACATGACAGCTCAGCAGAAGGCAAAGCGTGTGCATTTACATGTTCATGTGAGCCTTGGCAGAAAAGCAGAGCCAGATGTTTTCCCCGTACTGCAAATGAAAATGCTTATTTTCTTTCCTGGAAACGGTATATAGTGAGCCCATCTACTGTGTGCTGAACTTAATGTCACCTGTTCTCCCTCATTCAGTGTAAAATGTCCCATCATGTCCACCCTCTACATAATTTTGAAAAGATTTGCATATCTGTGTGTTTTTTATACTGAAAAAAAAGTAGACAAACAAGTAGTGAACAAACGTGATTCAGCAGAAGATGCTCCATAGACAGGACTCCGGCTGTGCCTGTCTGGTTGCCGATTGCTCACAGACCGTCTGCAGATCACCCCCAGATCGCTCACAGATCTCTATCAGATTGTCCGCAGACCGGCCACAGACCGCCCAAAGAGCTCCCTAAACCACCTGCAAAACAGTCCACAGACTGTCCGCAGACCAACCCACAGACCACGTCAAAGATTGCCCCACAGACCGCCAGCAGACTGCCCAAGGATCGCCCAGGTTGGCCCGCAGACCGGCCCACAGAGCAGCCCATAGACTGGCCCACAGACCGGCCCACAGACCGCCCACAGCATATCACTCAGCCCTCTCTCCATACAGGAAACATGCGCTCATCATTACGTCAAAGGCAGGAAATGTCGTCGTACAGGTTTGCCACATGCAATGCCGGGATAAGTATATACATCTTTCAACACTCTAGGTGTAAACAAAGTGTCATTCCTTCTGTTCTTACTCATACCAATGAGTACAACAAAGGAAACAGCATCTGTAATTATCCATTACGAATACAGACACTCTGGCAGAAGCAGCATAACATATGATTAGCAGATTTTATATGAAACCTTATCAGCTACAAATGATAGTTGATTACTGTGTTCCATCTGGCTCCAACACAGAATCCCTTTTATTAGTGACGCCAACCAGCTGTCATAAAGTGCATCGGCTAGGGGCTCAAGGCTTGATTTCCGCTCTTCTTTCCCAGAATTCCACACTAATGAAACCCAGAACCTTGCTGATACATACCAAGTACAAAGTTTCTGAAACTGCTGTGACTCCAAGGCTGCCTCATCACTAGTGATTTCTCCCCCTCCTCCCTTCCAGTAAATGGGAGGAAGTAATATCGACCATGACATCAGCATACTGGGGGATGTTTTTGTAGCGATTCATTGATGTAAAGACAACAGGGTGTACAGGGAGAAGCCAAAGGCCACTTAGATGAAACTCCTTAGGGTTAGCAGATTGCATTTATAAAACTGACTCACTATGACTAAACGACATACCTGATAAAGAGTCACCTCACAGAGTACATATGGACATGCTAAATGCTTCAGTTACAGTATATTGGGCAACAGTGTGCTGACAACGTGTCTCTGAGCATAGCAGTTTCTGTTGTCAGTAATTCCTGAAGGCCCTAAATAAAGATTTGGGCAATCATTTGATAAGGACAGTCACAAGGGTTAGACCACAATATCATGTGCTGGGGGACCACAGGTCTGATCCTTAGTCAACCATCTACATCTATTCTCACCTGATCTTACTCCCCCAGCTTTCTTGCCCGTTTATATATGCTTCATCCATTTTTCAGTCTACTTAATGTTGTGGTCTTCGCCTGTCTGGAAACTAAAAGAAAAGGTTCTAGGAACTTCCATAACAAATGTAACACAGTGTAGAATGCTGCAGACTATCTCTGTCATCACGTCCTGCAGGTTGAATTCACCTCGGCTTTTATGATGCTGGCTTGTGAGGGTCTTATTACAGAAGCGTAGACCATCGGCAGCACACCCCCACTCCCAAATTTCATTAGTGGTATTTCACTGGAAATTCACCATCTTTTCCACCACAGACATGCTGAGACCTTATTTGTAAAATTACCACTATCATCCCACTGAGATCTTTATCGCAAATGCAATACAACTCAAGACAAATCCAATATGGGGCATAAATTCACATGACTAACATGCAAAGCACTAGAGTACAGATTCACCGTATCAAAATGGCAATTAATTTATCACAGTTGTGTGTTAAGGCCAAAAAGAAACCAGCAGCATTTTATTATTTTCTATCGACTTGTAAGTCAACGTTTCGGTGTCCCTGCTATGCTGGGAGCATAGATTATCTAGAACGTAACAGTAAGGACACCTTTACAGGGAAATATGAACGGAGGGCTTTCAGCAATAGAAGAGAGACCGCAGACACATTTTCCTCTACTCAAACTAAAATAAAATTTCTCTTTCTCTTTTAAAGGTTGCCAAATTAAGGTCTTGTTTTTTTCCAAGCAGGTTACATTTTTATGTTATTTGATGTACCTTCAGGAGCATTTTTTTTTAAATCCATAGGCCAGTTGATTCCTGTAGACCTTTCAGGCCAATTTAATGACTCCTTTTATACGGTGTTTGTAAGTTGTTATGCCAAAGACGTAAAGCTCTTACAATCTTGACGGATCCATGTTTTCCTTAAAGGGGTGTGCAGCTAACCAGAATCACACCACATCCTTTACAGAGCAAAGAATTCATCAGCTCAGATGTTACTGTTGCTCTGATCACAATAGTCAGGACACCAGAGAAAAGGGTTCAGGACCCCCAAACAATACGCCCGTTTTTTTAATACTTACCTGTTGGTTTTATGAGAACCTCAACTTTCAATGAATTAGCATCACACTACAATTCTACAGAGTATTATCCTTCCTTTGAAACTGGCCGGGAATATTTTAGTGACTGCATCCTTGTCAGATTAAAACATAATTCTGTAACACTAGATTGTCTTGAAATGCCTGTTTACCAGAGTCTGAATGTATGTAACATCTATAGAGATCTTGACGCTGATTCTGTAGAAGGATAACGTGCCACAAAGAGAATCAGAGGGGTAATTCAGCCAGTACATCATGTACTCTGTCTTCATAATCCTCCTTATTCATTTGTTGCTGAATAACTCAGTAAAACCTACTCATGACGAGATACCGAAAGTGTCCATGAAATGACAGCGCCCTGATCGGTCAGCTGACAGAAACCATTCGAGCCGTTTTGATCTAATGCGTCAAGTGTAGGTAATAAGAAGTAAGCCAGTATCAGATATCAGTACTCAATGTATCCTTATAATGATTACTACAGGCACTCAGGCTTAGTGCACTGCATCGTTGTCTTCAGGGTTTGAATCCCGTCTCCGCTCTGGATTTCGCAGTCTCCTCCAGGCCCAAATGCATGCAGTTTGGCCAAGCAGCATCTGAATTCAGCGACTGTGTGAGTGTGTGTATGTGGGTGCACTGCAATCCACTGCATCCCACTCCAGCTGCGCCCTAGCACTGGGTTAGGCTCCACCTCCCCCATAAACCAGTGGTTGGAATATGGATGCATTACAATTATTAACATCACAAAGAAAAATTTACAAATGAAAAAACATAACTGTGGCATCAACATTCGAAGTTTCCACTGACACATTTGTACCGAAGCCTCGTTGCAAGCCAGCCAAGCTCTGCTTTCTGATATGTGCCAATAAAAATGTAATAACATTCTAAGTGTTTAAATCAGTATAGAACATTACAGTAAATCAAACTTCCCAGCCCTGCCAAGCGTGATGATCTTAGTGTATCAGTTCACAGGCTTCAGGTGCGTTGGGGGAACCCATTGCCACCCGGTTCCGTTCATGGGGGGGGGGGGGGATGCTATACTGCATGTCACTTCATTTCTCTATCACCATCCTTCCACAGAAACCATTTAAAAAGCACTTTCCCCCACTTCCCGTTCCAATAAAACCATCATCACATAACGGTATTTTAATGTTCAGTCATACTGCATAGGTTTTATCTCCCCACTAAAATTCTTAATTAGATCTAATTCTAGTCCAAATGAATCCTCGTTACATGCTCGGGGCTCAGTTTCCTGAAGCTGTACGTTTTATCACAGATTGATCTAGCCGTCTTGCTTTTGCAGCAATTTTCTCGGAGGTGGCAGCTCCGTTAACGAGCAGCCAGGTAGAACCCCCCCAGGACCGGGAGCCTTAGGGACCCTCATTTAGGGGAGGGAAGAGGGGCTAATTTCACAGAGGCTGAGCTCAGATTGCACTTGTTGCTGCAGCGTTACATGCAGGTCTCTCAGCTTGAAGCTTCCCCCCCCCCCCACCCCAGTAATTATGCAGGCATCCTGTTATGAACCTTAGATATCCTTACTGAGCCGAGTAATGGACTGGGCCCCCAGAATAGCTGCCAAGGGACCACTTTACACTCTATCCGGGCAGGAAACACCCAGTGATTACAGAGACAGCCCATAATACTTAGGAACCGGCAGTCACTAAGCTACCCTGGCAAAAAGCAGTCGACCCACTTGACCTCATGTTCATCCCTTTGTCCATGGCTGCATGTGGATCCATGAGGACCTATGAGCACGAGGTTTTTCCATTCGAGATTACTATAGAATATTCCGGAAAATTAAATATTAGAAAGGAATATAGAACTTAAGTCTGAAGACTAATAAGATTGGTACTTATGATCCAAATCTGAATTTTCAGCTGTTGTAACATGATGCTTCAAAAAATAAAAAATAAAATAAAAAACAAAAAGTAAATGAACCAGGAGGCATGCAGCAGACACACTGCATGTGTAAGACATATTCTTCTGTTTTTTTGGCTCTGTTTATCTTGATTTCCTTTCAGATCTGTGTCGGAGTTTCTGGCTTTTCAGACGTCAGAGACCAAAACTACTTTTTTTTCCGAAAAAATTCAGCTTCTTTTTGAGACTCAGCCTTGGTTATCCTCAGCCTGGGCCACAGGTGGAAAAGCTGCACCACTTTGCATTTAAAGTAGGTCAGTAAAACGCAGGACTGTTCAAATAGTTGAACGGGAAATGATCTTTCCATTCCCACATTTTTACAGGCTTTTACTGCAGAGATAATATTGGTCGTCACAGTGTGAGTGAGTTCACCAAACTGACCACGGCTGAATCAGAGTGAGAGGGGAGCGTCCTGGTTGGTGTGACTCAAATGGAGATCTCTCTGTGCTGGGATATGACAGTGACAGCAGTTTCCAAGTAACACCTAATTTAGGGGTCACGCCTTCACATGCCCTGCTTCCATTTCACTGCAGACTTTGGTAGAGTTCAGACAGTCATGTGGAGATGAAGGGGCAAATGAAACAATCAAAAACAAAGAATTCCTTTAACAATAAAATGAAATATTCTGACTCAGAATCTAGATGAAATTTGATTGAAACAAATGTCAGCCTAACTGGAGACGATTTCGCAAAGGGTCACCCATACAAAATAAATAAATACAAGTGATTTTAAGTTTGTTTAGCATTTTAACAAACGACATGACAAAACCTGTGTTTGCTAGCCATCGACTTTCATAAAAGGAGATGAATTTCATACTGATTTTTCTGGGCACTGAGGCTGAGTGACCTCACAGCGTGATGTATTTTCTGAACTTCTAGCATATGGAGGATTGGACATGACTGGACCGCCAGATCTCTCTTTCATCTATCCATCCATCTTCTAACTGCTTTTCTTGGTCAGGACCTCTAAGTTGCCCAGAGTATGAGGTGTGTATGTGCAGAGTGTACCCCATCCCCATGCTGCCTAGATCAGGCTCCAAGTCCCCCAGAGACTCCCTCCAACAAGTATCAACCAAAAATTGGTCCTTTGTCCCCCCACATATTAATCACCATCACTGATTGGTTGCATTATATCACATAACAACACCATTGCACTTTACCACATAGCCATTGTTGCTTATTGACTTTACTAAAAGATGCTGAATAATGCAGAAGCCACCTCAAACAAAGAGACCTTTACTCTTGGGGTAGCAGTGGAGTGGTGAACATGCATGGATTACTGGGTCCATACTTGTGCCATCAGGACAGACAGCAAAGAGATCCACAGGACGCTAGGATTAGAGGATGGCACTTGGCACTGTGATGGTAGGAATGGGTACCTGTACTTTACCCAGGCAAATAAAATACTAATAAATGCTTAGTTCTTTATCTTAAATGAGTGAAAAAAGTGAAAAACCAGAAAGAACCAGACCATTACTTTGCACAATAAATCAACTGATTACATAAGGGGGGGAAGGAGGGTTGGGGGGTAGCACCCTGACCTCGCCACTCCCAATAAACACTCACAACCCCTGTGCTTTTTTACAGTTATCTGGGTAGGACAATATGAATCAGGTTTACTGTTCAAGCATTCTCACGTACAGAGATAAAATAAGAGGCGTTATCCTGTATTACTCGGTCTTAAAAGGTTTTACTAAAAAAGCAAATTTCACCATTTTAATTACCACCCATTTATTTCCCATACAGTAAGTGGCTGTACAGTAAATGGAGGCAGTGAGTCTGCAGTCTATGCCAGAAAGAACAAGGAAAAAAGTCGGAGACACCCTGGCTGGGATGCCAGCCCACCTCTGGGTGCAGAAGCACACAATCACACAGTATGGAGATTAGAGGCACCAAGTCGGTGCGCGTTTTTTGGAGTACGGGGCAAAACTGAAGTGAAATCCCTAAAATCACGGGGGAACGAGGAAACTTCAGAGACGGATATTTTAATTACAACTAATTTTAGAACACCGTTTAAATCCCTCTACAAACAGGTTCAGGTAACCTAAAATGTCAAAAAAAAAACTCAAGAGCATGTTTACACTATCAATTTCGCTCACAGTTAATATATAGTCCGTATGTTTCATCACAAAAGGTAAGATAAGCCCCTTCTCAGCATGAGAGATCGGGCTGGAACTACGAGGAATCCCACACACCAACCACGTGACCTGCTGCGGACCCATGTGACTCGCTGTAAATACACGTGACCCGCCTGGCAGACGAAGAGAGGGTCCCCTGTCCACCTCTACTGCCAGTTGCTTTTAATCTTTCCTGCTGATAGTAAGTGAAATGTGAAGTCGACACCACGCCATTTTATCCCTAACGGTGCGTTTGTCTGGGTTTCCCCTGACAGTGTACCTTCCCCTGGCCGACGGCCAGAACCAAACAAAGCATACATTAAATGAAGCGTTATGAACCAATACCTCTCATGCCGGTTAGCGGCGCTTTTCGTCCCCTCTAAATCTACAGCTGGAGTATTTCAAAACAAGGATCAAATATACAAATATGAGCATTGTATAAATGCAAACTCCCTTAAACAGAACCAAATTAGTTTACACTCAGTGTCTTCCTTCACCAGTTAGGATTACTCGTGGACTGTCTTCCAAAAGTACAATCTATGATTAAGCTTAAGTGGAGGACAGCGGCCAAATGGTTCGGGAAACGATGCGCCTGGTGGGACCTATTCACAGTATTTTGTTTTGTTTTTTTTGTTCTATGGTATTCCACATTAAATCTATTAGACACTTTAATGGCAGGCTTCTAATAAGTACAAGTACACCCTGAGCAATATGCTCTACAAATTTGCCTAACACCACGCTGCGGCGAAATACTCCCGGTGATCGGTGAATAAAGTATACAGAGCTGACGAGACTGAAATGGTAAAACAAATGCAAATACAAAACTATGCATGATGTAGCTAACAAAACAAACAACCGCACACAGTGCTGCAACCATAAACTTTATGATAAAGCCTTTATGAAGACAGATTAAGCAGATCTTCCGGAGAAGGGATACATTACAGTGGTCTTACCGGTGGTTTGCGGCGCTTTAATGGATGGTACATGAAGGTTCAGGTTGGATGGTTGACTGCACGGATTACGGTTCCGATGACCATGCAAATAGCGTGGAAGAGGGAACAGCACAAATTGCAGACAAACAAGAAAAATGTCAAGAGTCGTCGAACCAAAGTAATCGTTTCTTATAAATCTCATCCATGCTTTCAGATTTAATCTCAGCTGCACCCCGATGACTCAGATCGGCGATCACGTCAACCTGGTAAACTAGCCTGGCTCTGTCAAACCGGCTGCCTCTTTAGGTTTACCGCAATAAGATCCTTGATAAAGAGGGCTTCTTCACGGCATCACAGTCTCCTTTTATAAAGTTATGAACATACGGAGGATTGCAGCACAGGTGCGCTCCCCTAAAACACACATCAAAAGGCGTGTGAGGGGCAAAGCCGAGGAATCAAATTCGAGCCGTAGGCTAAATGTTTCTCTTTTTTATGGGCGGGGGGAGGAACTGTCAGCTCTGTTTCACCAACACTGCAACAAAGAGTGTAATAACACCTCCCAGTGTGGCATGCGGTTCTCTGTGCGCTTTGGTTTTCACAGATATACTTGTGTTTTCACAGTAACTGGGGCTAAAACTGGCTTCTTCTCCAGTGAAAGAGTTAGGGACAATCTGAGCCGAATCAAGGTCAGTGTGGAAGGTTGCTGGGTAGCTAGGCAATACCATAAGGCTGCATAATGATTGATGTAAATTCCCCTTCAGTTAAATATCAGGCACAAAATATTTGTTTCAATGCATTTCTAAGAGAAACGGGAATGTTTCAAAACTGCAAGTCACTGAGTCAGAGAATTCCTTCTATAGTCTTTACTATGACTTGAGCAAAAGTATAATATAGGTAGTTTATGATCTTTGAAAACTTTTATAAGCTTAACCCTGGAAAAACTACCAGCAAGGATTGATTGTTAAACAGTTCTACAAAGTTAACACTCACTATGGCTTCTGTTGCTAATACATCATTAATACCTGGTGATGTCAGCAACTGTAAATTATTAATATAAAATCTCAGGATTTCTGTGTACATTAGCCGGAGTATAGTTTTTGCCACAGAGAACTTTCCGGAATGTACTTCTTGACCGAGTTTAGAGTGAGCCCCTTCATTCGGTGCTGGGCAGAGCCGCGGAGGCTGACGGCTGTAAGTGCCGATTCAGCGCGGACTTGAGGAGCTCGGTTGTGCTCGGCCGGTTCAGAGGAGGTAGGCAGTAATTCACTCCACGGCCCACTAACGGTCCGGCCTGGCTGCACATTACCATAAGAAAGCGAGCCCTGGCCCAGACTGGCATCTGGGTGTGGGGAGTGGGGACGTGCCACTGACCCCCCCCCCCCCCCCCCCCCATCCTCCATCGCACTCTCTCACCCTGCCGGATGATGGGAGAGAGCGCTGGGGCAAAACACAGAGAAGAAAAGGAGAAAGAGAGAGGGGGAGAAAGAGTGACAGAGAGAGAGAGAGAAAGGGAGTGGGAGAGAAGGGGGGAGAGTGAGGAAGAGAGAGAGCGAGGGAGAAAGAGAGAGAAAGGGAGTGGGAGAGAAGGGGATAGAGCGAGGGAGAGAGAGAGAGAGAAAAGGAGTGGGAGAGAAGGGGAGAGAGAGAGAGAGGGAGTGGTAGTGTACTCCAGCATATTCCAGCCTATGGACCCCATACAAAGAGCAGAGCCCCCCCAAAGCACCTCCATGCTGACGGGGGACATCATCTACTGCCTTGATCTGAATGGCTTATGGTCCAGCAGGTTTAAGAAACAAAAGGCCCCTTCAGGTGCAGGGATCCTGCTGCATTGTGGGTAACAGGTGCACACTGGGCTCCCTGATATATATCCAGGAGAGACTTTGTAATGAAGGTCTGCATGGATGCTGGTCAGTTTCTGTGTGTTTTGTTGACCTTTCTTGTGAGAAAGGCATCGTCTCTTCCCCCGAGATGATGCCATCCGAAACAATGTGTCCCAAAGTGACTCACATGCCCGCTGCCCCCCCCCCCCCAATGGATCTCAGAGACGCTCTTGGCCTGGCGCTCCACTGTCAGCCGTGGCTGGCCGCGGGGTTGAGAGTGTGACCCAAGCGTCCTCGGAAGTGGCCGGAATGGCGGGAACGTGGCCAGCGGCCAGGACAGAGGCCACTTTCCCACACCGTGGCGCTCGGCCGCCTTGGGAATAAGGGGGGGATGTTCTGTGCGAGTGGATTCTCAAGCGGGGCCCTCGGGGGCCGCGCTTAGCCACTAGGTTACAAGCCAGAACAGTTCCTGAGGGCCGTCCCTCTTTTCCCATCGCAGGAACTTCTTCCCAGCCATTTAGATCAGTGTTTCCCAACCCGGTCCTCGGGGAACCCCAGACGGTCCATGTTTTTGCTCCTTCCCAGCTCCCTGCCTGGCAGCCCACATTTTTTCCTGCCCAGTAGGGAGCTGGGAGAGAGCAAAAATGTGGACGGTCTAGGGGAGGATCTAGCGAGAAGCAGCCATGGTCTGCAGCCCCTGCTCCCGAGCAGAGTGTTTACATTCTTGCTTCACGCTGCTGCACAGTTACCCCGCTACACAATTTCTTCCGAGTAAATCAGGTGGCTGTACTGGCCTGCAGATGGGAGGGAAGTTGGCGTAAATCGAGGATAATGCCGCTGCGATCTGATTGGAAGAAAGAGTGGTGGTGGTGGGGGGTGGGGGTCCGAGATAGTACTAGAAAGCATTTTCCCTCCTTTCGAAGCTTAATGATTAACGTCTTGCAGATTGTTCCCATTTCGCATTGCTCTCGCCTCCTATGACGTTGCACACAGTACTTCACTTTGGGTTTCATGTTTTGAGCTAAGCAGAATTTCTTTAAAAAAAAAGAAGAAGCACAGGATTTAAAGAGTAAGCTCATGTGTATGTTTGACCGGTCCAAAGGAGAGGCCCCTCGCTGCCGTCGGGCCATTATCAGGCAGCCCTGCTGTGAGACGCGGGTTTTAAGAAACACGGCGCGTGCAGCCGCAGCCCGGAATCTTCGGAGCGTGTCAACAGGCAGGGTATTGTGCTGCCTCCCGGACCACAAGTGGCCTGTTGTCTTTGCGGACAGACTAAAAGAAAACACTGTGGCTGGCCAATCAGCACGGACCGGTCGCTCCTACACCCTGCACACAGAGCCGCCGCCCCCCCCCCCCCCACGTGTCACTCACCCAGCATACACGCGGGTAATAACTCCTCCAGCAAAGCTGTCATTTTCCCCATTTCAGATGTCAGACTTGGAGGTGTTTATCTGGCAAATTGAGTACATTTTCCTAGCAGCCTAATTCTTTTTTATTTGCCTTATTTTTCTCAAATGCCGACGCCCACTTTTCCGAACACATGCGTTGGTGTTTTCACTGACAGCTCTGCAGCCGCTCTGACGCAGGCACAAGCCGGACACTTATGGCACGTCCTTCAGGCTCCACCTCAGCCACAAAACTTGCGACTGTATCCCACAGACTTTAAACTCACAAACCAGCTTAACCACGTTTATAGGCTGAAGGTATGTTTCAGGGCAGCTTGTCACGTCCAGCCCCCCCATTCGGGGGGGGGGGAGGGTCACGTAAATGAGTGAAACCGCACAGTAACCTCTCCGCAGCCTGGCACTGAGCTGTCTGTTACACCATAAGCAAAAGCAAACAGTCCCCCCCCCCATGCCCCCTTGAGCTATCTGAGGCTGATAAGGTTGTGGAGACAGACTCTGCCCCCTGCCACCATGAACTCCCCAGATCTCTAACGAGAATCAAGTGACAGCGAACAGAGAATCCATCAGGCAGTTTCCGTGGAGTGACAGCACTCGCTTGGAAGCCGACAGCGCTGAAGGTCCTGGTGGCTCCTTGGCGCGCAGAGCCACTCGCAGCTCAGGGCTGCCTGTACAGTCCCGGACAGTACTTACTTCTGCTGGGCTGAGCGCTGGCTCTCAGTGACTCCGGCAGAATCCTGGCTGTGGATCCACGGAATGAACAGTGTCCGGAGCGAGTGAATCCTCTCTGAGGTACGCGGCGCGCCGGGCAGGAAAATCGCTGAGAAGCTGGGAGAGCCTTTGCCGGAATGAGCCCGCTCGCTCTGCTTCACTTTCCCCCTGCGCTCCTCAGCACCTCCCACTTCAGTGACAGAGCCAAACAACAAAGGAGCAAATCCCTGGAGCTGGGGGGGGGTGGAGTCCTCCCAAACTCGGCAAGTAGCAGCTCGACCCCCACCCCACAAAATGGAGATAAACAGCACTACAGTGCGTACTACAGTGCATACCTGTTACCAATGTTTACAGCCTGGGAGGACACCATATGATTTTCAGATGCAAAAAATACTGGGCATATGGTCCTCATTTGGGGGGGGATTTATTACATTTTGAATGGAATACTCCTCAAGTTGACACGTGAAGTACTGACTAAGTACAGCTTCCAAAACACATGCTGAGAAAAAGTTTGCAATTGCCAGAATTCCTGCACTGACTGCTACAAAGCTGTGGCCTGACCCTCGTAATAATAACAACAGATTAACACAGCCTGATTAAACAAATCACACACAAACCAAAGTACATTTTCTGTCTTTCTGAACACACTTTAATCATCAGAGTCTGGAAAAAGTAAGATGATCAGACCACATTTTAGGAGCAATCAAAACAGGAATCCGTGTCAATTCCAGGGGGTTCACAAACATTTACCCACCACAGTACAGCATGAAAACTCCGGAGAAAAAAACATCCATCTGCCAAAGAAATTTCCAGACACGATCCCTGTAAACAACTTGAAACAGTTGCTTGAAACAGATCAACCCAAATGTAGCACAGAAGGACTGTTGCTTGAGTCCAATGCCCACCACAGGACACTCAGGGCTGCGTAAAAGGGGACCCCAGGCTGGCACCTCAGGGGTCTCTGGAGCCCCCAAACAGGAAGAGGCGGGGTCATGGATTTCTATACCCGATGACGTTGGAAAAACGTCACCTTAGACCGGCAGTAACAGTTCATCAGTTTAATAGTGCAGTTTACTATTGCACTATTAAACTTGCACTGGATTATATCCAGTCCAGTGACGTGGGAATAGCCAGTTCCCGAACAAAGGCAGTTACCGCAGTTGGTGTGTCACTGCCCAGCCAGTAGGATGCCGAATTTCTAATCTTGTGTAATCCACCTCCGTCTGATGTGTTTAGGCCCAGAGTGAACATGAACAATGGGTCACGGGTAATCAGCGAATGGCAGCAGCCTTGGCAGAGACCCGCGGGTGGATCTATAGAGGCAGCGGGGTGAGTGTTTACATTGCCCCCTGAGCCTCTGCCCCCCCCCCCCCGCCCAGCCAGCTTAAGAAATCCGGGATGACACAGAGCAGTGCTGGTGAAATGCAAGCACAAGAGTGACATCTTACTTCTCAAGAACCATCCAACAGAACGCTACAGCACCTTAAACCAAATCTCCATTTCATTCCAAAACCCCATAGGAACTGGCAGCCAGTGAGAGTCAACAAAGAGGGCAGGCAGAGACACAGCAGTGCTGACGTCCCGCAGGAGAGGAAAGGGGGTGAACTTTAAGGTGCACTGCAGTACAGTCACCCATGCTGTTCTGAGCAGAATCTCCCCCCAGTAGCCTTGCCAGGACATGCCGGTATTTTAGTCAACAAAGCGTGCAAGGAAAGCAGCAGCGGTGGGGTTTTCTGCACATCGATGTCGAAAGGACATCTGACAGCCCCATCCGTGGCTCTGTGACACGTCATCCCGCTGTCCCGTCTCACAGAAGGGGAGTATTTTGTTTGTAATCTTGGCCCGGTGCCAGTCAGCGACTGATGTGGCGTGACTCCGCCGCAGACGGGCTGAAGTGGGCCTCGCTCTGCGCGGCCGTCTGTCGTCTGGAAAGCGACGGGCTCCGGTGGAAATTGCTGTGCGCAGTTGGGCAGCCCATCATCAGATCCCTGTGCTGCCTCTCGCTTTTATCCCTAAAGTAATTTGAGGATTCACTTCTCAAGGATGTTTGAAAGTCAAGCACTGGACAGGAGGAGGGGGGTAACATGGGTTTGGAACCTATACCCGCCCCAACTTAACTTTCCACCATTAAAATGAAATAGGATAATTTAAATTCTTTAATAAATTATCGAAAAAAATTTAAATGTCAAACAAAACTACACGCAAAATATATCACTCAGCATCGCAATCTATTCACCGCATGCAGCTTGGAGTACAGGGGACACCCTGCAGGGGTCACAGCGTGTCACAGAGCTGACACTCACATATTTTGGGGAACTCCCAACTGGGGCGCCCGGAATGAACCCGCACAAACACAGAGAGAAAATGCAAACTGCACAACCATAAAGACGCAGCTGAGCACCAGACCTATGAAAACAGACGCCTCACCTCTGCAAAACGAATGAACATGAACTTTGTGTAAATTAGTCAAACATTTCTGATCTCTTTAGCACTCACTTAATGGCACTAATATCTTTGGAAGCAAACCTACAAGGTTATGATAACAAAAAACACATCTTTACACACAATTCAAGCATGCCATCAAATTCCAACCTGTTTCTCTGTTAAACTGCAAGACTGCAAGCTTTAAAAGCTTGTGGATTACTGCATCTCTGTATGATACAAATTCATCCTTAAACAGTCTGCAATAATGCAATACAGTGCTCACCAAATTACTTGATATATTCTAATCTTTGGCATCATTTTAGTACTTAGGCATGTTGTTCAGGATAAGTGGCTCTACAATAAGCCTCCTGATTGAACTGCTGGTTCAGCAGCCAAGGTGATGAGTTTTGCACCCCCTACAGGTGAAAACTGTATCTTTATTCCTCCTGCCAGATTTCTTTACTTCAGACACTGTTGCTGACACCATTGGGTCGAGGGGACGGGGTGCAAGATATCTGCAAAATCAAAATCAGAAGAGAGTTCCTACTGCAGTAACAAAAAAGGAATGAGTCTCCTGACCCACATAAATTCTGCAGCGATTTTTGACATGAAATCGAAAGGCATCGGCTTTTATCTACAGGTGCTTCAGTTTCTTTTTGATGGCTATCTGGGCTGTTAGTACAGCTAGCATCTGCAGCATCCCGCTGTTGGAGAGATCTCCAGTCTGTCTTCAAGGACACTGATAGTTGGCAACAAAACAGACATCAGTTCAGTTCAAAGACTAACCTGAAGCAGAAATGATGTATTGCTAACTGTGTTGACGTGCGGTTTTTCTTCACTTCGGGAGTCATTAATTGCTTTTTGGCAGTCATTTTGAGGATTTCCATTAACTATGATAAGTGAAGCCTGTTATGCCTAAAATCGATAGCTTTTCAGCTGCAATAAGTGTCATTTGAAATCCCCGCCCTTTTTTCAGTGTGGGTTTATAGATGTCAATAGTAAGGTGGATGACAGGCGCTAACTAGCATTTAGCCAAAGGACATGAGGTTTGGGAGGCAGCAAATCCGATTCGCCTGATGAGGACAGACCTCTGCTGTCAGACTGCGCTCTCATGCATCGAGCTCAGCCCAGCTGTTGGCATTATCCCCGCCCGACGTGCCTCATGGCGTTTTCAGAAGAGCCGAACCCATACAGAGAGAGACGTGTTGTTTTGCAACAGCAGAAAGACCGAGTGCATCATCAACGGAACAGGAACGCGCAGATTGCTGTGTTTATCTGTGGTGTTTTTGTGCAGTAAACTCATACTTTCTCAAAAAGGCAAAGAAAACTTCAAGAGCAAGAAAAAAATGCCAGAAAGACTAACAGCCTCTTAAAATGGCATCAAAAGAAGAGGAGATGTTCAGCATGGAGTAAAACCCAGCAGACCGGCCTTTCTCTGCCTTTTTCTTCTCTGTTCTGGTTCTCAAGGGTCCATGTGTTCCCAAGGCGATGGTGTTTTTGGGGCTTCTCTCCAGGGGCTGTCCCCCCCCCCCTGAAAAGCGGCATGCTGCAGCTTGATAGATCCCAGCCCCGCACCTTATTTGAAGCAGTGTAACCCCTCACTTAACCTTCACCACCATCCTGCCTCTACAGAACGAAAGTTGTGGAGGGGTGTAACTCGCCGTAGAAAATCCTCTGCTCCTCATGATCTTCCAGAAGTTTCTATTTCTCAGTGACCCATTTGTTTATACGCAGGCTATGCAAAGGTCGGCGATTCATGTACTTTTTTGTTGCAGCATGAGGCATATTCCGAATAGCGAAAACCCCATGACGATTCTAAAGATCTGGCAGATACCCCAAGATATTTGCTAGCCAGTCACGTGATCCTCAGACTGAATGCGCTCCTCTGCTATTCATCACACGCCTCTGTCGACGAGACTCATCTGATTCATGAGCAGTCAGCCTGCCCTGTGAAGACCAGGGATTACTGGGGAGGGGGGCAGCCTGCCCGCATCCAGGCCAGTGCTAAAAAAACGCACTTTATGCGCTTGGAAGCTCTACGCCGCTTCTGCCCTGACGCCGTGCGGACAGATGGCCCTCTGGCTTCGGCACGGCGAGACCTTAGCATTGAAGCGTCATGTCGGGGGAGAGTAATTCACTTTGCTGCACCCCAGTTGACATATGACGGCTATATCAAAGGCCAGAGTGATGTCCCGCCCTCTCCCCGATGGCGTGCGATTGAGCTCGCATATCTGCCCCCGTATGGCAAGTAAGGAGCCAAACAATACCAGTGTCAGCTTAAATCCCCCCCCCCCAGTCACACATGCTGGTAAGAAATACAACAGGATATACCAGCAATAATAGAGTAATGTGGTGCGGGAGGGGGGTTTTAAGCTAGGTGTTGCCACAGATCTGAATGAACAGATGTTGAAATCAGCTATTAAAAGCCACTGAGATACTGACACAGGTAATTCATGTTTAGCGTGTTTTACTTAGCGTGGTCAAGGGAGACCGTGTCTCCATGGAGCTATTTACCGAATTCACTTAGTGTTGCGCTAGTGTTGTACTTAGTGCAAAGGGGTGAGAGGTCAGAGGTCGTGAGGGCAGCAGCAAGTAGCAGCTGTTGTTAAACGTGGATGTACATCACAGGAGCCAGGTCTCTAGGGGCTTCAAATAGGCCAATTAACTGGCTGCAGTTAATTGACTGGTGCTTCCTCTGAGTGCAATAAACGCAGATTTACATTCCTAAAAAAAGAAAAACACGTGGATGGAGAGTTAATAAGACTGAATAAAATAACTTTGTATGAGTTCTAAGAAAACGGATTCAGCATTATCCTTATTGCGGTGGCGTGTTATGTCTGCATTATAGCTGCGGCCCCCTTTGTCTGCATCCCAATCAGCACGGCGGCGGCATCTCAGAGACTTTGGCTGCAGCACCGCCGGACGAGTCGCAACAAATCTGCCGTCATTTTAAGAACCATGTGATTTTCTAACAAAACTGAAGATAAAACGGCTGCAGGATACTTTAAGAGCTTCAAATAACCGGGGGAATCGTGCTTAACTGAATTACACTTAGCAGGCGGTTGTTATGTTAGGGTTTTACGACTGGGACAAACACTGGGTATCCTCAGTAAAGGCTTCTCAAGCAATTGCCGTAATCCTGCACGTAATTCCATCCGAATTGAGCAAGATTGGACAAACCCATATCTACTAGGAATGTCTGAAGCCATTAACCACGCAGGGCCACAGGATCGACCCTGAGACGGAGCGGCTCAGCTTAAATGCTACGCACACAAACAACAGAACCTCCAGCAGCAAATGCAGCCTTTTAAATGACTGAGCCGGGGCCAATAAGGGTCAAATTTCATGGTTGCTTGACACCATCAACTTCCCGAAAGAAAAAGGGCAGCCAGTTTCCCTTTGAGATCCCAGCCATGAAACACTATCACTATCATTGTAGACAAATGACTATGGCAGTTACGCCATCTTCTCTTATACTGTAATAGTAATCATACACAGAGGTGGAGAGTTCAGGTCCAGAAAGAAAAACTCCAAACTAAGATTTTGTTTCAACCAACCAGTTGAGCATGAAAATGTCACAGTCACAGAGTACTCAGCTGGTTGGTATTGGATTTTTACTTTCTGGACCTGAAGTATCCACCTCTGATCTTGACTAATTTACCATAAAATGCACTAGGCATTTTCCACATAATGCCAAACTGAGTTACACAACCCAAGTCTTTAGGCTTCCATCTAAATCCAGACAATGTTGGCTGGCTGCCCACTAACACTAACGACTGAAATGCGATACATCACGCAAATCTGTGGCAAATGAAAGGCGAGATCGAAGGAAATTGGAATTATGTTTCCAAATTCATTTGTACAATTGATTTCTGTGGTTATATAGTAACTCCAGTGTTCAGTGAGTGTGGCTCCATGTGCTCCAGATTACAGGGGAAAGAAAACTTACCTGTTTTCTTAATTTGTTTGAATCAATAAAATCTTAAATTAACAATGATGTTTTTGTGTAGTTGCTTTATGTAATACAATTCCGTCTAAATAACGAATGAGTAGTGAAGCCATTGCTTTCCTGGTGTGAGTGCTTGTTTTATTAATACTTTTGAGCCTAAGAGCACTGGAAGGAGTGTGTAATGAATCAATGCATTCATTTTAAAAACAATGTAATGCAAAAGCAATTTGCAGAAAAGCATCCAGTTGCAATCCGGTTACTTTAGTTCTTATTTACAATGGTTCATATACACGAAGAGGAAAATGAAAGTAAATTTACATGACAATAGACAAAAATGTACCATTCATTTGTACAATGCGAGTAATATCGGATAAAATCGGGTTTATGTTTGTCAGTTGCTGCTGTAACAGTGGAGGAGAACATCAGATTTCTGCATCTTCAGTAGAAATTGTGCACGTTCCTTTGGGCACAGAGGCATGTGTGTATGTGTCTGTGTGTGTTTGTGTGGGTGTGTCTGTGTGTCTCTGTCTTTGTATGTTGCGTTTTATATGCACTTACATGCGAAGGGTTGAGCATCCTGTATTTCAGCCTTATTTGGATGAACTTCAAGCAATGTGCTCATTGTAAATGCTGTGTTTGAGGAAGATGCAAGATGACATGGGTGCAAAATCAGCTGACCTTAACGCCAGTGAGGTCATTTGGGATGAAATAGATCAAGGCTGCGTAACCAGCTAGTGCAGATCATTTTTGGGCCCTTCTCCAGTTGCGGTGTGATTGCTTTCAGTAGAACATGTTGAGTGTTTCATTAGTAGACTGCCTAGAGTTTGATCAGCTGTAATCAATGTGTCACTTTTACTGAATCTAAGGTTTAGCCCATTTGTTTCATTACATAGGTGGGATTTGTGTTTTAATATTTTTCCGTAATTAACTGCCATTCTGTGCCTCATTCCTTCTGTTTGTGGCACTGATACAGCTTAACCTCTAATGAAACATGAAACGCAAAGTGTTTAAAAACTTCTGTGTGGCTTTGTATTTGTGAATCTGCTTGTGTGTGAATGTTTATGTGCAAACGTGTCTGTCTCTGGGTATGTCTCTGTCTATCTCTGTGCCCATCTGTGTGTGTGTGTGTGTGTGTGTCTGTCTGTCTGTCTCTCACTGTGGCTGTCTGTCTATCTTTGTCTGTCTGTCTGTCTTTCTGTCTTTGTCTGTGTGCCTGTCTCTGTGTCTCTGGGTCTATCTGTCTCTGTCTATCTTTGTGTCTGTCTATCTGTCTGTCTTTGTGCTTGTCTGTCTTCATCTGTGTGTCTGTGTGCCTGTCTATATGTAACTGCCTCTGTCTGTGTGCCTGTTTCTGTGTCTCTGGGTCTATCTGTCTCTGTCTATCTTTGTGTCTGTCTATCTGTCTGTCTTTGTGCTTGTCTGTCTTTCTGTCTTCATCTGTGTGTCTGTGTGCCTGTCTATATGTAACTGCCTCTGTCTGTGTGTCGGTCTCTGTGTCTCTGGGTCTATCTGTCTCTGTCTATCTTTGTGTCTGTCTATCTGTCTGTCTTTGTGCTTGTCTGTCTTCATCTGTGTGTCTGTGTGCCTGTCTATATGTAACTGCCTCTGTCTGTGTGCCTGTCTCTGTGTCTCTGGGTCTATCTGTCTCTGTCTATCTTTGTGTCTGTCTATCTGTCTGTCTTTGTGCTTGTCTGTCTTTCTGTCTTCATCTGTGTGTCTGTGTGCCTGTCTATATGTAACTGCCTCTGTCTGTGTGCCTGTCTCTGTGTCTCTGGGTCTATCGGTCTCTGTCTATCTTTGTGTCTGTCTATCTGTCTGTCTTTGTGCTTGTCTGTCTTTCTGTCTTCATCTGTGTGTCTGTGTGCCTGTCTATATGTAACTGCCTCTGTCTGTGTGTCGGTCTCTGTGTCTCTGGGTCTGTCTGTCTCTGTCTGTCTCTTTGTGTCGTGTGTTATTGTGTCCACCTTTATATTTTTTGTAACTGCCACTGTGCTTTAGATGTTGGACTAATATGAGTATAAATGTAATATTTCTTCATTGGTCGGTGCTCACTGTAAAGTATTTGGACTAACTGGGTTCAGGCAGCATTTTAGCGCTGTACAAACTGAGCTTAGTGCTGCATTCCGGTGGAGATTAGCACCATGCCGGTACAGCGCCAGTAAACCTTCACGCGCAGATCCAAGTCAGTGCATCATTGTGTAAAAGCGTGATCAGCGGAGACCCAGACTGTACTCGTGGTATTGACTGCCCCCTAGAGAAGGGCATGGGAACTACACATGAGCTGAAAATGGTGGTTGAGGAGTGGGGTACAGAAGGAGTGGACTTCCATGAGTGTCTGCTGAGGGGAGAAGGCAGCTGTACACCCCCAGTCCCTAATGCTGTAAGCTGAAGGACCCCAACCCAGCTACTGGGCAGATGTTCCTGCATCGATAGTGTCAGGCAGATGGAAATATGCCATGCGTTCGCCCTAACCCCCCCAGTCCTTAATGCAGCCACCCTCGCTGTTCCTATAGTGCTCAGCACTGTATCCTAACAGAGCTCAATACAATTTGTAATTAAATTCAGCATTTTGTTCTTATGCAGTTCCATATAAGCCTATAATCAAATGTATTACGGTCTTGATAGATCGGAGTGCAGTGCTGAAAATGAAATTCAGCACAGTTCTCTAAACGAGCTGGCAGAATCGTGCGGGGGCCCTGACTGACCCCGGCTTTATCTTCTGGTAGCCTTTCCAGGGCCTGGTTGCTCTTTCCCTTATCCTGGTTTCCGTTATCCTGACTCAGAAACAGCTGTCTTTTATTTTAATTCCAGCTCAGTATTTTGTTAAGGTCGTTTCCCCTCCCATACCAAATAAGGTCCCCTCTCCTCCGTCCCGTCCCTGTGTCACTTGGCTTGCAGATAGCTTAGCAGTCTACCGTAGTCATTTAAAAATCTCAGTAGAGCATTTCAGCGTAGGATCCCAGAGATCAGCACCGGGCCATAATGGGCATGAACACAGAGCTGTCCTATCAGAACATGGTATACTGATCAAACTGAGCGTGGCACAGTGCTTTGTGTCTGTGTTTTTAGAGACCCACTGAGCCAATGAAGCGGAACTGAAACCTCACTTATAATTGCTATAATTCTGGCTGAGAGGAAGTCAATGGCACAAACAGTCACTAAACAAACAGCCACTGCCATGACGCTGTGGCCTCACTGTAACCCTACTGACCCACATGGTACGAACTGACCAACCCCGGCCGACTATAGCTCCCTGGCTTTTGAGTATCTGGAAGGAAGCAATGCACCCCCCCCCCCCCCCACATGCTCCCTTATTCGGCTTTGTAGACTGTGGCCCAGACACTCTGCCTGCACGGGACACAGGACCGCATCCAAAACGTGCACACGTACACAAAACAGATGCAATAGCGCCACAATGGGCAATCATTCTCACTGGTTGTCTTGGCAACAGAGTCATGTCCTTTGCATTAATTCCTTTACATATTGCGGAACCATCTATGCATACTAATAATAATTCCCACTAAATGAAGCTAGCAGAACCAATGCTAATTAACAAAACGGGCCACAGGGAGACCTAAGGAACGTGTTCTACACAATGCCCTATTTCCTCCAGTCTTTACTTTTCAGCAAAGATAATAATAAATGTAAAAGTTGTCTGACCGAGTTGTGTGAAAAATAATCATTTGTTTAAGAGAAGGCTCTCACCGCATATCTGATAAGATATTCACTGGATTGCTAAAATTTAATTTATACCATCAGTGAAACAAAGAAAAATGATTAAATGCATTTTAAGCATTTCTAGCAAATGACTACAATAAACGAATTTGATATAATTATTGTAAAATCAGATCAAACTTGCAGAATCAATTAAAAATAAGCAGAACTCTTCAAATATATTCTAATCAAGAACTCTTCAAATGAAGGAATGGTTTGAAATCAGGTGATCGCTGCGTACTCGCGCGCGCTGATCCGCGTACTCACTCGCAGCTTCATCATGATGTATTTCATCCACTCAGCCGTTAACAGCCGGACTCCCACCAGGGGACGACGCGAGGGAGTAAAATGCCGCGCGGGTACTGGAGAGAGCGCGGGGTGGCGGTTTATACACTGACACACAGAGAGCGATCGGGAAGTGCAGGCAGGGTAAACGTGATGCTCAATTGGACTTCATTCATGCATCAATGTCAATGTACATTAATATAAAGTGAGGTACTGAAACCGATTCTAGTTCAGCTGATAATGACCAAGTTGTGACAAAGGACAGCACAATAGAGTATGCAGTTATAGGCAAACACAGACACACACACATTCATCATGCAATTGTTTGTCTTAACAAGCCTCTCCCTAACAGAAAGCCAACGCAGGTCTGAGTAAACGCAAGAGAGCACAACTTTCCAATGTTGCCTTTGCAGAGAATTCAGAGCGTTTCTCCTGTCCACGAAAGGTCTGCCTTTAAACGCTGCCTGAAAAGCACATGAAGGAGCAGAGAGCCGTCCACAGTCCCGGTAGCACAAACTTTGTGCTTGAAAGACGTGGGATCACCTTCTTGAGGAGGATTAGAGACGCCCAGGCGGATCCCAGCTCGCCTTACCTCACCATGGTTACCAAATCCTGAGTAGGGGCTGCCACGGCGACCGTGGTGAGCAGGATCTGATCTATTGCCACGGCGCCCAAGTGGCAGGTTGGAGTGGAAGACTAATTCATTCATTACCCTGCTGGAGAGCCATCCCAGCTTCACCCAGAAACAATGCAGCCCCATTGTGCACGGGCCGGGGAGACTTACCGGCTCGCTCCGCTCTGCGACTCCCCCGCGCCTGCAGCCAGACAAGCCCCAGCACCGCAGGGATCCCCGAAAGAGCCACAGCCGCCAGCCCAGCGCGATGCACGCACACGGCAGCTGCCAGCCGGCGAATGAGGAGGGCAGAGCGGTGGAGGGGGCTGTCCCTCCGAGCCCGAGAGCATTACATCATAGGCTGCTCTGTGAGGAGGGGGTGGGGGGGCGTGAGGACAGGTGGGGGGGGTCTGCGATGGCCTGCTTTGTGAAGCCAGCCGCAGCTCCTTTTAGCGTGGCTCAGCAATGCTGGGGCTTAGTATTATCGATGTTGCTATTGATGTCATTAAAAGACCACCACTCTGCTGCTTCGTGTGTGTGTGTGCGTGTGCGTGTGCGTGTGCGTGTGCGTGTGCTTTTCCACGTGTGAAGACAAGGACAGGGAGAGGGCAGCCACCAAATCTGCCGTGATGAAGACTGCTGAACATTATGCTGGGAGTAAGAGCCAAGTCCATAAAGATGGGAAGGGGTCTGCATTATTGTAGCAGCAAAATTAACACTGTAACACAAGGCAGGGCTGATTCACGCGAGCAGCTACAGTGTGATTCCATTACGAAAAGGAAGGGGAGCCAGAATGTGACCATCAGAACCCCCAGGGAGTGTCGTCCCCGGTGGTGGGGGGGCAGGGGCGTCACAGCCAGTAGAAACGGCTGCACATGCATTTTTGTCTCATGGAGAAGTTGCGTCCTTATTTTCAGGAGTTAGACGCAATATGATCAGCTCCCATAGGTCTCTCCCGTGAATGCTAAACACACACCCAGCCGAAGGTTCACTGCACATGGCCTGAACACACACACACAAATATGTATTAGCACGCAAACACACATACAAACACGTATAAGCATGCATGCACACACACACACAAACACACATACACGCACACACACCAAGCACTGTCATCTCATTATATTATTTTCAACCACGTGGAGCGGAGTACCTGAACACCCCGTGTTCAGGTACTCATACTAAACACCCCGTGCCAGGCACTGAAGATGCCCACCCCGGGCACCTCGTGGCACACATGGCCTCGCCGACGCCTGCTGGCGCGCGGGAGAGCGCCAAGCCACGGGAATATCGCGCCTTATCCTGCTGGCCTTCATTAATTCCTGTCTCCCCAGGAAAGGTATCTCTGCCGCTAGCAGCACCCGCCTGATCACACAGCTGTCTCACTCCTTATCGCACGGCGTAGCGTCAAAACCTGCCCGTGTTTCTCTTTAAAAATAAAAAACAGGTGCCTTCATGGAGACACTCAAATCCCTTACTTCACTTCCACTATTATTACTGTTCATATTTTATCATTTTATCATATTTAAAAATCTGATATAGACAATGGCAATAGTTTTGTTTGGCTCTTACAGTATCTGACTGGGGGATAGAGGTCTGCAGCAGGGGGCACAAAGCTGAACCGAGTCAAAACGACTAAACATAAAACACGGCCTGTTTAGCTGACTCAAGACAAAGGTTAAAGAAGACAGAAATGAAGCAAAAAAAAAATCACAGCCAATCAAAACACCTGTAAGCCAGTACCTGCCCACAAAACCACCTTCCCCTGGAGCGTACCCGCAGTTCCCTCCCTCTATAATCAGTCGGCTCTTCTTAAATATTCAAGTAAGCCAGTGAGAGTAATGTGAGGTTTATTATCTGCTCCAATTGTGGGCACTGAACTCATGATCATTGACTTTATTAACGTAAGAGCCAGCCGCCCAGTTTACAGCGCTCTTCTTCAACCCCCCATGCGTAAAACATCAAAAAAATGTAGCCTCTGTTCTGTTTAAACTGGCATCATAAGACCCTGTCAAAAAAAGAAAATGGCATTATTTATTGACATAAACCAACTGTATAATCATAATTAGGGATCAATTCATTAGTCATGGTCTCTGTAAGCTGTGATTTATACCCACTTTTCCCTTCTGGCTGTTGAACTATGCAAAAGCCTGTCAGACTCCCTGCGATGGTGGAAGCCAACAGCTATATGCAGCGGTTGCCTTGGACACCACGATAGAGCTAGCAGGGCGAGAGGGCCAAGTCGATATCGCGTGACGGTCTAACCCTCAGACTCCCCCACAGCCGTCGGCACCTTAACGAACGTCAGCACCTTGCGAAGGAGTGCCGCCTTCCTCAGACACAATGAGAGGCTCTGGCTTAATTGTAGATGTGGGAGCTGAAAGCCTCTGCTATTAACATACACTGCGGCTGGGCACGGCACACCGTCCAATCACACGCCAGGGCGGGACAGCCACCGAAAAACAGCCAGGAGCTGCACCCAACCAAAAGTATGGATTTTCCAGTAGGGACACATCACTGCTGAATTGGACCATGAAACCGTGGTCTTGTTAAAGCAATAAATTAGGTATTTTTATCAACTTCAGAATGTCAAAAAGATGGTTGTAGGAGTCAAAAGGCCATAGAACATGGATTTTTCTGAATAGTTCCAAGGAGGCAGAAAATGGGTGACGACAGAGACGGGACAAAATCGATCTCAAGCCTTTCGTTAGCTACGTCTGTTTTTTTTTTTTTTTTGGTGGGGGGTGCAATCGAATAGCCTTTCGGTTCGGTTCCGCATCAGGAATGCAGAACAAATGCAGGAGCAGACTGTTAAGTTATTCTCGAGGGGCAGGGGTGGGGGGGGGGGGGGGGCGGGGGTAGGGATTTGACTGGTGAAAAACGAAGGCAAACGGAGCTTAATGCATGAAATAGTGCATGGAAATCCTGGCCATCCGGACACTCCATCTGGGTCAAGGTTCATTTCAATCGATATCCCAGAGAAAGGCATTTCTAAATGATCCTATAGGGTTGCCTAGCAACACACGTCCTCCTGCTGACATTGTAGGACGCATCGATCGCTGTCATATAGCTGGGAAACAGTTTCAGGGAAGTTCATAATTTGAACGTGTTTATTGTTTCTGATAGGTAGCATGTGGTATGTCAGTAGACCATAGTGGTGTTCAATTAACCCTTGGAGTGACAGGAACTTAAATTAAAGGTTAGAGATGAGCCCTCAGCCCTTGAACAAAGTGGTAGAGAGTCAGACCCCTCAATGGGGGACTGGGTATTCATCTGGCTTCCAATGCTAATGTGGTTTGGCTAATGAGTAGCAGAACCTGCTGTCAGACCCTCTCACTGATCTGAACTTGACACATCAAGCTCACGGCGACACGCTGTTACTCCTTAGGGGAACGCAGGGGTCAAGGGGCTAGTGGGTCACCGAGAGGAGAACTTTAAATGCATATTGATGACGGTGATGGAAGAGCGGAGTTTCTCGGGTGGCCTACACGTGACACGCATATAAAAATGTAACAGTACGCTCTAATACAACCTCCCAGGTGCAGAGAAGGGCCAGGTGAAACCATCTTTACATATTTACTTCACATGAAGATTTCAACTTACAGTGAAATTGCAGTAGTGTCCAGATGTTCTCCCTTATCTTTGCTGACAGCACAAGGATGACCATGAAAAGTTTTGCTGATCCCCTCTTTTAACATGGCTACCGTGGATGAATGTGAAAGCTTCACCTACAAAGCCTCAGAACCAATCACATGCTTTGACTTGTGCCCTGCGTTGCCTAGGAAAACCAACCATCAAATCATAGCCATCAAAGTCCTTTCACTTTTGTCCCCTACAGCTTGGTCTTTGTACCAACTTGTACAAATTGGTGAAAGAACAACAGGCATGTCAAGTCACTCCTAAGGCTCTGACTGACAGATTGCTGGGCGAGTAGGAGGAGGAGAGCTGCTGGGTTTGGTGCTCACCACAGGAAATAAGGATCGCTGAATCCAGGTTTATATTAAACTAAGAGTTCTGCATAGCCAGGCCCAGCAGCTATAGTCCTGTCAAACATGAATCAGGGCAGAACACATGCACCGACAGCCTGCAACAGGCTGTGTATAACTTTCCCTCCTCCATCTAACATAAACAAGGCTTCTCTTGAAAGTTTTAAAGGAACAGTACAATAACGCACCATTAAACCCGTCATTACCAGCTATTACTTGTTTCCTGAAAACAGGAAGCAGTTGGATTTTTTATATTCTAATTGATATTAGCCTGATTAAGGTTCCCAGCTATGTATAGTTATTAGCATTGTTGATATTGATGACTAATAAATATTTTTGATGACCTTTTATTGACTGGCGTAGTTGGAGTCCCGGAAACCTTTTAATCCCCCTGTACTGAGGTACAGCAGTCCCCATTAATCTGCCTGTACTAAGGTACAGCAGTGTCCTCTAATCCCCCTGTACTGAGGTATAGCAGTGCGCTTTAATCCCCCTGTACTGAGGTACAGCAGTCCCCATTAATCTGCCTGTACTGAGGTACAGCAGTGTCCTTTAATCCCCCTGTACTGAGGTACAGCAGTGTGCTTTAATGCCCCTGTACTGAGGTACAGCAGTGTGCTTTAATGCCCCTGTACTGAGGTATAGCAGTGCGATTTAATCCCCCTATACTGAGGTACAGCAGTCCCCATTAATCTGCCTGTACTGAGGTACAGCAGTGTCCTTTAATCCCCCTGTACTGAGGTACAGCAGTGTGCTTTAATGCCCCTGTACTGAGGTATAGCAGTGCGCTTTAATCCCCCTGTACTGAGGTACAGCAGTGTGCTTTAATGCCCCTGTACTGAGGTACAGCAGTGTGCTTTAATCTCTCTGTACTGAGGTACATCAGTGCCCTTTAATGCCCCTGTAGTGAGGTACCACAGCGCCCTTTAAGCCCCTGTACTGAGTTACAGCAGTGCACTTAAAGAGAAAAAAATCACACCGACGTCAAAAGTCACATGGTGCTTTTCACTAGGTTGATGCCAAACTGCTTTGTTTTCTCTGGCATCTCTCGCTCTCTGCTTCTGTTTTCTTTACACTCACCACACGGCCTGCAGCCAGCTGATGTACAGGGCACTGCTTCCATGCAGTGTTATTATATGCAGACAAATCTCTTTTTCTCAGGCATGCTATGAATGGCCAGACCCAGAACACCCGGTAACTGGAGTTCTTCAAACAACTGGACCGGTCTTACCTGATAGCATAGTGGCAGAAGAGGCTTACTGTACCACCTTTCTTAAGCAGACGAGATTTAACAAGCCTCAGAAGTCTGTTCCTCGTGGGATTTTATTCAGATAGGAGTGGCACGTGACGTAGAGTGACGTTCACAGCTAAATCTGAAGTGTCTACTACTCACTTCACTTCACGTCACTACTTATTTTAAAAAGCCTGAAACGTTCAAAAGGGGTTTAAATATTTAATACTGGGCCGAAAGCTTTTACTTTGAACAACAATCGTATGACGAGGCAATGTTAAAGTATGTAAGAAGGCAGCAACCTCAAATATAATGCTTTTTTTAGGAGATACAAGAGACTTTCTGTTATTTGACCTTCGCTGGCAGAATACATTAACATCTAATCCAGCTACAACATGGGATAACTTCCTGTGCTGTGGCCACATTGCCGGCTGTCCTTCAGCCATAAATACCCTACTTTTTAGCCTTGATTGAAGACTAAATCATAGGCGCCATGACAGGAAGTGACATATCTAAAGACAACACAGGGGTCAAGTTCCCAGGCTGTTTAAATCATAAAGCTATTAGCTCGGCTTGTTTATCTAAGTCAACATGACCGACTTCAAACACTAATAATCACATAGATTAGTCAGCTGCCTCTGTAACATGTTATATGACAGTGTCCATCTTTCATGCACTGGGGTGTTCCATTTTTCATCCTACATTCATTACTGCTTTTTTAGCCTTAAGTCAACATTTGTTTCCCTTGAAAATAGGGATGAATTTAACAAGCTCCAATTGCAATGGAGTATTGTTTTGACTTCAGACATGTATCATTTTATTAGTTTATTTGAGGGTGTAAGACCAGGCCACACTCTAATTTGTATTGGTTCAGAGAACAGTGTTTTTAAGGAGATATGTGATGAAAGATTCGTATTTTCTTAGGGCTTAAAGAAGATCAAGAGTATAGTTAATATGAATACACTTTCTATCATGCTATTAACTGGCTACTATTGCTTTAATGATTGACAGCACATGTCCTCAGGGATTCACAATTTAATAGTGACAGTTCATACTGAGGCATCAAGAGCAAACAGGAGGTCACGCTTCATGTGACCCATGAAGAAAGGAGGTCACACGTCAGTGTCTAGTACGGACTTTATATCTTGCTTTACACATGTTTTAGTGGTAGCTATTGGAATTAAAAAAGGAAAGTTTCTCCTAAAACAATAATATTCCACTATAAAACATCAAGTACAGCTCACAACCAAGTGCTCAAGACATTCCATTCACATACTGTTAGCCACGGCCAATCTTTAGCAATCCTCCAAGGCATCAAATGCGGAAACTAGCTGAGCAGTTTTCCAGTTTATATGTAAACACTGGGAAGAACGTGATGTACAGTACAGTATAGCAGTGCTGAATCGGGATTCACAAGTACTTCGATCACACTTCTACTCAAAGGTCAAATAACAGTGTTTACTTGTTGCCAAAAACAGTTTGTACATATTGAAATTCACACAAGACCTTGGTGTTGTCACATGGCTGTTTTGTGCATTTGGTGGAAGCCATCCAGGTTTTCCTGAGTCTGTTGTAAAAACTGTTTAGGAGAGCATCTATATTACTTCTTACACAATGCCACCAAGACTTTCACCATCACCCGCCACATCCCACAGTACCACCAAGATCTTCATCACCCCTTATCCCACACTGCCACCAAGACGTTCATCATCACCACACATACGCTACACTGCCACCAAGACCTTCATCATCACCGCCACACCCCACAGTACCACCAAGACCTTCATCATCTCTCCACCCTCCATACTACCACCAAGACCTTCATTATCTCTCCACCCTCCATACTACCACCAAGACCTTCATTATCTCTCCACCCTCCATACTACCACCAAGACCTTCATTATCTCTCCACCCTGCATACTACCACCAAGACCTTCATTATCTCTCCACCCTCCATACTACCACCAAGACCTTCATCATCACCCCCACACCCCACAGTACCACCAAGACCTTCATCATCTCTCCACCCTCCATACTACCACCAAGACCTTCATTATCTCTCCACCCTCCATACTACCACCAAGACCTTCATTATCTCTCCACCCTCCATACTACCACCAAGACCTTCATTATCTCTCCACCCTGCATACTACCACCAAGACCTTCATTATCTCTCCACCCTCCATACTACCACCAAGACCTTCATTATCTCTCCACCCTCCATACTACCACCAAGACCTTCATTATCTCTCCACCCTCCATACTACCACCAAGACCTTCATCATCACCCCCACACCCCACACTACCACCAAGACCTTCATCATCACCCCCACACCCCACACTACCACCAAGACCTTCATCATCACCCCCACACCCTACAGTACCACCAAGACCTTCATCATCACACCCCACAGTACCACCAAGACCCCACACTACCACTACACTAATTTGTTTCCCATTAATCACCCTACCAAGCAAGACTATTCTTGTGGCTGATCATAGAGCTCCCGTTAAACATCACCTTCTTCTGCTGTGATGTATCATTCCATGTTCCCTTGACAACACCAAGTGTTCTCACCTCCAATCCCTTGGTGCTTTTAGCCCCCGAGTCACTCTGAGTTTGTCTTCTCAGACTGAGCCGAAAGGGCCACTGGATCACCTTTCCAGGAGATTAATACCTGTTTCACCACAAGAAGGGGGAAGTCCATGCAATTACTCACAGGAACCTGACCTCGGTGTTCTTAATGAAACCCACTTTAAAGAGCCCAAGTTTACTACAAGGAGATTAGCTTACATCTTGGGGTTTACGCAGATAGACTTCGCAGCAGTCTCTTCACAGACCTCTGTCACTGCTAGTTCTCCTGATGGAGATGCTTGTAAAAGTTTCTCTGTGCTTGTATGTACGTTTACAAGGAAAGACCCCATGGCTCAGATGGGCAGCCGTAACTACACCAAAATCCTAATGTTGAAACTGACGTTCTGTTTTTTAAGGGGATGCACTGGCTGCGTTTCCGTTTTCTGCCCTATAACAATGCCGGTTTCCCCCGAATCTGCAGGGGACATACTTATTTGCTTATCCTATCTCAATCCCACTACACAAAAAAATTGTGTAATGGTGGGGGGAGGGAGGGGGGGCTTCTGTGTGACACTGAGCAGCGGGGTACAGACAAGTGAAAGGCCATGAATTCACAACAGCAGGCTGGATGCATCACTGTCGGCACGCCCCGCTGACCGGAGACTCACATAATGGAACCAAGGAGAAGAAATGGACCCTTCCGGAAAATGGCACTTGAGTGTGTGTGATGCTTGTTCAATTACCAAGGATGCCCACACGGCACCAATCAGGGCTAAAAAAGCATGCAGACACACACACATGCACACGCACGCACATATAAGCGTACTCTCCATTCATTTCTATGGGGAAAATCCAAACATGACGACCTTAATCCCTACTCAGCCCTAACCTTAACCATAAGTAACCAAACAAAAGATTTTGGGAATGTTTAGTTTGATTGCATTCACAGATCTGAAAAATAGTTTTTGTTACATTTTAGGGGACATTTTTGGCAGTTGTAGTTTTTTGATTGCACAGATTTTTATAAAATTGCATCTCCCCTTGTGGGGATTGAAAGGGAGGCCCCTACAACGTCAAAATAATCGGTTTTTATCACATTCCACAATGTAATATATACATAACACACACTCATACACACACACACTCACGGCTCCCAGCCAAAGCAGTACCTGCTGTGCTCGTTCATGCACTCAATGATATTTCCCAGCATGCCACCCACAATAGGAGTCGGTCAATTTGTCACATGATTGAAATTTTCTGGAACGCTGCATTTTATTAATAAGGAATAACTGTGGCAGCAAGGGCGATCAAACGGCATTAGATGTGTGGGGAGGCATGAGAGCGCAGAAAACCAGCAAAAACAGAATTCCTCTTCGCATTCAGAAGGATTCCTCTTCTTTCAGAAACACAACACTGCTAAGTTTCTCTTTGGGGTAGCCTAGACCTCAAGTTCACGTCCGACAAACCAGCCTGCCGTTTTCAGCAGGAGAGACCCGGTTCTCTGAGTGCAAATGCGTCATTAATAACTGTCAAACGGCATGCGATAGAACAGCCCAGAGGAATGCATCTTAAACAAAACACAAGCACATAACTCTCAATGCACTACAAAGATGAACTTAATTTCTTACATGTTTCATATGGTGCAAGCTTTTTTACACAACGAAATACCATCCAAACAATAAAACAGAGAACAAATTGCTGACAGGAGCTTAACCAATCAGGTGAGGTGCTTTATCACGCACTGGATAAGCCGCTAGCCCAACTGTACTCTCATGTTTTGTATCAGACATAAAGGGTTAATTTCAACCGAGCCGTCATGTCATTCTGCTTTACCTTCAACTAGCAGATTTAAACAAAACTTGCTCCTATTACCCGCTTCAATTTGCCCCCCCCCCCCCCCAATACACTCATAATGTCACACGTGCAGGAAAAGACCAATCTTAGCGGATTAAGGCCAAAGTGTGACGGGGCATAACATGGCCATCGGTCGGGGGGCTGTCAGAGCCGACTGCAATTAGCCAGGGGCCAGCGGGAAGCGTTCCGGTCCTGTCCATCACCGAAACAGCGGCACCCGTACTGTCCTTTGCCTAGATTTATACTGCGGCCCCTTGCTCTACTGAAAGGCATTGGATTGGCTAGCTGGGCTGCCACCTGCTGGCATTCAGGCCACCGGAAGGACGGCCCATGCAGTGTTGCCATGCCACGGGGACCGCAGCCAAGGCGCCCCAACCTAATTAAAGACCATATAGTGACGCACTGGGCCAAAATGGGGCTTCCTCTGCACTATGGGGGGTTCTTTTTGAAAGGAGTGTTGTTTGAGTCAGGAACTCAACACACTTTTTTTTGTGAGCATTCTGACTCAGCATGTCACTGGAAGGCAGGATGGGGGGGCTTCTCTCAGACGAGGCCCAGCGTATATTACAGCCCTTTGACCAAAAGCAGAGCTGCTGCAAAGAATGGCCATGAAGATCAGATGTGCTTGGTATTCTATGGGAGAAGGCGATGTGAATTGGATGCTTCCTGGATGCAGTGCAGGTTATGCAGTGCAGGTTACCCACATAGCACAGTTCACTGAACACAGAGCTGTTTCACATAGTGGATCCTCTACACTCTTAGTCTGAACTGGTTCAGATTTGTATTTAAATACGAGTGATTAATCAGCTTGGAGGTAAACTCAACACTTTTCCCTAAACAATAAGAGGGCATGTTCTGTCAGGTCATAGGGTGGGGTTTTAACTTCAACTGCAGCCATCCAGCAGCACGGTTACAAAGTCAAAAGACCAGGCAAATTGATGTAGCGAAATCAGAGTGCAGCTACCACATTAATACCACACCCTCCCCACCCTTGGCTGCTGGTTTGACAATGTGCCATAGGGCAGCCATTAATGTGTGATAGCATCTGCCAGTGTTTCTCTATATCTCACTTATGTAACTCCATCCAGAATGGGTCGAGTCACAGAACCGGCGCAGCAGCGCTCAGCCATAGGCGCAGTCAGCTTGACGTCGCTGATCTAGGGGGCAGTCAGTATGCAACCCAGCGGGGAAGGCATCAGCGCCCCAGGCTCTCAGAGCCCCAGAGTGTGCGCTGACGCGTGGCGCTGACGCGCGGCGCTGATGCGCAGCGCTGACACGTGCCCAGCCAGCTCCTTATGGCCGTGCATCTGCTGCTGCGGCCGCCGTTTCCCCAGTGGAGCATCTGGGCCCAAGAAGCGATTAAAATCAGCCTCATTAGCCAAGCTGGCAGGGGGAGAATGAATTAGAAAGGGACGTTGAAAGAAGAGCTCTCTTTCATACATCCAGGCAGACCAGGAGAGAACAAGTGTCAATAAACAAAGTGCATTTCACAGTATAGTGCCTTTTTTGTCCTACTGTATAAATGTTGGCTGCAGGTTTGTTCCAAGAGGTCTGGCCTCAGGAAAGCACTGCTGCAGGAGGTTTAGTTTGTTAAAAAAACAAAAATGATTGTTATAATATGTCTCCGTGTTACACTAACTAACCCAGGCACCCTAACTCTTCCCGGGCAATCCGTAACCAGCATTGTGTTTAATGCATCTTCCAAAAGAAGACACACTTGTTGGCCATCTTCATCGATGGCTTATGGAAGGCGTGAATAGAAATGTACCAGAATTACTTTGGATCATGCAGAAGCATGTGAAAGATTTTCCAAAAGATGCGAGGCACCTCGCACAGAAACACAGGGACTTCGGACACAGAAACACAGGGGTAAAACGCTGTGAGCCTGCTTCACTTTTCAAACTTATAGACCAAAAGATATCAAATATGACTCTGCCAATGAGCAGTAACATTCATGAAATATCTGAAAGACAAGTAGAAGAATATGACAAGCTGCTAGTTCCAACAGAGAGTGAAAATGATTTGTGACCCCTGGAAAAAAGAAAGTGAAACTTGAAGCTTGGAGTGTGGATAACAGTGTTTGCTTAATGAGAGCCAAACCAGCCCTGAGTCCTGGTGACTGTGAAAGTGCTGCTCTTCTGAAGCTGTATGGGGGATCAGCCCTGAGGCCTGGTGACTGTGAGGGCACTGCCCTTCTGAAACTGTGATGGGAATCAGCCCCGAGGCCTGGTGACTTTGAGTGCGCTGCCTTTCTGAAGCGGTGATGGGAATCAGCCCCGAGGCCCAGTGACTGTGAGAGCGCTGCTCTTCTGATGCGGTGAGGGGAATCAGTCCTGAGGCTCAGTGACTGTGAGAGCGCTGCCCTTCTGATGCGGTGATGGGAATCAGCCCCGAGGCCCAGTGACTGTGAGAGCGCTGCTCTTCTGATGCGGTGAGGGGAATCAGTCCTGAGGCTCAGTGACTGTGAGAGCGCTGCCTTTCTGAAGCAGTGATGAGAATCAGCCTTGAGGCCCGGTGACTGTGAGAGCGCTGCCCTTCTGATGCAGTGAGGGGAATCAGTCCTGAGGCTCAGTGACTGTGAGAGCGCTGCCCTTCTGATGCAGTGAGGGGAATCAGTCCTGAGGCTCAGTGACTGTGAGAGCGCTGCCTTTCTGAAGCAGTGATGAGAATCAGCCTTGAGGCCCAGTGACTGTGAGAGCGCTGCCCTTCTGATGCGGTGAGGGGAATCAGTCCTGAGGCTCAGTGACTGTGTGAGCGCTGCCCTTCTGATGCAGTGAGGGGAATCAGTCCTGAGGCTGCATGCCTTGTAAAGCAAAATACATATAATACATCTTGAAGGCAATATGTACCTTTTACCGTAGCACACTCCGTATCAGCCAAAAGAACTCATAGTTATAGGGCAAATTTGAGCTGCATTACAAATCTCTACCCATGAATTTCCCCAAATGGGTTTAGAATGTACAGCCACAGACAGAGCATGTTGTTTCTTGTACATTTGTCTCCTTGAGTGTTCTTGAGGTCAAAGCAAAATAGTCTGAAAAGCACGCCAGTTTCACTGCAACACTAAGTGTTTCAGAGCCATGACCTTTGGTGCGACCCAAGGGAAGAATGTTAAGGAGGATCTTTCCTACAGTACATGGTATGCCTCTACTGTGCTCTCGCTGACAAGCATCCCAATCCTATCTGAAGCATGAGGAGTTATTTCTCTCTCATGCTATTGTTGTCTTTGCAGCCATCTTTAAAAAAAAAACCAAAGAATCAAAATGATGAGATGCTGAGAGACTGAATGGAGATCTTACATCAGGAAATAGATGGATGCTGATTGGTGAAGCAGTAGCACTTGAGGGGACACAAATAATGTAGTATTATGCTATTACATATGTATCAATTAACCACAAATTAAGTGTTAGTTACAAACTGATCTAATATTTCTTCATCAATAATGAATTGTCACTCATGTTTTTTCTCAAGCGAGTATTATATTTGTTGCTATTCATCTGATAATTTATGAACTTCTGAAGGAACCATTGAAGGAAGTACTGTAGGAACAAATAATGAATAACATATGTGAAATACTGATCTCATCTTTGTTCATTGTTAATGAATCGTGATGCATCATTTATCCCAGTCGGTTACTGTATTTGTTACTATATCTGTTAATTCTGTAATTCTTAGTGAACTGCCGAAGAAACCACTAAAGGAACTATTAAGGAACGATTGAAGGAAGAAGTGATGAATAATACAAGTGAAATACTGATGTCATGTTTATTCATCATTAATGAGTCATGACACATCTTTCATCTTAAGTAGCAACTATATTTGTTCATGATTTGTACTTCAGAAGTAACTGAGTTACTACTAAGTATGTGTGTCCTCTCAAGTAAAGTGTTACCAGTTAAGCTAACATTAATTTATAAATGAATGATGCGGTGTAGACATTGAAAGACTAAGTGTTTAGTGCTTATTAATGAGAGCCAGAGCCTTATATTGCATTATCAATGGAAGATAAATCTTAGTGTTAAAGGTCTGTTAGTGAAAGGCTGGCATTGTATTAAGAATTTGTCAATGGAAGGCAAGGTTCAATGTTATACTGTACAGTGATCAAGAGGCTGGTCTCTGTGTTAGGTGGTCAGTTGGATGCAGGGATTAGTGTTAAGGGGTGATTAGTGAGAAGAAAGGTTTTGTAAAAAAAATGAATCAGGGCTTACTGTTAAGGGTTTGTCAATGAGAAGCAGGGAATGCAATTTTGTAAGGTTAATGTTTACCTTAAGCCCCCACTTGCCCAACACGGTACATGGACACATACTAGAGCAGGGGTCTCCAACTCCGGTCCTAGTGAGCTACTATCCAGTAGGTTTTCTATCCTACCTGGCTTCTGATGAACCACACCAGTTCTCATTTAAATACCAGGAGCAGGTGTGGCTCATCAGAAGCCAGGTAGCATAGAAAACCTACTGGATAGTAGCTCTCCAGGGCCGAAGTTGGAGACCCCTGTACTAGAGTATCTCACAGCTTTGGACATTAATTTTTCTCCAAAACATACTTGGATGAGAAAGTAGGGTCAGGCAGTGTCCCTGGAGTAAAGGGTTTTGTTCAAGGCCCTAATGGTAACACTGCTCTGCCAAGCACAGGATTTGAACCAGCAACCATCTGATGACAGGCAGAGAATGCTAACCCTGAGAGCAACATGTCCTACCACTGCTGCAGACCCAGCTAAATGGGCCATGAGATTTGAGTGTTCCTCTCTAACCACTCCAGAATGTATTGAATAAATGACTAAAGCTGGAAATTTAATGGGGCGATCAAGGTGAAACAGACAAACATTCCTTTATTTCACTGGATTTTGATCTGACTCCAAAGAGCTGGCATATGGTAAATACTGTCAACAGATGAATGTTACAACCAAGCCTGACTGTAAATGAGCATGACCGTGACTGCTGCACTAATGGGGGAAGCTGACCTGGCAGTGCAGGCGTTATTCACCATTGCTCGAGCGAGCTCCACCCACATTCACATCGTTAGCAAAAACAAACATGCTTGGATTTGCAGTCAAGAGAATCCAAGAATCGAATACAAACTCTGAGCCCTCTGCTTATGCACATCACCTGGGGAAAGGGCAGCATATCTCCAAGGCTCCCAGACACTCAGTATGTTTTTGAAGTGCATTTAAGCTACAGTCTCATATCTACAAAATGTCAAGAAGAGGTCGGTGATGCTTCTTACATGTGTAGATAGCTGAAAGGTCCTGCAAACCAGCCATTGATGTCAACTTTTAGATGTGCAGCGAGGATGAAAAACCCTGGATAAGGGGACAACAGCTGCATGTTGAGCTGGAGATTAATCCTGGGGGTCAGAATCCATGGTCCAAGCACAGCAACATGGTTCCTAAATCCCCTGTTTTATCAGCAGGCTCAGATCAAGTTCTTTGGTTTAAGGGTGAATCATGGGGTGCTGCAGAATCGACGAGGGAACACAAACTCTCATGTGCCACCATTACAGAGCAATCTATCCAACAATAATGTCATACAAAAAGAAATCCATGACTTCTCAAGGGTGAGTGACACTGAGCCTGAAATGAATTCAGCACAGAGTTCATGAACATGGACATACTTGTGATCATTACATTGTACACAGACTCTGTCATGCCGTGGATCATAAATGTCACATAGTATTATGGTTCTCTTATACTGCTCTTTTAATTTTAAGAATGGTATCCTACTAAAGGATACTGCAGAATCCATGACATTCTCACAGCTGCTCTGCTCTGCATTTGGAATATAATTATTACTATTTTACTATTTTACCACGGTAACACTTTACTTGAGGGGGTGCAAGAAGCTTAGTAACAAAGTTACTAGTCAAGTACAACTCATGAACAAATACAGAAATTAAACTAAATAACTGTATGAAATATATGAATCATTATGACCGATTAATGATGGATGAACATGGGATCAGTAACTAACACTTAGTTACTGCTTAATTACTACATGCTTAATTAGTACAAGTAAGTGTGTAATACTACAGTATTTGTGGCCCATAAAGTAAAGTGTTACCAAAGTCACTTTTAGGTTGCATGGGGAAATGTAAGGGGAATTAAATAATTAAGGTTGAACAAAGAATCATGTTTTAAACATCAATACATCAGTCAGGAACATGTAACTTGTAGGAAAAATTGGTCAACATTTAAACACCGAATTCAGGTTATAACATCATGCGCTGACTTGTGGGTCATTACGTGCAATTTTCGACTTGCACCTGAAGAGCTGTGGATTCAGACACTGCCTGAAACGTGTGGGCGGAATTTGCATGTTTTTCCAAAGGGATATGATTCCAGTAAACCAGAACCTCACAGCCATTTCCGCATGAGGGCACTTTGAATAGATGGTTCTGTTCTGTTACGCCCTCCATATCTCAGGAGGGGTTCTGAGGCAGTGATGATTCCATACATGAAAGATATCGGACCAGTGTTTTTCCCAGGAGCTTACATCTTAGACAGTTTCTCAATCCAGTCTCCAGGGAGCCCCAGATGGCCTACATCTTTGCTCCTTCCCAGCTTCCTGCCTGACAATTCACATTTATGTTCCCAAAAATGTGGACTATATGGGGGTCAGCGAAAACTGGTTTGAGAAACACTGCTCTAAGATATGTTTTACTCATGTTTAATGTCAAACGCTGAAAGGTGGAATATATCCGGTGAAAGTTCTTGTGTTCCCAGAGAGATGCAGGTTTTTCTTGTTCAACCCAAGCGGACATAAGCCGTGTCACAAATCTATGAAGAGCTTTTAACACATGCTTTGTTAGTGTTTAAACCAAGCTTCAAAGGTCAAACGTATAGTATTCTCAATGGTTTCTGAGGTCTCACAGATCTCACTCACACAAGGATACAATCCACTCCAACAAGACACACCTTTAAACAGCATGCTTTGTGGAAATCTGAACATCATTGATTTACTGCTCTGGGAGAGTCCTGATAATATACTTTTGGGAAAAAAACTACTTCCAAATTGAGAAGGGAAAACATGACAATATAACACATGGGCATAGAAAACAGAATAACAGTCATTGTTCATTGTTAGTGACTGTTCGTGAATCACCAAAGGACAATGAGAAGCCTTTGATGGAGGCTGAAAGTATTTATATGACTATTTAGACATCACAAGAAAAATGCCCCAGAGAAAATGTTGAATGGCTCTTCTGCAGGGTTTGTGGTGCAAAGTGGGGGATTTTTTATCACACTCATAGAATCTGTAGATGTAGAGTGTAATTGTAGGATCTGAAGGTGTAGAGTGTAATTGTAGGATCTGAAGGTGTAGAGTGTAATCGTAGGATCTGAGAGTGTAGAGTGTGTTCGTAGGATCTGAGAGTGTAGAGTGTGTTCGTAGGATCTGTAGATGTAGAGTGTGTTCGTAGAATCTGAAGGTGTAGAGTGTAATCGTAGGATCTGAAGGTGTAGAGTGTAATCGTAGGATCTGAAGGTGTAGAGTGTGTTCGTAGGATCTGTAGATGTAGAGTGTAATCGTAGGATCTGAAGGTGTAGAGTGTAATCGTAGGATCTGAAGGTGTAGAGTGTGTTCGTAGAATCTGTAGATGTAGAGTGTGTTCGTAGGATCTGAGAGTGTAGAGTGTGTTCGTAGAATCTGTAGATGTAGAGTGTGTTCGTAGGATCTGAGAGTGTAGAGTGTGTTCGTAGGATCTGTAGATGTAAAGTATAATCGTAGGATCATAGGGTGTAGAGTGAAATGGGACTGTCACCTCAGCTTTGCAGAACAGAAAGGACACACTCCTGGTTTTTAACAAACTCATTTCCAACTATAAGAAATGCTAAACATGAACTTAAACCTTGTTTGCTCTTAATTACAAAACCTTCAAACAAATGTTTTATCCTGGTGAGCTGAAATTCTTGCAAACCACATGCCTTTGACTGCTGTCGTCTTCTTTGAAACTTAAAATATTCCTTATAAGTGAATGTAAACCCACTTTCTTCAAGTACAAACACAGTGTTACTGGGGTGGGGAAAATTTCTTTCTTCTTGCTTACCGTCACTGGAAGGGTCCCCTCGAGTCTGAATCATTGTGTTCCTTCTTTTTTCACCTTGTCACACACATTAGATTTGTTTTCAAATCTACCTTTGTATAGTTGTTCATGTGGTGTAGCTCAGTCCTGTCATCTGTTGATTCAAATTTGTTGATGCAACGGATCTCCCTTCTAATGCAAACATGGCATTGTCATGTGGGAATGATATTGCATACAGGTATGAATTTGAGATTGTAGTTTAAAAATGGCTAATTGTGCTGCCCTAATTCAGAATGGATTCATAGGATCTGTATATCCTGCAGCTAAATTCTAGATCACTCTTTTGAAAACTGCTGAAAACTGATTTTAAGATAATCAATGGCTAAACAACTGGCCTGAACAAACTTAAAGGGCCTTATTTTTTGACGCCAAGCAGGTAATGACCTTTACAGACGTGCTACGCATGTGGCGTGAATTAGAAGCCTTGTACTCGGGGAACCTGCTCGTGCTGCCGTTTTGTTTTGCTGGGCATGAGCCGGCGTCGGACCTGAGAGACGCCTCTCCCTTTGTCAGAGGGAGCCAGAAGGAATTCCCTTCACCTAAGGCTTCACTGAAATCATGACGCTAGAAGCATGAAACTTTTAAAACTGAAACAACAAAACAATGAGTAAATAGGTATTTATTTAAACAGAGGTTAGTCATCAGTTCTGTTAACCCTTTTGTGTGTTTGGTTGGCACACAGAGACCTATAGCCACCACCCCCCACCCCGCATGTAAACCCCCTCCCGGCATCTCCCACAGTCCAGTTTCATGAACTGATGTCCCACAGTGTGTGACTGTGTGTCCCCTGTGATGGACAAGCGGACAGGCTCCCCAACCAGGGTGTTTCCCCGCCATCTTACCTCAGTTTCCTGAGCAAATGTCCAAACTTACTGCCACCCAATGCTGGACAAATGGCGACAGAGGATGGATGGATGGTTTGTGTTATAGAATTGCTACAAGTCAAGATGAGAAATGGTTAATAACAGAAGAGCCAATTCATACTGAGTCAGTAGGTGTGTCATGTGATGATTGTGATGTATGGATATTAGCAGCTGGATGTCTCAGATCCTGAAGGCTATCACACCTTAACCTCAATTACGTGTTTTTGTTCAGCTTTCTTCCATGTACCCAGCATGCATTTTAATTTAGAATTAAACTAGAACAATAAATTAAATTGACTTAAATCTCTCAAGTCTCATGATGCATTCTTTCTGGGCTGAAGGAACGCGTCATTTTCCTTAAGCTTGCGCCGCATGTCAGTTTCTGTGACATATGATATCAGTGCCGGACCAGGGAGAGTGACATGTTGAGAGAAGAGAGAAAGCGAAGGGGTGGAGGCAGTCAGGGCTGAGATGAAAGAGGGAAGACAGAAACGAAAGGGGGAGACTCTGCCGCTCACTCACCTCCATCGTCGTGCGCCGATTCGAGTCGGGATGGATGCCTGCCAGGGATGGTGTTATAGCTACCTTTGTGGAGGGTATAGCTCATCTCGCTTTCATGCTGGGTCAGAATACGGAGGAGTAAAGTAACGGGAGACCATTTAGGTCCCACCTCCGGATATGACAAACAGGGCATGAGGCAGGCTGAGCAGTTAATCAAAAATGAACTTTGAAGATACCACATCAAAGTTTACGTTGACAAGGAACGTTCCGGTTCGCCTCCGGAGCCTCTCAGGGTCCATCGCTTTAGGCGCAGATGTCCGGGTTTCCGAAGGGGTCATGGTGCCGTTTACCGGGGCGGCTCCCGTGCGTGACGTCCTCCCCCTACTGCTGCCTCCGCCGCATAAGCGTGGATCTGCCTTGAGGGGAGAGTAGGGGGGAGGAAAGTAGAGAAACATCTGTGAGGATTAGGTTGCGCCCCGACAGCTGCAGAATGAGCTACATTATCCACGTGGATACGTGCCTCACTCACAACAGCGGAGTGACGGGTTTATGTGCACGTTGCTTTAGTTGACTGAGCTCTCTGCGGGATCAAGGGTTAGGTTAGGTTTCTCAGGAGGCAATAGGTGGTGTAACTGAGGTGGTGGACTGCTTCTTAATGGTGGACAGAACTTTCTGCAAGATAAATTCAGCTGTGGCCTTAATACTTGTATCTGTCCTGCTCACTTACCATCTAACACTCCTGCCTTCCTGGGCTGACTTAGCTAACATCTGCAGTGATGCTATCGGCTTCTCACTGTCTGAACACGCGTAATGTTAACATAAGAAATGCATGAATTACATTACAGAAAACGTCTGATTTTATGCTTGCACAAGCATTTAACAGCAGTCAGTAGAATACTGTTGTAAGGCAGGGGATGGTTTATCTTTTTCCAAGTTTGGATTCGGCATAACAGTGAGTAAAAACTCAATAATTCAATACAGCTGCTCAATATACAGACATGTCTTGGCTACCACTGAGACTTAACCACTTTGTCCGTAAAAGGTAAATAAGACATGTACCAAGATAGAATCATTAAAAGGAAATAAACATCACTGGAATGACCCTGTGAACCAGCCGTCTCTGACTGAATTTGCTGTATATATGACTAGTGAGGGAGAAGATCCAGGCTTAGGTAATATATCTGTTATTTTTCAACTGAAGAACAACTCCCCTTAGGACTGAGGAACAACTCCCCTTAGGACTGAAGAACAACTCCCCTTAGGGCTGAAGAACACTCCCCTTAGGGCTGAAGGATACCCCCCTTAGGACTGAAGAACACTCCCCTTAGGGCTGAAGGATACCCCCCTTAGGACTGAAGAACACTCCCCTTAGGACCGAAGGAACCCTCCTTAGGGCTGCATTCTGAGCAGCATGTGGCTCAGTGAGCTAAACCTCTGTGCCTGTGTTCAGAAGCTCATCAGTTTAAGTCCAGCACATCTGTGGGTCCTTGAGCAAGGCCCTTAACCCCCAGCTCCCTGGGTGCTTCTTTGGGTGGATGCAATTTGTGGCCAGCTTACTCTCACCTCCAGAGAGCAAGTTGGGGGAGGCATAAAGAGAATTTCCCCATAGGGATCAATAAAGTATCAATTATTATTATCACTCTCATAGGGCTAAAGGATACTCCCCTTAGGACTGAAGGATACTCCTCTTAGGGCTAAAGGATACTCCCCTTAGGACTGAAGGATACTCCTCTTAGAGCTAAAGGATACTGCCCTTAGGGCTGAAGAACACTCCCCATGGGGATAAAGGATACTGTCGTTACAGCTGAAGAATATTCCCCTTAGAGCTAAAGAACACACAATTACTAATTAACTTAGCACCCCGAAAAAATGATGGCTTGCTGTGTATTGCAGACCGCAGAGTCCTATATTCCCCATCTTTAATTGCTGTACTGATTTAGCTCACAAGATGCTTCTGAGCACTGTGATGCCGGTTACTCGCACAGCCCAGTCCGCTTACGCTGAGATTAGACACTGCTCCTCCAGACCTAAGGTGTGTAGTTCCCTCACAAGTGGCAGCATCCCAAAAACGCCTCATAAGAGCATAAACAACTCTCTGTCCAAACACATCCTTCCCCCCTGGCAAAGATTCTCCTGACGCAAGGCCTCAGTCGGGGCCAGACTCCACACGGTGGCCTGCAGCTGTGAGGGAGCCCTAGAAAGGCCTCCTCTGTGCTCTAAGGTTTAAAATAGACGGCATCATGATGTAGGAAAGGGCCTGTGGCCGTCTTCATTTTCATACGAATGTTCAGCTTCAGTGACTATGAAGCTTTTGACTTCATCTAAAGTCCATCACTGGCACACCTCTGACATGATGCCTCACGTCATGTAATCCAATATGTTCACCTATGACAAAAGCTTGGCATCTCTTGAGTTTTTTTTTCCATGTTTGAATGTGCTGCTTAAATACGACTCATTAAAAACGATATATTTAATGAAGAAAACTGTATTACATCCGGCTTCTATAGGCAAGCAAGACACCCTTGGGTTAAAGCACGTTGTCTCAAGGTACTACACCTATGAGGTTTTCCAGTCCACATAAACAGACCCCTATTAAACGCTGGTTACATTTCCTATATTGACTGAAGCAGGCGCTGGTACCATTGTCACATCACGTCATGATCTTCAGGGTCTCTCTCAGCTCCCAGTAATGCCAGCCTAACACTGCGTTAGGCTCACATCAAGGAACTCACCGTGTTTAAGCACCATATGAGTGAAATAGCACCTCCAAGTATAAAATTACTGCATTCTTGATATTAAAAATATCAGAGAGAGTACCTGTGGTAAGTTTATTTTCAAACACTTCAGATTCACTGTAGGAGTAGATTTACTGAGCATGACCACTGCAGCCCAGCTTGGTTTAGTTGAACAATGAAACAGCTGTTTACCCTGGGAGCATAAATCACATTTCATTACCATTCCGGTATCACAGACTCACGTGAACCGTAACAATGGAGAACGTCCCTGTTTTACCTTCACAGAAAGCTGTGATTGAACCTTAATCTTTATCTTAAAGGTAGAACCCTCAAAACTGCAGTGGCAGGAAATGGTGGATCCAGTTACCGTGTCCAGTTACGCCGCGCATGGCACACGCTCCGGCACTTGGCGCTGCCCTCGGGGCACAGCCCGTCCCATCAACCTGACCTGGTAAAAAAAAGCACTGGCAGGTTTCAGGCTCCAAACCTCAGACAGAATATTAACCATTTTGCCATCAGGACTGAACCATTAACATGCACCAGGTGTAAGGTACTTAATTACAGCTGTTTAAAGTACTCACAAAATAAATAATGATTACCAATAATAATGGGTTAAAAAGTATTCCTCACTTAACTGCCTGACTACTTTGTGTTCAACTACTCACTAACATAACCATAACTGTTAATTTAACAATTTTACTGGTTAGGTTTACTAAAGGTAACAACATAAAATAGATTCCACATGTTTGTTTGTCTGTCGGATCCATACTGATGGGAAGTGACCCATTGTGCGGGTTCCAATGATATCCGTGATGTTACCGGAGAGCAGAGGGATGGGCCGGGCCGGATACATGCATCACCACTGTCTCATCTGCCCGCAGAACCCAGCTGACTAATGCTGACTGTCTTCTGTCCTGGCCTGACACCTCTGTGACAATCCGATGAGCCCTTTGGGGTTAATAGGGGTAAGAGAGAAAGGTGTCCTGTTTCCACCCCGGGAAGGTGAGGCATGAGGTAACCTGACATCACACAGGGGAAGAGACTCTACCTGGAGTGAGTCAGCATCCACTCAGTGCAGCACAGCTGCCTTCAAAGCGCAGGACAGGCAGCCTGCAGTTACTGTGCCTGTCACACCCCATGGGGGCTGCACCCCCCACCAGCCCCAGCCTCCACAGCCCGTCACGGACCCCAGGGAGATGATCTTAAAAGGGGATTGCCTTTAAAAAACGCCATTATGCCCTTTCTTGAGGTTCCTGAATCCCTCACAGAAACAGGATCCTGTTAAAAGACAGGGCTCCATCTTTGCTTCTTTACAAAGGCTGTCCTCGGGACCACGGACACTTTCAGGAAGTCACGCACCGCAGAAACAGTGCGACCCCCCTGTGGCAAACCCCAGGGTCATGGTGGAGCAGCAGTGGCCGGCCCGTACCGGGGATACTGTATCCCATTGTTCATATTCATCATCTATATCCCTCCGGCTAAGAAAACAGTAGGAGGCTAAGCAGGTGGCATAGAGTGTGGAACATCATCATCCTTCACCTGCAAGTACAAGGGGCAGATGAGGGATCACATTAGATAATGATCTCTGATGTCCAGTTTAATTTAAAGTATGCGGTAATGTATAACATTCAAACCATAAAACCATAATACTCTGACCCCCCCTCACTTCATGGGTACTGCCAGAATTAATAAACGACGTGATTTAAAACCTTGTTCCCCATTTCACTGGGCCAGAGTTTCAACTCATTTCTGGGCAGTGAGTTACGATAAAGGCGATGGTGTAAAATAAGGGCCGTCTTGTTTGCCCTGGAGGTGTCAGAGACCACGAGAGCGGCGGGGCGGATGTATTCCGTCACTCTGGCCCTGCAAGCCGGGTTGCTCTGTGGGGTGACTGCACACCAGCTGCGCTAGCAGGCCTTCGACCCCTCACAAAGTTGGGGGGGGGGGGGGTGGAATTTGATCTAAAGCACCACTGGTTAAGTGCCCGTGAAGTGCTCCTAACATACCTGATGTTTATTAATACACCCCCCAATGTGACAGCCGCAGAGGATTATGGGCCGTCGCATGATCTTTCGGCCACATCGCCCCCTGTGGCCGAGCAGCATCATGACACTCTAGGGACTGCTTTCTCCAAACCAGGACGCCCGACCAAGCTTTGATGGCGAGAAAGTCCGTCCCCCGACCCTGTGGAAGCATGAGCCCCTGAATCTCACGTCTTGACAAGGTTGGGGCTTAAGTGATTGCTTTTAAATGCCTATAAACTGTCACCACAAATTATGAAAGATGCCCAATAGCGAAAGGTGTTTCCACAAGCCTCTAGCAATTCCTGAAAGGATTTACTAAGCACTTTGTAATGGTGCTGGCAACCAGCTGACAAAATACTGCTTTCATTACTTTTTTTAAATAGTTGCGAAAATTATTTTAACACTCCCATGCATTCGTGCAGCAAACCATACTATGGACAACAAAACCATTAAACTTCTGACACAAGGTCAACATATGTGAACTGTTAATTGAAACATCGTGTAACTGATACACAATATGGTCAAAATTACGTAAATGCCCCAGTTAATTTATTTTAATTAGGAATTGCCTAATTAAGAAACACCCATTGCGGACGCAGACACAGGTATAAAATTAATCACACAGGCATGAAATCTCCAGCATATACCATTAGCAGCAAAATGGGTGGTTTACCCGCTTCTTCGAATAAGTCAGTTTGCCAAATTTCTGCCCAGCTAGAACTGCCCAGATCAGCAGCAAGTGAAGTAATTATGCAGTAGAAACGTCTAGGAGCAAGTTCAATTGTAAAGTCTTATGCCACACAAGCTCACAGAAAGGGACCTGGTAGCCCAACATCAACACCCAACCTGAATGGCAGCAAATCCCACCAGCAGTGTTCCAGCATCTGATGAAAAGCCATCCCTGAAGTGCAGAGGCTATTATAGCAAATAAGGGCAAACCAACTTCTATACTCATACCCTTGGTTCCAGAATGAGATCTTGGATAAGCTGGTTTTGGCCGTAGAGTGTAGAATGGGATTTCATTGGCTAGTCAAGCTTATCAATCAATCTTATGGTTGCCAAATAGATGACATAGGAAACAATAATAATAATAATAATAATTAAATAAACCGAACCAAAAACAATAATATTAAGAAAAATGCAACAAGTGAGAACAATGGAACACAGTCAAATTGGGATGAGAGAATGTTCTAGATCCTGCACTTTGGTGAATCCATGTACACAGGACTTAATGACAGGGAGAGAGACACTTAAAGATAAGGATGAAGACTAAAAGCTTGTCCCTCCAAGGAGAAGGAAAGAAGAGACTACATTATGTCCTTATTACACAACTGAATGCTCTTGTCTGACCGACAGCTGGCATAGAACGTTCTGGAGATGAGACTGGCCCTCCTCTGACAGGCCGTCTGCTCTGTGAGAAAGGTCACTGCAGTTTCATTTCATGGTGTACAAATGCATTCTGCCGAACATGCTGAAAATAGAATTCTTTATTTCAGAAAGTGAAGTACTGAGACAGCAGTCAAGAGAAAGATAAAATTATTATCATGATGAAACTTCAGGGTGTCTAAAAAAAAATATCAGCTGCGAGGTCACGAAAGCCTCCACAGAGGATGCCTCCGAGTTAATGAGGCAGAGTAACCCACTGCTTCTACCTGTGTGGACTGGAATTGTACCTTTCTGGGAAAGAGAGCAACGGCAATCTCAGTAAATCCAAAGACCTTAAACAGGGGTTTAGCATGAACCAGCCTCTTTTTGTTAAATAGGCTTCCAAAGACTCTTAGTCGTCACTCCAACGCACACGGCCTGGAATCTGGTGTGTCACCCCTCCCGTTTCTTCCCTGGGAATGGTGTGAGTAAGCCCCGGGTTCGGCCGCCACAATGGGAAACCAGAGACGCCGTATTGGGTGGCAGGGCCTGAATAGCACAGCAAACAAAGGCAGGTCAGAGAGGCGTCACCCTTGGCTAATCCACTTACAGGGCTGCTCCTCTATGTCCATGGGGTGTAAACCTGAGCACAAGTATTGTGCGATACCTGAGGACATGTACTGTGCTTTACCTGAGTACATGTACTGTGATATATCTGAGGACACGTACTGAGTGATACCTGAGGACATGTACTGTGCTTTACCTGAGGACATGTACTGTGATATATCTGAGGATATGTACTGTGCTATACCTGAGGACACGTACTGAGTGATACCTGAGGACATGTACTATTCCATACCTGAGGACATATGCTATGCCATACCTGAGGAAATGTACTATGCCATACCTGAGGACATGTGCTATGCCATACCTGAGGACATGTGCTATGCCATACCTGAGGAAATGTACTATGCCATACCTGAGGACATGTACTATGCCATACCTGAGGAAATGTACTATGCCATACCTGAGGATATGTGCTATGCCATACCTGAGGAAATGTACTATGCCATACCTGAGGACATGTGCTATGCCATACCTGAGGACATGTGCTATGCCATACCTGAGGAAATGTACTATGCCATACCTGAGGATATGTGCTATGCCATACCTGAGGACATGTGCTATGCCATACCTGAGGACATGTACTGAGTGATACCTGAGGACATGTACTATGCCATACCTGAGGAAATGTGCTATGCCATACCTGAGGACATGTGCTATGCCATACCTGAGGACATGTACTGAGTGATACCTGAGGACATGTGCTATGCCATACCTGAGGAAATGTGCTATGCCATACCTGAGGACATGTACTATGCCATACCTGAGGACATGTACTGAGTGATACCTGAGGACATGTACTATGCCATACCTGAGGACATGTGCTATGCCATACCTGAGGACATGTACTATGCCATACCTGAGGACACGTACTGAGTGATACCTGAGGACATGTACTATGCCATACCTGAGGACATGTACTATGCCATACCTGAGGACATGTGCTATGCCATACCTGAGGACATGTACTATGCCATACCTGAGGACATGTGCTATGCCATACCTGAGGACATGTACTATGCCATATCTGAGGACATGTACTATGCCATATCTGAGGACATGTGCTATGCCATACCTGAGGATATGTGCTATGCCATACCTGAGGAAATGTACTATGCCATACCTGAGGAAATGTACTATGCCATACCTGAGGACATGTACTATGCCATACCTGAGGACATGTGCTATGCCATATCTGAGGACATGTGCTATGCCATATCTGAGGACATGTGCTATGCCATATCTGAGGACACGTACTGAGTGATACCTGAGGACATGTACTATGCCATACCTGAGGACATGTACTATGCCATACCTGAGGACATGTGCTATGCCATATCTGAGGACATGTACTATGCCATATCTGAGGACATGTACTATGCCATACCTGAGGACATGTACTATGCCATATCTGAGGACATGTACTATGCCATACCTGAGGACATGTGCTATGCCATATCTGAGGACATGTACTATGCCATACCTGAGGACATGTACTATGCCATATCTGAGGACATGTGCTATGCCATACCTGAGGATATGTACTATGCCATACCTGAGGAAATGTGCTATGCCATATCTGAGGACATGTACTATGCCATACCTGAGGACATGTACTATGCCATATCTGAGGACATGTGCTATGCCATATCTGAGGACATGTACTATGCCATACCTGAGGACATGTACTATGCCATATCTGAGGACATGTACTATTCCATACCTGAGGACATGTGCTATGCCATACCTGAGGACATGTGCTATGCCATATCTGAGGACATGTGCTATGCCATATCTGAGGACATGTACTATGCCATATCTGAGGACATGTACTATGCCATACCTGAGGACATGTGCTATGCCATATCTGAGGACATGTACTATGCCATACCTGAGGACATGTACTATGCCATACCTGAGGATATGTACTATGCCATACCTGAGGAAATGTACTATGCCATACCTGAGGACATGTACTATGCCATACCTGAGGACATGTGCTATGCCATATCTGAGGACATGTGCTATGCCATATCTGAGGACATGTGCTATGCCATATCTGAGGACACGTACTGAGTGATACCTGAGGACATGTACTATGCCATACCTGAGGACATGTACTATGCCATACCTGAGGACATGTGCTATGCCATATCTGAGGACATGTACTATGCCATATCTGAGGACATGTGCTATGCCATACCTGAGGACACGTACTGAGTGATACCTAAGGACATGTACTATGCCATACCTGAGGACACGTACTGAGTGATATCTGAGGACATGTACTGAGTGATATCTGAGGACATGTACTATGCCATACCTGAGGACATGTACTATGCCATACCTGAGGACATGTGCTATGCCATATCTGAGGACATGTACTGAGTGATACCTGAGGACATGTACTATGCCATACCTGAGGACATGTGCTATGCCATACCTGAGGACATGTCACTTAGAGCAGCAGGCAGTATGGTGGCAAATCACCTATAACCTGAGCTTGGCTGGTTCCTCAGGGAAGGCATTTTTTTCAGGAAATATCCACTTTGATATATGGGGACATTAGTCTCCTCTAACATTTACTATGAACACCTACCAGGACCAACTTACCTGTGAATGTTTATATGCGTGATATATTTACACATCGGATTCTGACCTTGTAACATCATTTTTCATGAAACTGTAAACTCGGTTGTGCTAATTGGGTGTTTAAGTTAAATTAGAGGTATGCTACTGGGTGTAAAACTGTTTCTCATGAGTGCTGGTCTGTGATGGCTAAACGCTACAGCTGGCTGCAGGATGTCTGGTAGGGCCACCCATTCCGGAACATTCTGGCGTCCCCAAGGCTTCAGGGTGGCCTGTGAGAGTTGCTGAAGGGGCTGGTTGTGATGATGGTTATATTTACAGTCTCCCGACGATGTCAGTCTTTCAGCACAAACGGCTCCTTACCACCATGAAGGTCAGAGGGCTACAAGACGGTGCTGAGTCCCCTTGCTCTCTGTCATGCTGACCAGGGCATGTGGTTGGCGCTGAATGAAAAAATTCCAGGAAAAAAAGAGTGAACTCACCATTAAAGTATTAAAGTAAGAGAAAACAAAAGGGTACAGAATGTATTGATTGTCTTTCATCCATCTGCTTGCCGAATGCAGAGTCTACAGCCCGAGGAACGTGGGCAGGAACACGAAGGACAGCGTGCTGATCTCTCTTTCAGCTCAAGTATAAATGATCCATAGACATTATTCTTCTGAAACTGTATTTATTTTCTCCTCTTTAGTATTTTTTGTGCCTCTGAGGATGCAAGTAGACACACTACACACTGCACAGTGTATTTAGTACTAACTCGATCTCTAAGGAAGGATTTGGAGCTCTGAACATTAAGCTATGGCAGCCTGTGATGGTGCAAAATGGGCAAGATCAGACATACCAGCTGAGGGCGACAGAGCGAGAACATTCTGGATGTTAGCCTTTAAACGTGGCCATGTGGCTACCAGCTGATTATTACAGTTTATGCCCTTCCCAACGCTTCAGTTTCTGACACGTTCTGTAAATCTTTAACAGCCAGATATTTAATTTAGGTGGCATGGCGGTTTAGAAGCTTTGAGGACTCACCAGTAGAGTTACAGGTACTTTTCAAACTGTTCCCAGTTTTATTTTATGTACCATCTATATTGTCTGGAAGCACAGCATGAATTTCTTTATAAGGGGACCCAAGACTTCATTTCTGCATGAAATATTTTGAAAATGAATCTCATCTGCTTGTTGATGTATCTGTCCACTTATTCTGGGGGCAGGCAGCCTTTCCAGCTATATCAACTGCAAGCCTCCGAATCTAAATACAGCAAAGTCATTATGGTGAGAAAGCCACTCGTGAATCGGTGGAGGTCCTTACAAGCAATCGGCTGTGCAGTTATAGCATAGATTTAGCTGGGCAATTACATGCTGAGTATCTGTCACTTATATATCTGATGCAGAGAAGACCAATAATTTGCATCATATTGACATCCCACCAAGGGTGTCTATTGTGCCCTGTCCCTCCTGAGACTGGCTCTGTGTCACCACAACGTCACATTGAATAAAAGGTTATTGAAGATGGATGGATGAATGGATGGAATATTACAAGAAAAATAAACTTTTAATCCTTGTCTCTTGAGTGCCTGCCCATAATTGTTTAGGTAAGCAGGTAGATCATGTTAAATGCTGATAAATGTACAGAGAAAACCACAGCCTTCCGCAAAAGCTGGATTTCCTCACAGTGTGATTATAGGTCTTACGGTAGTAATCATCCGCATCATTTCCATTTGTTTGTGCAAAGGGTTGATTTGGCATTTTTGATTAGACGAGCTGTATCATTTACAACAACACATTAACCAAAACATTTACTAATACAAACACACCCTCCCATAGTATCTTAGCCTCAAAACTACTGTAATGAAACATTATCAAAACTATGAAAAACTCCCCAAATATTTGTAATTCATGTCTCTACATGTCCCAGAAACCACTTCAAGGGGAACAATAAGTAAATAATTCTATTGTGTCACAGTGCTAGGTCATTTTTACCCTGTAACAGGAAGTGGATTTTCACCTCATTCGCAGTCAGCGTTGTTTTACTGCAAAGAGTAGAGAATGGCCACATCACAGCCAAGCAAACGCCAAGCAGACACCATGCAGACACCAAGGAGATGCCATACAGACGCCAAGCAGACGCCAAAAAGACACCAAGCAGACGCCAAAAAGACGCCAAGCAGACACCATGCAGACATCAAGGAGATGCCATACAGACGCCAAGCAGACGCCAAAAAGACGCCAAAAAGACGCCAAGCAGACACCATGCAGACACCAAGGAGATGCCATACAGACGCCAAGCAGACGCCAAAAAGACACCAAGCAGACGCCAAAAAGACACCAAGCAGACACCATGCAGACGCCAAGCAGACACCATGCAGACACCAAGGAGATGCCATACAGACGCCAAGCAGACGCCAAAAAGACGCCAAGCAGACACCATGCAGACACCAAGGAGATGCCATACAGACGCCAAGCAGACGCCAAAAAGACGCCAAGCAGACACCATGCAGACATCAAGGAGATGCCATACAGATGCCAAGCAGACGCCAAAAAGACGCCAAGCAGACACCATGCAGACACCAAGGAGATGCCATACAGACGCCAAGCAGACGCCAAAAAGACACCAAGCAGACACCATGCAGACTCCAAGCAGACATTGGGTTGATACGTTTGGCTTTTAGGACTTATCCCCATGTTTATTTCCTTCTTCCTGGATTGTGGATGGATGTGAAAATGTCATTCATTTCTGTGATTGTTCTGTTTTTATATTTATACATAAACCAAAAATGTCTTCTGATTATCCAGTAAAAAATTACCCACAGTATGTCTTAAAAATATTGATATTTGTGCACTGAAAAACTAGTATGAAGACTTCAGCAATGTTGATCCTGTTCTTCTTCAAGCATTTCAGTTTAATTATATGATTAACCTTAAGCTTTAAAAGCACTGTGCTGATGACACAGACTCCTAGATCCAGAGGCAATTTACCTGAGACTAAGGAACCTCTGTCCATGTATCGTACATCTGTCAGCCTCAGAACAGTACCACAGATTTCTCCATTGTTGTGTATGCATCATAATTATTCACGTGACCTGAATATTTAGAGGCCAAAAATAATATACATTTGTCCTAGGAGACAGCTCCGTGGAATAATCTCTAAACATTTCAAAAATACAAGGAGCTCAAGCTGGTCAGCTGCTCAGCGCTGATATGCGACTGTCCATCCCATGGTCCCTTGGAGATCGCATTTCCACCAGATCACCATGGCAACAGCTTATCAATGCCACTCTTTACATTTTAGACATCCAGCGCGAGTGGAGGCAGGAATGTATGATATACTGTAGTACTGGACTATATGAAATAATCAGATACAGTACATTAGCATCAGCGTGTATCTAAATGATTCTGTGGTCCGGCTTCTGCTTCATGAAATGATATTCCCACTTTGTATCACAGAACAACAGGGAACGGCACACTGTAACTAAGTATTTAGATTTCATGATGTGAAGTAGGATTATGACAAAATACCTTGTTTTGCTTTAACACTCTTATTTTGCATTTTATGTATTTTTGGATAGGAGGTGTAGATGAAACAGGTGTAGATGTAGAATGATAAGGAAGCTCGTTCCTCAATGGCTCTGTCAGTAAGCTACCTACTGTACTGCTGTAGCATAAGCTGAATGGTAAATGGCTGAGCCTTTCACCAGTGACTGATAGCAAATGCACTGCTTAGTCCATTCAGAAATAAGAGTATTACCCTCTCCAGTGGGTGGCATTGCAGCTCAAACGGCAACATTGTGGCCTTGCACTACCAGGGTTATTGACTTGATGCTCCTGCTTACTCTCCCTGCGTCCATGTGAATTTATACCCACTGACTATTGGTCTATGGGTTACTTATCCTGCCCATGTGCGTGTGCCCTGTGATTTGCTGGTCTTCTCCTCTGGGTGTACCCTGCCTCCTGTGATTGGCTGGCCTTCTCCTCTAGGTGTACCCTGCCTCCTGTGATTGGCTGGCCTTCTCCTCTGGCTGTACCCTGCCTCCTGTGATTGCCTGGCTGTCTTCTCCGGCTGTCTCCAGCCTCACTGTGTCCATAAATCAGATAAATGTTTATGGAAAATGGATGACGTCAGCCATCCAGCTCAAACAAACCAGTTAGCTGCAACATTATGAATAAAACATGAATAAGGCTCCATATTTTTGTAGTCATCCTGTTATAACCCAAATATTTTATTGCAGATCAACAAGCCCAAGCCCCCATCTGCTGGTCTTTGTTACACCATGTGTCCTCAAGGACAAGGAGCACATTTACAGCTGTTGCGCCCCCCCTCCCCCCGGAATGACTGATGTGTATCTACCAGCCGGGGGCATATTCCACAAGAGCCTGAATTATAGTACCTTGTATCAAAGAGCCCCTGGATTGCCGTCTCCACACGGCCTTTGATAAAGCAGCAGGTGCGAGATTAGGCCCCCAAGGAGTGGGAAACACGTGGGCCGAAATCCGACACGGGTGACGCACCGAAACTGAGCTGTGAGCCTCACAGCAGGGGTCGACGCGCTCCTATCAGGTGCAGAGAGACCCTTAGCAGTAGCCAGGAGGGCCCAGAGCATGCCTGCCATTACACATCCCAGACACAAGAGCTAAAAATGGAGGCATGAGGCTCAGCATCTGAGTGTGTGCTGGGGAGGCATGAGGCTCAGCATCTGAGTGTGTGCTGGGGAGGCATGAGGCTCAGCATCTGAGTGTGTGCTGGGGAGGCATGAGGCTCAGCATCTGAGTGTGTGCTGGGGAGGCATGAGGCTCAGCATCTAAGTGTGTGCTGGGGAGGCATGAGGCTCAGCATCTGAGTGTGTGCTGGGGAGGCATGAGACTCAGCATCTGAGTGTGTGCTGGGGAGGCATGAGACTCAGCATCTGAGTGTGTGCTGGGGAGGCATGAGGCTCAGCATCTGTGTGTGCTGGGGAGGCATGAGGCTCACCATCTGAGTGTGTGCTGGGGAGGCATGAGGCTCAGCATCTGAGTGTGTGCTGGGGAGGCATGAGACTCAGCATCTGAGTGTGTGCTGGGGAGGCATGAGGCTCAGCATCTGAGTGTGTGCTGGGGAGGCATGAGGCTCAGCATCTGAGTGTGTGCTGGGGAGGCATGAGGCTCAGCATCTGAACGAACAAAGCTCTGGCTCGCATGGCACTGAACGGCCCCCACAGAGTCCTTCGGTCTGGAAGCTTTCTGATGGGCGGCCAGCTCGAAACCAGTCCTTAATGTCAGTTCTCTAATGTCAAAGAGACCACAGAGATCATATGGAGGGAGAGCCATGGAGGACAGGACTGCCGAAGCTGACGGAGATCGCCGGCAGGCCTGTCAGGAAAGAGCACCATCGCGGGAGTCACAGGAACAGCACACATGCACTTCCTGCTCGTGCCGTTTCTCAAGCACTCAAATTAAAAATTCCAATTGCTGCAGGATGCTTAAATGAAATCACACATCCCACAAGAAAAGAGAGGACAGAAAGGCAGTAGGACTTGCTGATATGGTGGGAGTGGAGTTGGGGTGCTTCCTGAAGGACCTTGGGGAGGGTCAGCCCGGACCTGTGGTGCGCATGGGCACGGTCAGCTAGGTGGGGGCAGGACCCGCAGGAGCAGGGGTCCGCTTTGACTCCAAGGGGGTGAAGGCCTGGCTGAGCATGTGGGGGCTTCGGCTCTTATGCACATAACAGAAGGGGTCTGGATTCAGAGTGGGGGGGGAATCGAATCATCAGAGAGAGCACAGGGACTGAGATCATAGAAGGCAGGAGCGGACACATTACTGCACATGTTCTTTCCATTACTGGGAGGACTGGGACAGCTTTCAGAGGAAGCATGAGGTCATACTGCTGCCCAGATAAATCTCAGATGAGGACGTACACTGCGGAGCGCAGTCATGTGACCCGGAATGGGAGGAATCCTACATGTATGACCTGCAGGTGAGCATTCAAGTAGGGCCATTGACCATTACGTCCCGGGCAGGCGTGGAAGTGGCGTAAGCCTTGAGGTTAGCTCATGGGTCCTCAGGGGTCCTCACGGGCCTAATGTGACATGGCCACTGCCAAACCGGATTCTGGTGGGGCTTAAGTACGTCCAGGAGAATGAGGGAAGCAGCTTGCATCACCACAGATGAACTAAATGGATTCTGACTCATGAGCAGCACGAGGAGCAGCTGCCACTTGGTGTTTCGATGGCTGTACTAGAAGGAAACGCGAGCAGGACTCAGCACCAGGCAGCAGAGATACTGCTTCAGCGGCTGCCATCACGATCACTGAGCCAAAGGACTTTTGGTCTGGAATAAGACCGCGGGAAAGCGGCTCAAAACCAGCTGTTAGCATTTTGTAACATCAAAGCAGCCGCAGCGACCTTATGGTGAAAGAGTGGGCACTTCACAGAGGGCGGTAGATATCCCAGGAAGCCTGGCCTTTAGAGATCACCGTGGTCCCATCTGTTATCATAGTCAGGATGAAACCCTACCACTCCTCTTCCAAGTAGCTGGCACCTTGGCCAGTCGACAACTGAGCTTTGCTCTGAGCTTGCAGTCCCGCCAGCAGACACAACAACTGTGTGGAAGAAAGTTGAGGGGCACTGTACATGGGCTGAGCGGATGTAATCATAGACGCTGTCCTTGTACAGGCCTTATGTACGAACTACAGTTTCCAGACCCCTGGACCACCTACAGGGGCTTCCCCAGACACATCACACTGCCAACGCAAAAACGGCAGGAAAACACCCGGGCAAAGTATGTTCACCTACAGTGAACTTATCAAAACTCGGATCACTAGGTCATTCAAGTCTTAAACGTAAAAACCAAAATAACTTCATCGCAAGGCTGCAAATTGACCCAGGTTCTCTGATATACATACCCACATACCTATGTACCTACATTTATACATTATGTAGCTGCTTAATAATTTTTCTCTATAAAAAACTAGCTTGTAAACAAGGAAGCCATTTATATCAAGCCAGGGGTCTTCAGTTTCAAACACATTCATTATAAATGCCACTAACAGAGATTTAACAAGTTCAGGTGCTACTCAGGCAGGATAGCTGGAGTGAGGACAACAAGAGCAGCCTTCTGCAAGATACCTTCTGGAACTTTCCCTGCCAATATTAGTACCAAGCAGCAATGCTTTGCCAGTACTACCCACAGTGCCTATGCCATCTTGTAGCCATGTACAGACGTTGCTGCGCGGCGAGAGTAGCGGCCAGAAGTCATACTAGGTGTAATTGGCGCACAGAAAAAAAGAATCGATGTTGCGGACAGGAAATGGGAGCCCAATGAACACAATTTGGACTTACAATCCTCTTCGTTCGTATGTCTGAAAGTTCGTAAGTTGAAAGTTCATAAGTAGAGGAGCGTCTGTATTAATGCAAAAGTGAATCCCATCCAGCAATGACGATGTACAAGCACAGAGATGGGAGGAAGGAAAGGGAGTGGAGATGAGTTCAGAAGAACGATTATGGGGAGGGGGGGGACAAAGGCAGAAAAAAAACAAAAGACAGCTGTTTTTGCATCAAGGGAAGGGAAAGACAGGAAAGCAAGCCGGCGGTGGGTCTGGGAAAGGACCATGGCAGTGTGGGAATCCGGACATCAGGGCCTGGGAGCCTCTTCTGGGGGCTGGTCCCAGTCTGACAGGAACGGCCAAGTGATACAGGTGAACCCGACAAACGTGCTCGCCATCACAGAAGCCCGTGTCCACTCAGAGGAGCTTTCAGAACATCTAGTACAGGGGTCACCAACTCCGGTCCTGGAGGGCTACTATCCAGTAGGTTTTCCATCCTACCTGGCTTCCGATGAGTCGTACTAGTTCTCAGGTAAATACCAGGAGCAGGTGTGGCTCATCAGAAGCCAAGTGGGACAGAAAACCTACTGGATAGTAGCTCTCCAGGACCAGAGTTGGTGATCCCTGATCTAGTATAACATGCTCACCCTTCATTCCTGGATGGGGAGACTCAGAGAGGCCACCTTCACTGCCTGTACTTTTTCATATTATATAACCATAGTGTTACCCATATTTGTTTTTACATTTAGTGAATGTTCACAGGGAGGCTGCAATAGGTTAGGGTTAGGGTTAGGGTTAGGGTTAGGGTGTGGGTGTGGGTGTGACATCAGTCACAAGTTATAAGTCACTGGGTAACAGTTTGAACGATGGATGGATGGATCAGTCCAACTTCAGCCAGTTTCATTGTCAGGAAGACTCCGTTCCACAGCTTTCATACAGACCCACTGCTGCACTCAATACAGAAATAATTAATTGTTTGCACAATATTTTGGTAAGAAGCATTTTAATTCACACCATTTTTTGTTCACACATCATATTAGAGAAAAGGGGCCTTTTAGTTCCGTTTCTGAGTTTAATTAAATAACATTGACTCTCATCAGCACATATATTTTACATGCATCCATGGGCGTAAGAGAAAGTTTGTTACTGGGGGACACAATTTAATATTTTAAATGTAAAGGTTTGTTTTTTGGCGGAACACATGAACCCGTATTAAACATTCAGGGGAACACGCCCCCCTTCTCCGCCCTGTGCTTACAGCCCTGCACACGACCACATTAAAGTTTCCTTCAGTAAGCTAAGGTCTTGGCACCATCTACAATGACATAATCTTGAATTCAAAGTGCTCCAGCAATACCTGTCCTAACATAGCCTGATTCCAGGGCCTCCATCCCAACTCATATGGACAGCTACTCTTGTGCAATGCAGAAATCCCCATTTCAATCCCACCTTTTAAATCATATACAAAGCTAATGTTGTTTACGCAATACAACCTGCCTGTCAAATTATGACCAAGTCAATAAATTTTTTTCTTTCATGCACTGGTCGTTTAAAACATGCTTTACTATCTGATTAGATGTAACACCCCCAGCCCCTTAAAACCAGAAACAGAGCAGGGGGAGGTAACAACACCCTAACATCCTATCTATCTGCTCTTTCATTTCTAGGTGTTCATTATACCACCGGTCCCTAATTAAGTCGTTACCAGCATCCTAGTCCTGGTCACCCAAAAATGCAGCCGCATAAGAGATGCTAATCCAGCCTTCATCAACCTGCAGTGCTTTTATCACTGAACACACATGATGTTTGTTATGTGGCTATGAACAGGAGGGAAAAGGAGCTTTCTGGCGGAGCACATTCATGTTAATTACAGGACACACCGGCTTTGCAATAAGTGTGTGCCTGAGATCTCACAGCTTTGTTGACAAAGCTCGATTCCCCGCCACAAGCTGGTGCAAACTAATGCTAATTATCCTCACTTAAAAAAAAGACTAGCAAACTAGACTAACTACTCATTATAAGGGAAATAATCCCTTTTATCTGCCTCTAAGTCTCTTGCTAAATGCTTCTTGTGCAATGCAGAACTTCTAGAAAGCTCTGGGCTGGGTCGCGCGTGTGTGTGTGGTTGCGTGTGAGGTTCAGTCCTGCCTAACATCTGGTTGGATTGACCTCCATCATCACGTCCTTCCTGTGCGCTACACCCAATCTGGGGCGCCCATGTGGCTCAGAGATACACGGAGGAGAAACCTTCCTCCTCTCTGTTTACATCACCGGCATCCCTGCTGACCAGCGGCTGCTGGAAATGCGTCCGTTTCCCATCTGTTGTTTTAAACACTGCTGGGGTCGTGACCTTCATCCTAAAGAGTGCTGCTGCACCCGGGGTAAGAGGATCTACATGTTTGGGGGGAGGGGTGCAGGTCAGGGGTCTTACACTGCTGATAAAACAAATTCAGTTGAAGAAATTGCAGTGAACCTCAAAATTCAGAAAACGCAGATGGATCCCTGCTTTGAAAACCTAATAGATCCATATTTGGCCACAGCTTTTTCGTAAAGTGTAAAAGTTTATTTTCGAAGGCTAAAGGAGGTTTATTTCACTGGCGCTTGTGCTTGCAGTCCATTGCTAACGTGTTAAGAATTCTGTTACTAAGTGATGCTGGTCGTGGCTCTTAGTGTGGTTTCTGAATGTCATTAATGTTCTGTTTCATAACCTCAGGGAGAATGATTTAATAAAATGAATGGAGAGAAACCAGAAGATGAGAGAGAAGAGGAGCCCTGTGGCAGGTATCAGTCCCCTCTCTTAGGATGTGGCTTCCAAAAAGGGTTGGGGGGGGTTCAGCAGAAACTCATATAACTTCTTTTATAAAACTCGTATATTTACTGGGCAATATCTCAAAAAGAATGCAATATTTTAATTTTAATTTAAAAAAATTATCCAATGCCCGCCCCCCCAAAACCCACACAGTCCATGTATTCATTTCTTTGTGGGGACTCTCCATTCGTTTCTATGGACAGGTCAGGTCAGATTGCGGAGCATGCAGTATATTGCTGCACCCACAATACAATTAAACACCTCAGGATCCCGGTTGCCCCCCCCCCCCCCAGGCGGACATGTGGTCAAGTCCCACCCCCGGCAAAGGCCATCAATCTGCCGCAGCCCAGTGTTACGTGGGCGTCGCCTTGGTCTGGTCCAGCCGCTCGGGTTCTCAGCAATGAGGATCCTGTGAGCCGGATCACCATCAGGGAAATGCGCCACATGGCCGTAGTGCCGTAACTGACGCTCCCTCACGATGCAGGTAATGCGTCCCACCCAGGAATCTTCTAGCAACCTCTTATTCGACACAAAGTCAAACTAGCGGTACCCAAGGATTCCCCCGAGACACATTTCCGAAGGAACACATCAGCAACGGACTGCAAGCACAAGTGCCAGTGAAATAAACCTCCTTTAGCCTTCAAAAATAATGAATAAACTATGAACAAATTCATAAAAATCAGCATAAAGCAGCAACCCACACACAAAAACATAAGACCCAGATTCTGCACCACAAAGCAACCAGAGAGCATAGGGGTGGTAGCTCAGCGGGATATTTCCCTTTGTCCTGAAGGTTGTGGTTTCAAATCCCATAGCTAGCTGAGTAATCATGTGACCACTGGGCCCTTGAGCAAGGCCCATAACCCCAACTGCTACAGGGGCTGCGATGCCAGCTAATCCTGCTCTCTGATCCTAAGACTCGCTCCTACCTGTATGTCTGTCTGTGTCTCATGCAGAGCAAGATGGGATGTGTGTGAACGACTCATTTACCCACAGAGATAGATAAAGCAGCACTGCTCTATAACAGCAGCAATGTAAAAAATACAGAAGAAATTCAGTCGGGCAGAACCTGAAGGACCTGAACAGGACCGGGACAGAGAAGCGCATGCCAAGAAAACCAGGATGAACTTACTATGGCGGTAAATTGCATGTCAACAGTTGAAAGAAATTCTGTCTGAAGTGAAGAAAAAAGTGGACTGATTTAGAACTGGATGCAAAGAGAATTACAGGCTTTAGGTAAAAAGCATCAGGCAGCAGTGGAGTGGGCCGTACATTCTGCCCCTTAGATGAAAGGATTGCTCGCATTTTCAAAGACACCTCACTCCCCCCTCTTATCCCGCATAGTGACGAAGAGCGTCCCTCAAATACAGATAGATTGTTAATGCCTCCAAACATTTCCATAAAAAATCTGCAAGGCTCTTCCGTACGGTGAAACTGTAAAGTTTTACTGGATGCAGGGACTTTGTCTGTATCTCCTGCCGCCCGGCCTGTCTACTGCAGAGGAAATGCAGATGGTGAACTGGAGACCAACATGGTAGCTGAGAAATCTCCAAAGAAGCAGGAACATATTCGCGGGCCACCAGGGGGGCTGCAGCGATGTGACTGGAAAGAAGGACTTAGTTTAAGACACAAGAAAGTTTCCTATATGAGGTTTATCACCTTTGTTAGAAGGCTGGTGCAGACTCCTATCTTTTCTTTGGACATGTCAAATCGATTGCAAACACATTTTAATTAGAAGCCTAATTAGGAAAGGTTGTGTCTCTGGTATTGGTTAAGTTCAGATGGTAGAGGCCTGTTGTGCAGTACAGAGTAGGCATCAGCAGAGCCGTTTCACAAACAGGGCACTTTGTTCCAGCGAACGTGCGCCTTGTGACTGGGGGTCAGTTCACTGCGGGTCAGTAGATCCCACGTCTGTGGATCTATCAGTAGGTTCACCAGAGAATGAAACTCCCATAAGAGATAAAGCATTTGACTCCCCAGACAGCCACCCATCAATCACCGTTATGTACGACAGGCGTACACCACCATCCAAAGGACAGTGACTTTCAGCATCTGGCTGGTAGCTTAATATATATAATGTGAAAATATGTTCAGTCCTCCAGTGCTTGGTAGACCTCCAGTATCGTACAAATGGTGGTTTCGACTTGCCACATAATGAGACACAATGTACTGTAGCACCACCTGAATAATGCTACTTGTGTCACCTGGCTGTACATGACTGAGGGAGGTCTGGGAATTCCCGCGTCTATCTTTGATGTGCCATGGGAAGTTCCCTGTAACCAAGACCCCAGAGCTGGCAGCCTTTGTGAATGAACTGGGTGGGCAGGATCCTGTTCGCAGGCTGCCTCCCAGAGGGGGTCACGGGGTTAAATCACTCTTCACAAATGGGTCAGTACAATCTGGCAACCCAAGTTCCATTATTTCTGCACAGTATCTACTATCCATTGTGAGTAATCATGTACTTCATAATGAAGCGTTATCTAAACAAATCATTAAGGTTAATAGATGACATCTGCTAACCGCATTACAAATCCAATTACTTGGAAGATTAACTAAATGATAACACGGAAATGAGTAATTATGCTGCTTAAAATCATAACTTGGCATTAACATTTATTTAACATGACCTGTGTTTTATGTAACTTACTATGGACCCATCCATCTTCTGAACCAGGTCTCTGGTACCAGGCTGCACTAATTCTGGAGCTTATCCCAGGAACCATAAGGCAGCAGACACTCTGGACGAGATTCCAGGCTAACGCTGGGCTCACATTATTGGCAATTTATATGCCTGACTGCATATTTTTGTACCGCAGGAGGAAATATGCATGCAAACTCAACACAGAGTTAGAACTGAACCCCACAGTCTTGGAGGTACGAGGCCGCATCGGTATCTCACTGAGCTTCCGGGCTACAGAGGACCTGATTTGATATTCTGTAGCATCAAGCCATGAACCCGGAGAACAAAATCCTCTGAAATGGATTAGTTGTGTGCTACTTTTTAATTTCCATTCATTAATGAGGTAGATAATATTCAGGCTGCATAAGAATGACATCCTGGAGGGTCTCATAACAAACGGCAGTTCTGGGGGGATCTTCCACCGTCACATCAGGGATTTATTTCACAGGAGATCAGGCCCTTCCGCTGATAGCGTACAGGAAATACAGGCCGCACTCCAAACAAAACAAATTCCCAGGAAGCCTTGATAGTGAGTCCTTTACACATGAGCCGTATCCCAGATCGTATGCCGTTCTTTGTTTTTCTTAAGCGTGTAATGCATATCCAGGCATGGATGCTGTGCTAAATTTGCCTAAACATGCACTGTGATGGACATCATGCAGACAGACCAGCCCCATCCTGCTCACTGAGGGGTGGAGCGGGACTGATTCTCAGCCCTGGAGTTTAATGCCCATGACCAGCCCATTTTGTCTTTATTCTGGGGGAACTCTGCGTTTGTGTGTGTATTTGTGGATTTCTCTGTGCAGCGCAATCATGGTCTGTGTGTGTGTGTGTGTGTGTGTGTGTGTGTGTGGCTGACATCAGATCAAGCCCGATTGGCTACTGCTGAGAATTCACGGGGATGTTACTTTGACATGTCCCACCTACCTAAATATTGTTGCAGACACCCCTTCATGTCCATGGTATTTCCCGATGGCAGTGGCCTCTTTCATCAGAATAATACCCTTGCCTCACTGCAAAAATTGTTCAGGAATGGCGTCCAAATTCCCTAGATATCATTCCAATCGAGCATCTGTGGGATGTGCTGGACAAACAAGTCCGATCCATGGAGGATCCACCTTAGAATTTCAGGACTTAAAGAATCTCCTGCTAATGTCTTGGTGCCAGTTACCACAGGAGACCTTCAGAGGTCTTGTGGAGCTCATGCCTCAGTGGGTCAGAGCTGCTCTGCGGCCATGAGATGGCCCTACACAACATTAGGCAGGTGGTGTTAGGGTTATGGGTCATCATGTTTGGCTCACATATGATGTTTGTTTTATAAATGAGAAGCATTTAGTATATAAACAAATGCCTGATTTATACTGTTATAAGAACATTCTACTTGACAGATGAATAAGCAGCTTGTCCTGAGTCTCAGTCCATCTCTTTTACTCTGTTATTCCACTGGCATATATAGATGAATCGGACTGCAACCTGAATTACTGATATTAGCATTGACATCAGATCAAGTGCCTGGTCAACTGGACCTTGAGCATTTTGCCTTCACAGCTGAGCTGCATTAACCACAGGAATTTGCCTGGTATAGTTATGTTTGATCATACTTTGATGGGTAAATGGGAGTAGTTATAAAAATTACCAGAGCATGTAAAAATGCATGTAAAGTATAATGCACATAAACGGTACTGTACCACTTAAAGGCTGAAAGACATTTTTTCAGTGGGTATTTGTGCAAAAATATATGAAGGTCCATTAGCTAAATTCATTCACTATGCGAAATGTATAGTCAGGTATAAAATTAGGAGAGTAACAACCAATGAAAAGTTCTAATAATGAGAGCAGAATATGGGAGGTCCTTAAGGTGAGCATGACAGTCTGTTTAGACTTTACACATACAGGTTACTGCTTTACATCTTTCTATCTATTTTCAATACCTCTGTTTCCATTAAAGGGTCACACTGAGGCTTGATCCTACACAGGAAGCACAGGGCACAGGTTGCTCTGAGAGCCACGCGCCCTGAGAGAGTCAGTGCGTGTCAGGAAGAGTCTGTACAGGGTTATGCAATTGTGAGAGTTTTTAAGATTCTTCAGTCCACTACAAGATAAATAGTCCACAGCTGAAAGGAAATTAAAACCATGTCCACTCCACCTACATGTGAATATCTTTTGAAATGATCGAAGAGAGTGAGAATGGGAGAAGTTATACAGGACGTCCAAAAGAACAGAACAACAGAAGAATGTTCCCTGGAGTCTAAAATCGATCTAGCCACACCCAAAGACTCAATGTCTGGCAAAACATTTGTATCCCAAATGACCAACGTGGCGGTGGGAGTGTCACAGTTCGTTGCTTATGGAACAGAATGACATCATTGAGAAAACCATGGATTAAATGTTCTGGAGACAAACATCAAGCAATGTGTCTGTGAGTTAAAGCTGTTGGAAAAAACGGGGCCTGCAGCATCTACCAATTAAACGTCAAGAAAGACGAACTGTCAGTGTCGGGACAACGTCAACCTGATAGAGATCTGCTCGTCCAAGGCAGCCCACAAACCTGGAGTAAATGAATTAGTCATGGGCAAAAGAGAAGAAGCAATAATACTCAAATAAGATGCATGAGACTGACTCTTAATAATCATGGGAGATGTTTGGTTACAGAAATGGAAGAAAATGTGAGCAATATTCCTTAAATTGAAATGTTAATATCGCATGATGAATTTGAGTTTCTGTTACTTGGACATAGCAATGTGATTAAATCTGTATGTCTACATATGATATTTGTGTGCAAGTAATTCCACATCAAATACACATCAAATGTTTGGATTGACTGCCATGTGATTTTTCCCATATTCAACCACACCTTTGAAGGGCTTTAAAACTTAAAGACGGAGAACACCGGTGAGTTCATAATTTCCTGGGACCCTCACAGATTTCAGATATGTCTTTCAAGTCACTCTGTAGCTGTAAATGTAAGCCTGTTATAGAATACAATTTTCCAGTTTAAGCTTTTAAATGCTTTTCCACATCTATTTTTAAATGACAGATTGAGTTCTGGGAATCTTTCAGCTGCTAATCTGTGATGATTAGGGGTTATTATTCAGAAGCTCATCTTATTTGCAGCCATCACTGCAAAAAAAGATCATAACATGTCACGTGTGTGTGGGGGGTTGGGGTTAGGGGAGTTCTACAGGTTTAGGGTACAAAGAAATTAGAGATTATTAAATATATTAAATTAAACTGTAACACCACCAAATCAACTATAAACAGACAGACAGACAGACAGCTAGACAGACAGATAGATAGATAGATAGATAGATAGATAGATAGATAGATAGATAGATAGATAGGAAAGCGAATATGGAAACAGTGACATGCTATATTTTGTGCTGTGATGTAATTTTTGTACACTTTAGACATTTTAAATTTTCGTCAAGACCAACACATGCTGTTTATTTTTAGAAGTATTGAAAGGCATTAAAATCCACCAAGCATGATGAAGTACCTCCCAAAGATGGCTGGGATTAGACATGTGGTATTTCTTCATTAATAGGGGATTATTATTCAGATTTGTGATGTGATCTCGTTAGCAGCGCTGTAAGCCAGAGCCGAATTTAAGGCCCCACGTAATGACCACCGAGCCTGAAAACTGGAGATTATGCTTCAATAGATTCTGCAATCTGTGATTTCTGGAATTAAATCAGGCAGAAGGAGACACAGAGTGAGAGCTGGGGGTGTCTTATTTGGGGAGGGAGGCTGATGGGTTAAAAATAAAATGACAGCCAGAAAGCTCTGATGGCTTATTAAACCTGAAATGCAGAGTAGACCCCTAGAGGTCTGCAGGGGGTGGGCTTCTCGGTCCCTGCCCGGCTGAGTCATGCCTTTCGCCGTGCTCCTGTGAGTTCCTCATATGGGCGCGTTTGCTGGTGGTACCTCACAGCGTGGCCCCCGCACAGGGCAGAGTGCAGATCTCCAGTACACTCATTAGCAGGCCTTGCCGTCTGCACCTCACAGCGGGTCCGGCACTCTGGGGGGGGGAGCGAGTGGCTCATCTGGTTAACGCTAGAAGTGTCATGTCTGCCTGTGACTTTTGCCAAACGCCAGCCTGTGGTGCCTAAGACCTTTTAAACTTCCTAGAACGTCACATGACCCACCAAGTCACATGACCCGTGTCACAGGTGCACCAAGTCACATGAACGGGTGTCTTTCCTTCCCACTGTAGATACTTGCATTTCAGTTTCAACAAAGGTGAAAGCTAGCTAAGGTGTTAATCAATATGTGTACTTAACCGTTTTTGTGTTCTCACGTAACTGTGACATCATCTTCCATTGCCGAAGTACAGATTCAATACTCAAGAACAGAAGTACAGAGGACCATAAAAATCCCCGGATGTCGTTCTTACCCTGCCCCATATATCAAGGATGCATCAGTTGTATCCTCGTCAAACGAGACCAATCACATTATTCACTGTGTCTCAAGTTCACTCTTGGGAGGCAAGTTAGCAAGAACGCTCTTGCCAAGTACACAAGTACGATCTTTGCGTTCTTGGTATTGAGAAACATGGCTAGATCCTAACCCAAATTCTATTTTCAATCAGCACCTAAAACTCTACTATGAGCCTGTTTTTTCCATCTGCACGTTACCTGTAGCCATCAGCTGGCTGCATTTAATCAGCTTCTATTGTGAAAACTAGTAGGGAGCAAAGGTACCTCAATAGACCACTTAACAAATCATTCCTTGCTGCGCAGATTACAAGCAAACAGGCTCTCCGAGCACTACAACTAACAATCAAGCCATTTCCACAGAAAAGCAAAACAAAAACATTTCCTGGTTTTGGGCCACATGGAGACTGGTAACGCATTAAATCTTTTACTGGTAATGCATAAAAACTTGACTGTTACTGGAAATGTCTCCTGCAACTGCAACACACAATACTTGAGATGATGGCTGACTTTATTTAGTAGCTGTTAAAATATCTAGCGGCAGTTACAGAATTCAAAATGACGTTACACTAAGGAAATTAATGAAAATTAATGCAAATAAATTACGCAAAGGTGTCAGTAGTTGGGAAAGTTAATTGTGGCAGACTGCTTATAGTTGATAAATTGCTGTTAAGTAGCACTTTCAGTAGGCACAGCTGCACTCCACAGCCTTCTGATAATGCTGGGCTGCTCTAATCGAATCAAGAATGATGCCAGAACAAATGATAGTGAAGATATTAAATGTAATGAAAGGTTCCTGGTTACAACAGGCCACAGTTTGCTAAAATGGTATTCAGCAGCTGCACCGAAGTGTGCGTCAAACAGCTGTAGGTGTCTGGATTATGGGGTTCGATGGCGTCAACAGCAGCACCAAGCTGACCCCAAAGCAACAGGACTCCAGGCCACGAGAAGCTGCAGAGCTTTTTGTAGGGAATGAGACACTAAGGGTCCAATTTGGCTCCAGCTCTCAGCTTTGGTCGTCTGACGTGGCTGTAGGTCACAGCTGCTCACCTATCAAAACGTCCTTCACATCTCACCCAGTTACCAGAGGACGCAAAGGAAGCTAAGGGTTACACTTACTTACCATAAGCAGGAGAAACACCACTTTGTCTGCCTAATCTCCAAATACAAGCAGCAGAGCCCCCGTCGTCTCATCTGTCAGAGAGCCATCTGATTCTGTCGGGGCTACAGCGTTTCCTCATTATTCTTTTAAACAGAAAACATCTCCTTGAACAACGGTGAACATTGCTGAATGCCGTCAGTCGTTCAGTGTGCTTTCAGCTTACCCAAAGTCACCCATCCACACTGGATGTTCACCCAGATTTCATCCTTAGCTTCTTCCTATAGTCAATGGTCCTAAGCTATAGGTGTATGTTGCCAGTCCCAAAAGAATCCTTCACAAGTATTTAGACACCGGCAGACTGGCAGGAGGCAAAGTCTGCTAACCCAACAGCCGCTAATCATTGGCTAATGAAACGACCTATGGAGTGACGTTCAAAATCTAATATTCCTGAAACGCTCAGTGAGTAATCTACAGGTAACCTGGAATCTCTTGTCAAAAACTGAAATCGGAATTACTGGGCAATGTACAGCTAAAATTGGTAGTATTATCAACCCATTTCCAGAGAGCTTACCTGTGCAGTTAATAGCATAATTTGATTGCCCAGAGTCACCATGACTGGGAGACTTTCCTAACAGAGGTAGAAATTCTAGGCAACCTGACAAAATGTCACTGTGGGCCTCCCACCAAATGTAACATATAATTTTATATATTTAAGGTCCCCCATTAAGTGCTGCACCCCCCGAATCTACCAGTGTAATCATGTCCCTCCAGCAATCCTACATGGGGCTGAACTGATGCCTATCATGGCACATTCATACACAACCATTCACTCAGAATACTAATAATACAAAACCACGAAATGCCCTGTGCAGGCTCTTTGTCTTAGCTGGGGGGGGAAGGGCACCTCAGAGGCCCCAAGCCTGCAGCACCTGGACATGTGAGGCCACAGCATGTCCCAGCTACCGTCTTTGCAGGATCATGGCAGTGATTCTCTAATTGATCATCTTGAGGTGAAAATTTCTTCAAGATCTGATCAGTTGTACAGAACAGTGTGTAATTTAACAGTAAATTAAACCATCAAGTCTGTGTCATATAATTACAATTCTCACAGACTGGAAGGAATCGAGTGACGCTGATGATATGTAAGACAGCTGGGAGGTGGACTGGCAGAGGAGGTTATGACCCCCACTGCTCACTATATTCAGCCCCCAGAGCAAATCTTTTTAAATACGCATTAAACAGGTATGGACTGGCATCCACAATATCAGACAATTGTGTTCCCTCTGCATGGTGAATCAGTGATAAATGTGCTCTATCCATGGTGAATCAGTGATCAGTGTGCTCTCTCTGCATGGTGGATCAGTGATCAATGTATTCTCTCTGAAGAGTGGATCAGTGATCGATGTGCTCTCTATGCATGGTGAATAAGTGATAAATGTGCTCTCTCTGCATGGTGAATCAGTGATCAATGTGCTCTCTCTGCCTGGTGAATCAGTGATAAGTGTGCTATCTCTGCATGGTAGATCAGTGATCAATTTGCTCTCTCTGCAGGGTGAATCAGTGATCAATTTGCTCTCTCTGAAGACTGGATCAGTAATCAATATAATCTCTCTGCAGGGTAGATCAATGTGCTCTCTGCAGGGTGAATCAGTGATCAGTGTGCTCTCTCTGCAGGGTGAATCAGTGATCAATGTGCTCTCTGCATGGTGGATCAGTGATCACTGCTCTCTCTGAAGACTGGATCAGTAATCAATATAATCTCTCTGCAGGGTAGATCAATGTGCTCTCTGCAGGGTGAATCAGTGATCAGTGTGCTCTCTCTGCAGGGTGAATCAGTGATCAATGTGCTCTCTGCATGGTGGATCAGTGATCACTGCTCTCTCTGAAGACTGGATCAGTAATCAATATAATCTCTCTGCAGGGTAGATCAATGTGCTCTCTCTGCAGGGTGACTAATATTTATCTTACAGAATGGATCAATGTTCTTTTATGCACTGCGTGAAGGTTAAAAATAAAGTTTTCTAGTGTCTTCAGAAAGACCTAAGACCGTGAGACACCTGGCTTCACTGCCTTTGGCACCAGAAGCACCATGCAGGTTTCATGCTGCTGCAATTACCCTAAGCTGCAGTCAGGGCAGGAGGTGGCATGGGCAACTGGACACCATCTGGCAACCGGAAGGCACAGGGGGCTGAGTACTTAACATGACTCACCCTGGTAAGAGCTGCAAATTAGAGTTCTGGCTAAGCAACAGAATAATGAAATGTATCATAACCCAAACTCACAGGACGGGAGGCAGCCTAGAATCGAATAAACACTTTAACACCTTCCTACCTGCAGTGACCATTCTCTACCCCTGGTGCCGTTACCCGGCACCTGTCTTCAGTCATGGGTTCTGTTTAGAGCCAGCTGGATTCTCAGCCTGTCAGGATGGTTCTGTTACAGTGCTACTCAGGTCACTAACCCTTTTCTCAGAGCTTGTGGCAGATGACAGCAGCTCCACATCTCAGCCATGACTAACTATCATCCCGACATCCCCTAATGATAATGTTTTCCAGCCAATCACGTTATATTATCCTCCAGGACAGAACTGGAATAATACTAATATGAGAGAATCAATGGGAGGCCTTGTGCAAGGAGTGGGGTTAGGGTTAAAGGTCTGAAGTCGTGTGCATACGTACATTTACCCATAATCCCCCAGGGGAAGACCATGACTGATGACACCATGGTTTAGATCAATACCAGCAGTCAGCACTCAATTTTGTACGTCACCCTCTGGCTCTGAATCTAAATCTCCACCAGCATTCAAACGAGTGCAGGTTTCAGCATCATCTTCTCGGCTTCTTTATTAGAGACTGAATCGCCCAATCAGCTGACCGCTTGCTTGGTGTAACTATGCAATAAGAGGAAGGACAAACTAGTCGCAGAAGCTGACTTCATGCAATGCGATGAACGCCTCAGGATCGCTGCGAAATGTCTGTGATGTGCCTTAGTGGAGTCCTTGATGTCCTGCATCAGCTGAGCTTCCCCCCCCCCCTTCCTGACAAAGAAACAACCACCCCCCCCCACCACCACTTCTTCCCCCTGTCCAAAGTCCGAAGAGGATATTATTATGGCCTAAAACCCTGTCAGAAGTAGAGGGAGCATCTGCAATGATAGAAGTGACATCACCGCAGAGGGGAGGGGTGACATAAGAGGCTATGTGGCTCTGAAAAACCCGTTTACTGCACACCTATTGGGTCAGGGGTTCAGGTCCCACCCCCAGCTTTGTGTGTGCGGTTGGCTTGTTTCCCTTTGTTTGTGTGAGTCTTTCCCTTCATTCTCAAATTTCCTCCCTCAATCCAAAAACATGAGATTATGTGGATTGGTGTCTTTGAATCGCCATTTGTGTGTGAGAACAGCCTAGTGCCTTCCTGGTATCAGTTCCAAGCTTGCTATAACTTCGGTTTAGACAAGCTAAACCAGCAGCCATACCACCTGCAGTTCAGGCTAGGTAATCCATCTGAAGCCAAGCAGGTTTGGACATGGCCAATACCTGGATGGAAGACCAGCAAGGAAAGCTGGGTTGCTGCTGGAAGAGGAGGGAAGCCCATCTTGTTGTCTGTGTGGATCACAATGTATGTTCTCTGCATCTATCCCATATGTGACATCATGACATAGCAGGGGGCAGCTAATTCAGCACCCGGGGAGCAGTGCTTGGGGGTGTTACCTTGCTCTGGGTATCTCAGTGGTGCCTTGCTGGTCGGGGATTCGAACCTGCAATCTTTCAATTACAAGTGCACATCCCTAACCATTAATCCACTGCCCCAGATGCAGTGAGGAGAACACTGCTGTAAAAATGGTGCCCCCCTTCAGCTGAGATGTATTACTCTCTGAGGTCATAAAAGATCCCTGGACATCCTTTGAAATAGTAGGGCTGATACCCGTTGTCCTGAATAAATTTCTTACTGTGGCCCTTTCAAATCTGGCCTTCAATCCATCCATCCATCCATTATCTAACTGGGGAATTTTTAAAGCGTTCCATAAATTATACGGCAGTGGTTGACCTTGTGATTGAAAGATTGCTGGTTTGAATCCCTGACCAGCAAAGTACTACTGAGGTACCCTAACCAAGGTACCGCCCCCAAGCACTGCTCACCAGGTGCTGAATTAGCTGCCTCCTGCTATGTCATGATGTCACATATGAGTTAAATGCAGAGGACATATTTTGTTGTTGTTACACTGTGTGTCCTGAGGTGTGTCAACAATGACATTTAATCCTTTTCACTATCATCATTCCCTCCTGCCCCGAAACCACCTTAGCTACTGTGTGGTGAGTGTACTGGTGCAGGGGGGGGGGGGGTGGGCTACACAGTGCTGGTGGTCACGGCGACTCCCCATTGGTTCTGTAAATAGCTTTGGATGTCTTGGAAAGCGCTATGTAAATGTAACATTCATTCACAAGTGGCTACAGAAAATACATGCCACGTAAACGCATGCCAGAAGAGGTGTCTACATTTAAGCGGAGGCATGCTGAGAGGTGGACCAGCTTGTTGCAGGAGAACACTCAGCACCCACACTGTCAATCTGACCTGTAATCAAATTGCTGCTACCGCACGACTAAGAGAAAGCAGCTGCTCTTGTAACTAACAGGGACCTTATAAATGAACACAGTGAAAAAAGATTAAAACACATTTAATTAAAAACTAATTTGGCAACAATCAGCTTAGTTCACTGATATTGGTGTGTAGCAGGTGAAGATTGAATTTTCTAAATTGGTAACCTCATAACGATGGGAATAAGGACTAGGGCGATTCACTGCGACTTCAGATTCTCTGCCTGCGATCAGGTTTCCAGTTTGAATCCCTATTCTATATCAAATAGCATTTTAACCATTACACAGAATTACGGGACAACATAGTGGAGCTTTTGTGCTTACATATGTTTATCTTCAAGTCATTTTTTTTTTCCTGCAGAATCAGCTAATTAGCATCTGTCATAGATGGGTTCACCGCTACAAAAGCCAGATACAGCAGCTGTGTGGGCTACACAGTTTGGTAACTCAGCACTGGATTTTTGGGACTGATCAAATCATAGGCCTAGTCACAGATCTGGCGTAATGCAGGCGCACAACAAACTCTTACTGGGCCTCTGTGTAAAATGACACACAAGCATGGACAGATCACCAGCAGGAAGTAAGGAGAGTATCCCATACAGGCCGCCTTGACCTTAGGCCTGTGCTTCCAGGCATGTGCTTCAGATCAGCATAATTCCTAAAATGGATGAATCTATGACAGCAAAGAAGGCAGATTAAGGGATTTATTACACAGAGTCAGACAGGTTGCCAGTTGGCTCCATTTATCTTGCTTAATTTGTTTGTAGTTTTACAGCAGTAGACTTACCGTGCAAAGGGAGATTCCCTGTTTTCAGCATGTTGTGAGAAACTCGGGATATAGTCAGATGCACCAGTTTCTCCCACCTGATTTTGTGTTCTCCCAGTATATATACAGAACTTCACCCAGTTTAACCCTGACTGAGGTGAGGGGTGACAGTCTGATGCTGTCTTTGCTCCATTTCCTAGTTCCTGCCAAAATGGCATCTTTCCGTGCCTGGTCAGCGGCTGTTTTGTCTTCCCCGTATTTGGATGTGTTGTTGACATCCAGCAGTCCCCTCCTGCAAAGGGGGGAAGTCAATAACAAAGTCTGGCTCAACTTTCCCAAACTCCCTGCCTTCATCACAGGCCTATGGTCCAGCTGATCAGCCTTTTCCCACCCCCGTCATTAACAAAGGAGTATAACTCTTCCAAACATGATTGCTGCAACCTTTTCAAACCCGCCAGCACTTATTAAATTAATGTCACAGCTTATGAGTGGAAGTCATGGCTCTATTGCACAGCTCGTGACAACCAGCCAGAAACAAACACGAAGCTAATCAGTCTTACCGTGCTTCCCTTGGTTATTTATAATTTGTAAATATTTTAATACCAACTGCTGGACACTATGAACACTACGAGTTGTTTTAACTTGGAAAAAGGTTATTCTGAATAACAGAAATACTGATGTCAGTGCAAGGTGGAGTCTGAAAGATCTCAAAAAGAGGTATTTAAGATACTTCTGTGGCAAGAAGCAGGATGTAGACTGCTATACCCACCTGAAAGCAGTAACACTGATTTGTTAAAGTGTCAGTACATATTTTAGCCTATGCTTAAGTAAGTCATAAAGCCTGTTCCATTTTAAATATTTTCCAGTAAGCTACATGCATGTACATATGTGTTTTTCCCAGCAGTATTTTGGGTTGGGTCATTTTATTTGTCAGTACATTTCTGTGTAACACTAAGTTGGGTAATTCTTTCCCATAAATACACGTTCACGTTGTAAGACTGCCGTGCACGCGATTAATTGACGAACGTTCCAACCAATCGTGATTAGTTTACTATGCGGACGGCAAATCGGTCAGAAGAATGATTGAGACGGCGTCTCAGACCACAGATTTCTGGGCTTGCATTTGGACAAAGGTCTTGTATACTGCATATATTGTTAATTTGCATAGAAAATAAACAGATGTTTATTCATCTGTTCGACCAGCGAACGAACTAATGTCTACATGTCTAATGCGATTTACAGACACTGTGCAGCTGCGGATTATGCCGCAGTGAGCAGCATCGCAGCTAGGACTTTCAGATTCTATTTTCATATATTGGCTCGCTATTTTCAACCATTTACCGCCTACGGAGGCTAGCTGGCATCACAGAGCTTATATAAACACGGATTTGGAGGGATGACCTGCCCCGCTTTGCGTGAGTAGAGGGTGGTCAGTGAAAACTGGCATGTATTGCTGATAAAAAATAAAGACTCTAATCACTCACATTGGCTTCCTAATTTCTGATTTTTAAGTAATAAAAATGCATTGCATGGAAATAGATGACATTCCACATTAGTTCTGCTGTGTGTTGCACGGGTTCCCCCTGGTGGCGTTTAATGAGTTTTTTCTCGGCGTGACTCAGACGCTACCGTTCGTCACTGCTGCTCCTAAAAATACATTTTACGCCGTTTGCTTGACAGTTTTTCAATTGTTATATATCACGAAGTCGCATCGGAAATAATTCTCATTGCATATTTAGTCCGCTGTAGTGAGTTTGTTAAACTGTTGCAAATCAAAAAATGAACTTAAGAACGTCTGAATACACTATTAAACTCGTATTTAATCTGTGTGTTCAGTTATTTTAACATTGCCATCTCTATTCTATATTGACTTCAGATTATACATCCATACTATTTCAAGTTTTATTAAATTAAACAAATAAATAAATTAAATTAAACAAATATTTCATTCATAGGCTATGTATGATCATGCACATTTTTATCCTAATATAAACACAAATAATATACTTAATGATTTCGTCATCGGCCTGCAAAACTAATGCATTGTGATAGTAAATCAATTTTTAAAATCTTAACCTTGATTTATATTTATTTCTCCAATATTCAACTCAAGTTTATTTTATTTTTTTCCTTTCTTTTATAAACTCAAGTTTATTGACAAATCAAATGTGATTAGGGTATGGATGATAGGGTACAGTGCTGTGGGTTCAGTATCTACCCCATTTCTACAGCCAGTTACTGTATACCTTGGCTAACAACTTTCTGACTCAAACCCTCCTAGCTTTGTGGTACCAAATAATCAATGTGTTAAGGCAATTAGAGTATCTACTTTATTTCCATAAGAGTTTTATTCAAAATAATAGCAAACAGGCAGAGTTCAGTTTTTGGTCACTAAAATGTCAGATAAACAGTGGGTTAAAAGTTTACATGCACTTTGTTAGTATTTAGTGTAGTTTAGTATAGTTTTGTGGGATTTGGGTAAGGGCTTTGTAACAAGCCAGTTTGTTACAACTCTGAAGGTATGCTTGGGATCATTGTCCTGTTGGAAGACCTAGTTGCTGTCAGGATCGGTCCTTACTTTGTCCCATCTGTTCCATCATTTCCCTATTTGTCCAGCAGGTGTCACTAGTCATCCCATTCTGCTTCCTGTGTTCTCCATGTGTACTCCAGTTACATTCCTCAATTTTTTTTGTGTCTTCGACCACTGTATGTCTGAATGGGCTCAGCATGCGGCTAAGAATCATGTATCTCGTACCAGCATGAGTGCGAGACTGGCCAGAAGCCTCACCTACTTACAACATTTTGGGTTGCTTATGCTCCAGGACTGTCTGTGTAAACCTTGTGTGTATATTATGTTTCTTAAGTTTCTGCACTTTGCTTAGGTCAGTACCCTGTCTGAACTTTAGCTGAGTATTTAGTCTTGTCCTGTGTGTAGTTTATATATACATTCTGTGTTCCCTGGTTCCCCAAGTGTTGCAGCCCTTAGTTCTTGGTTGAGTGTAAATAACCCACTCCTGTGCCATGTTTATTTACCTCATTACTTGTTCGTGTAAATCCCTGCCTGTTGTCTATCCCCTTGCTGGCTGTTTTATGTGGATGTGTTACAAGCGTTTCCTGAATGCAAAAAATGGGTATATTATACTGGACGATGTGTGACATTAATACCAACATCGTATTTTATTCATATGCTAATTCTAACATCATAGTAAACTAGATTTAGATCAGGCTTTGCCTTACTTTCAATACTGTATGTACATTATAGCGAAGGGAGTTTAAGCTTTTTACTCTATTATAGAAAATAACTATTAGCTAGCTTTGCAATTTAAATTATTATTCCTTTTATACGTTCTCTAATATATGTTTAAAAACCCGTTTAAAGTTTACTTTGCGCTGCTTTTGCATGAGCGCCGCATGCGTACTCCGAGACAATTGTAATCATTTTCATTCTTGCTGTTTAAATCACTCGAAGATAGGTTGTGAAATATGTATGAGCTCCTTTTTACTTGATAAATACCCTCATATTTTTTTTTACAACAAAACCACATCGCTAGTACAAGGTGTGTCCTAGTATATTAAACAAAATACTTTTAAATTTTTTGGTCATGCCGTCCTGATTTTTTGTATCTGTTCTTCCGACCAGATCGCAATTATTTTTTTTTTTACTTTGTTTATTGTTTTCTGTAACTTTTTTCAAGATTGCGGTTCTGTTTTGTTTGAGACAAGCTATTTGCATAGCCAATTGACAAATAAGCGTTTCAAGTCCCACCCCAAAGTGCTGATGTACCAAAGTAGTATCCCAGCTGGTCTGGCACTTTTGGTACTGGAAATTCAGGTACTGGTACTCGACCGGAAGTCAATGGAAAAGGGAAAGAACCAAAAGTATCGTACTTGGTACAGTGGAAAAGTGCCCTTACATGTTTCCCCTGAGGGGAGACATGGTTTTGCAGTGGTCAGCACTGTTTCCTCACACCTCTGGGAGCAGGGTTCCAGTCTCTGCTGGGGTTCCTTGTCATAATGGGTTTCCTCCGGGTTCTCCGGTCCCCCCCCACCCCCCACAGTGCAAAAACATACTGAGTTGAATCAGAGTTACCAAATTGCCCATTGACATGCATGTGTGAGTATGCCCTGGGGTCGGCACCCCATCCTGGGCTGTTCCTTGCCTTGTACCCATTGGACGATCTGTATTGAAAGTGGATAGTTGGATGTTCCCTCCTGTGATCCTGGTTCCAAGTCTGTGTTCCCTCATATCTACTTTTAGTCGTACTTAGTTCTAGTGTTACCTGTCTGCCTTTGTGGTCTCTTTAGCTTTGAGTGTTTGGTGTCTTGTTTTATAATAAAATTCCCTTTGTTCGTAACCCACATGGTGGACTGTGATTGTTGCGTCATCCTGACAGATGCTGATGTCTTGCCTCAGAATTAGCCGGGGCGGGGGTGCCTGGTGGCTCTCAGGGCGTCTCCCTGGTGTCCCATGTGGGGGTTCTTGGGGGGGTGCAGGTCTGCCCGGGGCTGGCGGGGCCTCCGCAGGGCACATGGGTGGCCCGGATTCTGGGCTCTATCCGTGCCTGCGCGGCCGGCCCCCGGGGGGGAACTGGCGAGTTGCCGCCTGTGGCCATCGGGCTCCTGGCTTGTGCTCGCCGGTGGGGGGCGCCCGGTGCCTCCCCCCTCTGCCTCCTTGGGTGGACGCGCAGCCCTGCAGTGGCAGGAGGCCCGGGTACCTGGCCGCTGTGGGGCGGCTGGGTCCATGATCGCTCGGGGCTCTCCTGGCCGTCTGGGGGCCCCGGGGCGGCGTTGTTGTGGCCTTGCACACTCATTGGGAATCATTCCATGTTAACCTGCACACTCACACACACTCACACACACACTCACACACACACTCACACACACACACACTCATACATACACTCACAGCACACACTCACACACACACACACACACACACTCATACATACACTCACAGCACATACACACACACAAGGCTTACTTGCCCTATTTTATCCCTCTCCTTCTTGTCTGGGTGTGCGTGTCTGTGTGTGTGTGTGTGTGTGTGTGTGTGTGTGTGTGTGTGTGTGGCCTCCATCCTTTCTTCTCAGATGCAGATACTGGTGCGGCGATATCCAGACCATGTTCCTGTTGGTCTGCTTATGTATTTTTTTCTTTGGTATTAATGTATTTAATTGCAGAAGCAGATACAGGCACAAGCTTATTCACTGTCATAATGGTACCACTGGTCTCTTTGTATGTATACTTTTTATGCACCTGGATCTTGTTTTTCTGATACAGCAGCTGGTGTGATGATACAATGTCCAGTACTAACATGCAGATGCTTCCTTTTGTTACTCTTTCCTTTCCTCTACTTTTTCTTAAGTTGTCATGTATTATTTTTCTCTCCCTGTTTTTCTCTCTCTATCTGACCGCCCCTTTCTTTTTTCTTCTCTTCTCTTTCCCTCTCCTCTTTCTCTCCCTCCTCTCTTCCTCTCTTTATCTCTCCTATTTCAGTTAACTTTCCCTGTCGGCTCCGGCTTAATGGTGCAATAATCTAAAACGGTGAATAACGAGTATATCTCAAGTAACAAGAGGAGCTTAATCCGAAGCTTCACTTGGCAAAATAGAAGTGTCGGCACAATAAAGCACCCAGACTAACATCCTGCTTGCTGCCGGACACGACAGGGGTTAAAAAAAAAAAGAATTTCCATAAGAATTTCCATATAATGCTCCTTCTTCATGGTGCCATCTTGTCTATGAAGTGCACCAGTCCGTTTCCCAGCAAAACATCCCCACAACACGATGCTGCCTCCACTGCACCTCACAGTAGGCATGATGGTGTTTGGATTTTTTTAAAATATTTTTTTTACAGTTGCTCATGATATCTTCAGTCTTTTGGCGATGGCACCTAAGGTGGAACCCAATTATGAGATAAGGTCTTGGCACAATTCTTTATATTTCCCTATCATCTTAACCATAAGAATTAGCCAATCTGACAGTTAGCCAATCTGAAGTCTCTAAAAGTAATTTCTAGAGTCATCCATACTGTTTACAGAGAAAGTGTATGTAAAGTTTTGACCCACTGTATTTCTGACGTCACAGTGACTGAACACTGAAGTGAGTCTGTCTCTTTATTATTATTTTGAATATAACGTGAATAAAATACATACTGTAACTGACTTAAAGCATGAACTGTTTGGTAACATAAAATGTGTGAAGTTGGGGGGATTTGAGCCTGAAAGTTGTAGCCAAGGTGCATGTAAACTAATGGCCTTAACGGTAGGTGTGTGCAGAACCGTTAGTCCTTAACTGTAGGTGTGTGCAGAACCGTTAGTCCTTAACTGTAGGTGTGTGCAGAACTGTTAGTCCTTAACTGTAGGTGTGTGCAGAACCGTTAGTCCTTAACTGTAGGTGTGTGCAGAACCGTTAGTCCTTAACTGTAGGTGTGTGCAGAACCGTTAGTCCTTAACTGTAGGTGTGTGCAGAACCGTTAGTCCTTAACTGTAGGTGTGTGCAGAACCGTTAGTCCTTAACTGTAGGTGTGTGCAGAACCGTTAGTCCTTAACTGTAGGTGTGTGCAGAACCGTTAGTCCTTAACTGTAGGTGTGTGCAGAACCGTTAGTCCTCCTCTGCTCTGTCTGACTAACCCAGTTTCCTATCAATCAACGTGAAATTCTAGTGAACTGGTTACTCGAATCTCCCCATTGTAGATGAATGAAACTGCATTTACAGCCTGTGTTGTTGCAGTGCTCCTGTCTTCTTAAAGAAGGTTCTGGATCATCACAGTCCTTGACAAACAGAGACCAGATATGGGCAGTCTGATGCTGTCTGCATCCATCCATAACAGGCATCCGTACGGGCTGATTCAGGGTGGGGTTAGGGTTAGGGTTAGGGTTAGGGTTTGGGTTAGGGTGAGCCTGAGCTTCACACAGAAGCCTGGAGTTCTGAGCTACCAGCCTGCTGTCAGTACAGCCATTCATGCTAAAAAGCTAAAATTAAAGGCTAATTTGTGTATGTGACACGAGCAGAAGAAAAATATATGGTGTGAGGAACTGGAAAAATGAAGTATGCAAGTTATAAAGGACCTTTGAATATTAAAGAGCAGCTGCAAGAATGCATTTAGAATGGATCAGCTAAAACAGAGAGAAAGATAAGAGAGGGAAGGAGAAAAATAAGGGATGATTTAAAAAAACTCGTAGAAAGGAATCCAGAGGAACGTGGGGGGCAGCTGCCACCAGCCTTAAAACTGAAATGTCATAAAACAGTTTTGGTTATATTAGTGGTTGGTAATTACATTTAAATTTAAGGTTAATTCTTTTGATGGTGGCTCAGTGTGTAGTGTTCTGACGTCACACTGCAGAGCGGGGGGTTTGAATTCCCCCTCCCCTGCACAGTGGTTGTGTCGTTTGCCTGTTCTTCCTATGTCGCATCAGATTCCGTCAGGTTCTCCGGTGTCCTCCTGTAGTTGAAAGACATGCATTTGGGGGAACCTGTGATGTACAGTATGTGCGTGTCCTCCGATGGATTGTCACCACCCCCACCTGCCAACATGCACTGTAACCTTCACAGTGATCTGCTACCATATATCTACCATAAGTGTGACACTGAGGCTAACTGTGGCTTTAACAATGGATAAGATGAGACAGAACGAGGGAAGCCCCAAGACTAAGGACATCAAAACCTACGCTGACCAACCCACCCAGCAAACTCCATCCAGCCAATGGGAGAAAGTGTCACAGCAGGATCCGAATGAAAGGCTGTAATTCGTTGTTTGATTGGATACTAAGGTGGGTGGGGGGTGGACACAGCTCTCCTCGCCTCATTGCACAATAGTCCTTTGCTAACTCTTAGTCTTAAAGGGGAATGTTACCCACAGGGGTGCTCCTAGAGATTTTGGGCCCCATGAAACCATATTATATTGGCCCCCAAACCAATCCAGTTATTTACGAAATGGTTAGGTCTCCGGTCAATTTCCCCCCCTTATGGGTGCCCCTGCTACCTATACCCACAACATCTCAAAAATACCAGTGTGCTTACCTCCTCCTGGAAACCTCACAGCTGTCACCTGTCTGCCAGCCGACTGTGACATAGACACACCTCCAGCTCTCAAATCTCTGGGTGAAGTACATATAAGCCCGCCCCCCGGCCCGTATGGACATGCTCTGGTAATTCCATCTCTGACCAGCGCCATTGCTGACCATAGCAGGCTGCTACAGGGTCCCTGTGCTAGGAGGTCAGTCGCTGACATCAGCATGCAAAATACACCTAAGCAGATGCTTCGCAAGAGTATGAAGAAAGTAGAAGATTCAAAATGTGGTACCGGTAAGCGAAAATGAATTGCTAGATTCTGCTTCTAGCAAAGCGAGCAAGGTGGGTGACGTTTAAGACACTGGCAACAGGCTGCTTACGGCGTTTTCCTTGCAGAGCACTTTGAGTGTCGCTGTCTGCCCCTCCCTGTTTGTCACCTTGTCAGCGATGATGACGTTGGTGCAGGCAGCGTGCGGCCAGGCTAAATGAGGAGGAGGCTTGTCATGCTGGGTATGTCCCCCCCCAAGCCCCAAATTGGACATGAAGTGCTTACAGAAGCTGGTCTTATTCACAGTGGCTCGAATCGGAAGGCCATGGTTGACTGGGCCAATGAAAGAGGCCGGGGGGGGGGGGGGTGGCCTGGGCTGAAACTGCACCACCGATAGCTTTGCTGGTGGAGTAAGATGGACACCTTTGTCTGGACTTCTATTGCATCGTGCCAAAAATGTCAGGCGACTGACAAGATGAAAAGAGAAAAGCAGAACCTACTGCAGGACCATGTGAAAATCTTCTGAAACACCATCGGGAGAACTTGGCAGGAGAACCCCGAAAGTCTCCCTGAATCAGCTCCTTAGGACCATTGCCAAGCAATTACTACACTGGATGACTATTAAAAGATGCAGCATGTGGCATTATGGGCCCACGAGCAAAGGGGCACTGCCCCGTCTCACAGTCAGAGCCACCACGGAGGACCCTAGCAGGGCTAGAATGAAAGAACGGCACGGCCGCCTGAGCTGGCTTTGAAGAGCAGGTGGACATTAAGCATTTATGGGTGACTCTCAATATGCCGAAGCCGGAAGATCAACGCAGCACTACCATCGCGTTCTGAAGCAGACCCATGACAGTGACAGCGGACCTAGAAGAGAAGTTGAGGAGTTCCTCGCCTGAGCCAAAAGTTCTCTGCCTTCATTATAAGGCTGACAAGACAGTGCCGTCTAACAGAAGATGTGCACTAACTCAGCCTCATGGCAGCTGCTCCACAAAAAAAAAAATGTGTGTGCATTCATCCATGCATCCCTCCATCCATAACCGCAGGAGATGTGTGTTCAGAAGCACTACATGTATTGGTTAGTTTATGGTTGCAAAACCGGAAACTTATGACATTATTTCATCTGCGTAACTCTTTAATGGTTTTTGAGTGAACATTAATTAATTAATTAAATTATTGCTATTAGTACCGATGTCATTCATATCAAAATTGTTTGTTATCCACACCCGGTCTGCACTGGTGTTAAAATAAGCTGAGAACAACAATTCAGCTTTTATCTCCTTATGCCTTCTTCAGACATGGTGCTTTTTTCAAAGGAAGAACATTCTACATGGGGGCAAAATAATTAATAAGAGGTCAGTCGACCGTCTACCTCATGGGATGAAGGCAAAGTGAAATTTGTTATAAGGAGGAGCCTGTGAGCAAGTGGGAGAGGCATGTAGGCAAGTGTGAGGGGGCTTTGAGCATGTGGGAGGGGCATGTAGGCAAGTGTGAGGGGGCTTTGAGCATGTGGGAGGGCATGTAGGTAAGTGGGAGGGGGCTGCGAGCATGTGGGAGGGGCATGTAGGGAAGTGGGAGGGGCTTTGAGCATGTGGGAGGGGCATGTAGGTAAGTGGGAGGGGGCTGTGAGCATGTGGGAGGGGCATGTAGGTAAGTGGGAGAGGGCTGCGAGCATGTGGGAGGGGCATGTAGGGAAGTGGGAGGGGCTGTGAGTATGTGGGAGGGGCATGTAGGTAAGTGTGAGGGGGCTGTGAGCATGTGGGAGGGCATGTATGTAAGTGGGAGGGGGCTGTGAGCATGTGGGAGGGGCATGTAGGTAAGTGTGAGGGGGCTTTGAGCATGTGGGAGAGGCATGTAGGTAAGTGGGAGGGGGCTGTGAGCATGTGGGAGGGGCATGTAGGTAAGTGTGAGGGGGCTTTGAGCATGTGGGAGGGGCATGTAGGTAAGTGGGAGGGGGCTGTGAGCATGTGGGAGGGGCATGTAGGTAAGTGGGAGGGGGCTTTGAGCATGTGGGAGGGGCATGTAGGTAAGTGTGAGGGGGCTTTGAGCATGTGGGAGGGGCATGTAGGTAAGTGTGAGGGGGCTGTGAGCATGTGGGAGGGCATGTAGGTAAGTGGGAGTGGCTGTGAGCATGTGGGAGGGGCATGTAGGTAAGTGGGAGGGGCTGTGAGTATGTGGGAGGGGCATGTATGTAAGTGGGAGGGGCTGTGAGCATATGCGAGAAGCTGACGTTTTTGAATTTGAAATAACTGATTAGTAACAAATTTGAAGTGTATATCCATTTAATCATTACATCTGTTTACATAAACAATTTAAATACAGAGGTCTGTTTATTGGGGGGATGGATGAAACCAAATGAAATATTGCGGGGGACATGCCCTCCCCACCCCTAACCCTATGCCACTGCTTCCAAACAAAGGCTCTGGATCACTGAAATTCTGATTAGGTGCATATATACCTGCTTGTGGAGTAATGGAGAAGTGTCATGTCTATGCTAGCACTGGACAGTTGTATAAGTAAAATAGCATGTTGTCTGTAACAGCTGACATGCAGAGCTCATGAACTGCAATATTTAAGAATTTGGAATTGGTTACAGAAATGCATCACTATTCCTTCACTGTGATGACAGTTTGACTGAGCTGTAGAAGGTTATTATAAGAATCTTTCCAAAGTCTGGATGCTGCATTGATGTCTGATACCTGAAAGGACCATAGGAACAGCGTTATTTCGTGTGTAGAGTATGTTCCAAACTCTAGACAAGCAATTTTGAAACACCAGAACCTTTTACTGCTGGGATCAGACATTCTGATTAGAGTTGGGTATATTTGGATAGGATAATTCATCAGGCTCTAGATAATAATGTTCCACTGTTCAGTCTGTGGCGTTTACTTTTTGTGCCACTGAGCTGACATAGGTATGCAGTATGAGAAGTTTGCCCTTACGGCTGCTATTGATCAAAGCCCAGTCAGAACCATACAGACCCACCCGCCAGCTCCATTTCTCACTGCACACTGTTTTTCTCTTTGTAGTTTATATGTCTGTCTATTGTTACACTTGCAAAATATTGTTCTCCTCAGGCTGACGCAGTTCTTCATCTCAGCAGTTATATTTTTACCATCGTCGTTATTCCCAGCCACACACCAAAAGTCGCAGACAAAATGACGGCTGCCATATTGGACGTGACAGACAGTCTGCTGAAATGGAGAAAACACTGATGGAAATGAAGTCATGCTTTAAAGGGCAGACTTATGTGGGCTCATCATATATGTTACACTGTCTTCTGGCGGCTATTGTAAGCGTCTTTGGGTTCTTGAAAAGCACTGTATAAATTAAATGTGTAGTTATTATTATTATTATATGGAGTACATGTCCTGTTACAGATCTATCTTTTATTTGTAGAACATAATGCTCTCTGCACAAATTGTGTCATTTTTTTGGTGTAAGTTGTCAGGATTCTAATTTATCTAGAAACAGGACCTTTCTTGTTTCTTCTGAAGTTTTGAGTTTTTCACAAGCAATCCCATCATGCAAGCTGTACTCCAAAGGATGACTGTGACAGGGCAGCTGGCTTTGGTCCTGCTCCTTCCCCACACACCTATCCACTGTCCCCTCAAGCTCCCCCCATTGAACTGACCGATCTTCAGAAAGGCTGGCTGCGGTGGCAGTGGCTCATTACGACCCTGTCATCTTCTGAGAGGTACATATGCGGAGCTGTGCAGCTGAGTCAGCCAAAGCGCAGCAAAGCGCAGCATTCCCGTGTCGCACTGTACTAAACCACGCATTGATCCCTTGGTCTGACTGTCACTTCTTCACACACACACACACACACACACACACACAATCAAAAAAACCCAAAACATCCCACTTGATCTGATGGTCAGTAGGAGCCTTAATATTTCAGTATTTTCCAACACAAATCAACAGAACAAAGCTCACAAAAGACATGTATTCCAGAAGCAGACATAAAAAAACACATTTAAAAAAAAATGTTAATGTCCAGTTTTGGTGACACCCGAGAGTTCCCAGGGCACCTGCTGGAACTTGTGCTAGCAGCTTTCAGATTCTTAACCACAGCACCACCTACTGGTTCCCTGCAAAAAGCATATTGGCACATGGCAGCATGGTGGCTTATTGTATTTTGTATCCCATCCATGGCCTGTGTTGCCTGGGATGGTCTCGCAGAGCTGATGGAGATAAAATCATTAAAAAATAGAAAAAGTTTAAAAGCATTCACTGATCGTAAATGTAGGGGCTGACCCTTGCAATCACAATGACTATCCTATTCAGATGCAGTGGCTAGATGTATTTGGAAATATCTTTACCACTTTCGGTAAGGAAGAGTAATGTGGGCGATGTGGTGGCTCAGGAGTAGCACTGTGGTGTTGGGCGTTTGATTCTTGCCCCAGACCTATGTGTGCCCTGTAATGGACTGGCTTCCCATTAGGGCTGCGCGATATATTGTTTCAGCGTCGTCATCACCATGTGCGCATGCACAGTAATCACGTCACATTTGTCCGCACTGCTTTGTGTCTGTTGACAGAACTAGTGGCAACACCACGAACTTATCTGACACACTCTTTTGAAAGTTAATAACACATTCTATTTGGCAATAGTTTATTTCAGGTAATTGCTTCTCCTTTTTGTTTTATTCCTCGCGGAAATTTCACATATAGCGATGTGATATTGTTCAATCCTACTTCCCACCTACTGTGTCCCCTGCTACTTGTATTTTGCTTTGGGGGATAAGCGCCAGATTGAAGGTAACCCTGCATTGCGTGAGCAGTAAACTTGGACATTTGATGGATGGAATAGGTATATTAGAAATCAATCATTCAGAAGTAGTTCAGGAGACCATGGGACAGGCATTTTACCACAAGGGGGCATATTTTGTGCTGCACATTTAACCCTAAATCTTTATAACAGATCAAATGCAAAAAAATGATGCCTTGAATTCTACTCTACCTGGTTATTTGTAGGATACATTTTATATAACATCGGCAGAAAGCCTGCTTTTGGAGAGTCAGAGTCTATGTCCGATTCAAGCAGCTAAATATCTTAATAATACCAAATAGTTAAAGCAACGGGCCTTTTAGTTCAATGATTAAATGCAATATATGCAATATATTTCATTAAAATAAATATGACTTAATAAAATTTCTGAGCGTTTATTATTTGAGCTTAACTGTTCAAATATTAAAGGTTATGCGGCTAAACCATTCAGAGACAAAAAAAATGGTTTTATTGTTACATGGCGTAAAACCTCGTTTTTACGGGGTCGCGCGGGCACATATACCGCCATTGGCCAGCGGGAGGCGCTAGAGGACGTAGTGCTTGCCAGTCAGTCAGTCTCTGTCGATGGAAGCCTTTTAAAAAGTTTAAGCTCGCTCCTCCGGAGGGCTGGCGGTTCATTCGAGTGTCCGGAGAGTCGCTTCTTCTCCGCGAAGCTGATGGGAAGCCACTCCGGTGTCTTGTAGGGGAAGCTGCAGGGATGCGTGAGTTAAAGGGCGCTTCGGTGAGTAGCAGGTGGCGGTGATCCCCGGCTAGCGCGGTTAGCCGCTTACGCTCCGAAGCGGCTCTGTGCTAAATGCTAACGCGAAGAGTCATTAACTTTACTTCTAATTAGACAACCATAGTATGCGAGGTGGCGGCTGTGTTAAATATCGGCCTGCGTAAGCACTGCGGTATTGTTTTAAAATGAGACGTCTTGGTGGCAGTTAGCGAGAGGGCTAACTTGCATCGTCGACAAATGTGAGGAATCGGGTGACCATTGGATTACTTGTACCTGGTCGTCTAGTTAGGGACTAGGTGGTTTGTTAATTACACATTTAGTAGCCAGC